>NC_143405.1:5738740-6053778 GCF_052110815.1 Crocodylus siamensis
ACACACACACACACACCACTATATAATGATCCTGAAAAATTTAATCCAACCCACATCAGAGAGATGGAGGCTCTTTTTATACCAACACACTGTGCATAGTTAAATCCTCCTTAAAGAGAAATGGTTTTCCTTCCCTGGTCTGGCATATTTCCCACCCAGTGCCACCAGTGCAAACCTCCTGTCAAAATGCAGGCAGATTGCAGGCCACATTTAGTCCTACGCTGCAGGACGTTTATCCGCGTTAGGCCTCCGAGCTCAGGACATTTGGGGGAAGTCAGCATTTCTGCGGGCCCAACTCAAGACCACCTCGCTGCCAAGTGGCTGTTGAGGAACAGCTGCTGGAAGAGATTATGCAGACTCAGCACTCGGTGGGAATGGAGGATGCTCAGGTGTTCAACAAGCTTGTAGGAAAGATGCCCTTAGGAAACTATGAATTGATGCGCTTTCCTCTCCGCATTGCACTGGAAACCCGAGCGCAGGTGGGCAGTGTTCCCACTTTGCTCCAGATGAAGTCTGCTCATCCTTTATACGATCAAAATGACCCTTTGCTTGAGAAAGAGCAGGGCTGGTGGGTCCTAATGTCCCAGCTGGATTCCATTTCCGATCTCATTTACCCTCCAGGACAACCAAGTACAGACTTATTCTCCACTTCTGCCAACATGGCAGAGTTGGCTTTGTGAGCTGCATGTATTATCGTTACGATGTAGAAGACCCATGATGAGGTGACCTAACACAGTAGCAGCATCTGTTGCACTGTCCATCAGTTTACGGGCTTCATAAAGTCCTTGTCCTTATGCGCTGAAAACAGTTACCTGCCTGCCGTTTTTAGCCCAGGGTTGCTACGCACTGAAACAAACCCTTGCTGCATTTGATCCCAAAGGGAACTTCATGCAAACCAACCCATTTACAGACCCAGCTTCGACTTCTGGATTTTGCACAAGTCGCTATTATAAATCAAGGCTGAAATACGGTCTGGGACATGCCTGCAACATGCCTGCAACATGCTTCCCAGAGACGGTGAGAACCTCTGTCACAGGGGGAGCTTCTCCCATGAGGAGGACGTGAGCGCACAGTCCCTATCCCACGGCATGTGTAAGTGCTATGTCGTGCTGGCTCTGTTGGAGGCTGAAACCCAGCCAGGTAAGCTGTGTAGGCAAGAGGATGGAGGGTCTGTCAGATGCATTTGAGGAGAAACATTCAAAGCAGAGGGCTTGGTGGACTGCTAACATCACTGATCTACTCCTACCACTGGTGAGCTTGCTAGCTGTTGGTACTTCTGCAGCTTGGAGGCTGTATTATCAGCCATAAAATGGCTCAGGCCAGAGGACAAGATGCTTTCTCCCTATGAGGATGCCCAACAGGCCTCCTGGTTCTCCTGCCATGCACTGGGTGAGGGATTTGGCTTGTTTCACCCCAAATCTGAAGGCAGATGTGATTCTTTCCACAAGATACTGCTTTATACCGTGTTCGCCCAGTTGTTTGTTGAACCCTCTGTGCTCTCCAACACAATAATTAATTTATTATTAAATAAGAAAGGGGGGGGACCTCTCCAAGGAGAGGTGGAAACTTTAATTTTAAGGCTTGGCCTCTCCAGATGGAAATTCCTGGAGTTATGAACATGAGGTAATTCTGACGTAGGTGAGATGTGAAGGTGGAGCATGTCCTCGGAGAAGGGTTCAAAGGCTTATTGGCACCTAGGTCTGTACATCCTGGTCCACAGCAGTCACAGCCGGCCAAGGATGTGCAGCCTTCCCATGAAATCCCTCCATCTCCCAGCAGCACCTCTTCGGCTGAAAGAAGTTTGGCTCTGCCTCCCGGTAGAGCTCAGGCTTCCAGGCTAATAAAGACAGAAAGTAAAGCTGAGCAAAAATGAAAAATGCTGGTCTGAAGCCTGTAAGTTTTGCTGTTAATTCCCTCTCAAGGGCAAGATAGGACCCTCTTCTTCTTCTCTCCTTGCCAAGAGCCGTGTGCTTGGGCCAGGACCATGGCGAGGGCCCTGCTCTCTTGCCACTCTCTCAAAGTGAGAAAGGGAGAAGCTGATTTTGCCAGCTCCCTACATACAAACCTCAAAAGGTATTGCTATTTGTAGTGTAGTAACACTTATAAGACAGGGAGAATGGCCTTGCGATATAAGCCCTTTCACTTAGGTGTTTCTAAGGTTTAGATTTGATTCTCCACACCGCCACGCACACCGCGTGCGATCTTTGGCAAGTGACCTGACCCCACCCTAGAGAGGAGGAACTCGGATTCAGAGTTTAACGCGCCCTTTCTCCCATCCTTTCTTTTACTCAGCTATTTAGATGGGAAGGTCTTTGGGGCAGGAAGATTTGGGGAGCTAGATATTTTGATTTGATGCACCACTGGTCTGCCATCATGATAGCCTCTTGCTCTTCAGGACTCAGCTCTGCAGCGCCGCTGTATAACGCCGGTGGTCTGATTTCACACGTCGAATGGTCTCAGCACAGAGCTCTCCCAAAGCGTGTGCTCTGGACAACAGTTTGCTGGGAAATGTAGTTTCCCTTCAATTGATGTCCCCACCCTTCTCCCATGAAAAATTATTTACTCTCATTGCTGGAGAGGGTTGCTTTGCAGTAAATCTATGGGTGTCTGTACGCCCTTGACTTAAACTGACACCTGGTCCTACTAAAACCTGACTCTTGATCCTACTAACAGAGAATTAAGCATTTGCTTGTACTTTGGGGAACTCAACTGGACCTCATCTGAAACACTACAATCTTAATCACTCCTGGTCAACCGAAGTGAATCCCAACCGGAGCGAGGGCTGCTAGGCTTCCTGGGGAATGGAGACTTTATCTTATGAGAAAAGACTACCAACATTTAGGTACTTGGTTTAGCAAGACAGAGGCTATGACTGCTCTCCATAAAGGGTTACGATTGCTCTCCATAAAGGGTTATGATTGCTTTCCATAGAGTACGTGCAAGGGGTGAGCACCTGGAAAGGAGAAGCTTTCTTTACGCTAAAAGACATGTTGACATGAGGAGAAAAGGGTTAGAAACTAGCTAGAAATAAATTTAGATTGGAAATTAAAAGAGAAGTTTCAAGCCCTTGAAGGAAAGGGTAGGAATTCAAGTTGGATTTGAGTTTTGCGTTTGATCAAAGGGTGGCAACGGGGCAGTCAAGGAAGGAGAAATACTTTTTGGATTATCTTTCATAGCAAACACCATGTAAAGTCCCCAAAGCCAAATCCTGAAGGGATATAAACCCTCATGCTGCAGGTCATAAGCCAACATCAGACTAGCAGAGAAAGAAACTTTCCCTGGGAATAAATTATTTCAGTGCTACCTACTACTGCAGAGTTTGTAGCCTCCCCCTCGGTAGCGGCTGCTAGTTGGAGACTTTCTTCTTGATTACATGGGTTTGTAAACCACTTCTTCAGTACAGCAGGTCTACGTTCTTCAGTGCTTTACCGAGCAAACCTTCCTCTCAACTGACAGCTTGTACTGTATACTTGCTAAGGCAAAAGCTTCAGGGTAATGTTTTAGGGTTTGGCCCTGAATGGAGTGGGATATCCCAGCCATTATGGAGGTGTGAAATATCAGCACAGGCATGGCCAACACCGAGGCAAAAAGGGAGAAGCAACCAACCTCATGAGAAGCGGTGATGGGAGAAACGGATGCCCGTAGGTGGCTCATAAAAAAAAAGGCAATGAGATATTGTATTTGTCCTAGTGAAAATTCTCCAGTGAGCTATTACTGGTTTCTGTGGTTGGGACATCCTGCTAGATCACAGGGTGTCATAACCAGGACATACATATCCCATAGGGCAGGGCCTTCTGTACCAGCCAGCCATACGGTTTTATTCATGAGATGTTTATGAACGCCTGGTGGGTCAGTGGGGATTTCCAGCAGGGTCTGCCTCCCCCGCCAAATCTCCAACCAGTGACTTTATACGTGCAGTGAATGGCAATATCCCCTGCTGCTTTGCATTGTCTCTTGGCGCCACGCGTTCAGCTGTTGCTGGTCACTGCTGGGATTCGACGGCTGCAGTCTACAACTAATACCACAATATGTCACAGATGCAATGGGCACTCGGTAAATGCCACAACAACTTCCGGACCCTGCCATTGAGTAACATTTTCCATCTTCTTCAAAAAGTCCTTTCCCCCCTTCATTTTGAATTTTAAAACAATACTCTTAAAAAGTATGGGATTTAGGTAAACTCCTCCATCTAAAAATAACACTCAGGGTAGCTCTGGTTTTAATGGCCACCTGGTTTATAACGTTTTCCTTTCTCTTATTTGTTTTCTTGCCTTGTTAATCTGCAGCTTTTCCGTTCTGCAACAGGTGCTTGCAAGCAAAACAGAGCCATGACCAAATATGAGACGCAGTCTGGGCTAGCACCAGCGTCTGTTTTACAACATCAGCCTGGAAGAAACATCGTTCGCCGTCTGCTTTCATGTCGCTGCTTCCCCAGGGTATAGGCTGGTCACTATGGCAGGTCTGGAGGCCAGAAGAGCTGGGCACCAGCTGCAAATATTGACCATGAGTGGAGTTTGGAGGGCTTGGCACTGGGGAAAAGCAGACCCTTTAAATAGCTAGACTGAGAAGATAAAGCGCAGAAAGACTACAGTTTTATGGACCTGTCTTTTCTCAGCATTGACACTTTGCCCTAGGATTGTGAAGTGCATGCGCCTTTCTCCGCTTGATGGACATAAAGAACCAGGGCCTTAATGGGACGCCTTTCACTATCTACCTCTTTCTGAAATAAATGCCAATCCTCATCCTTCCTGACCCCCTCCTGCTCCATTTCATGCCACTTCTTGGCAGTGCAAAAGAGCATGAGGATGGGTGACTTTCTGTCTGTCGTTTCATCCATAGGGACATGGAGATTTTCCTTTTGCTTTACAGCATATAAATAAAATAGCATACCCATGCGTTTCCATTTGAAAGGATCCAGAGATGACACATGCTGGTGGCTAATTAGAGACAGAAGAGCAGCTACAATGTGTGTGTCGAATTGCCCCCCTCCTGGTTCAGAAACAGATCGTGGTTTCCAAAAATTTGCCCCTTGTCAGTTATTCAGAAATGTTTTATGTGACTATAGATCACCGTGTGGCTGGCCTTGTGTTTGGTGAAAGTCAAACAGCACAAAGCCTCTTTTTCCTCTTAAGTGTAATTTTGAAGGCATCGGTTGGACGTCAAGTCTTTTGGTGGCCCGCTCCAGGGGGAACATGCCATCCCCACTAACATGCTGATGCTTGTAGTGCAGTATTCAAATAGCTTTAATTAACTGGGTTTGATCAACAGGATGGAGGATCCCGAGCTCTACTACTTTCAAGGTTACGAGCATGAATGTAAATTAAACTCCTGTCCACTTGCCATTTTCTCCAAGTAGAATTGACCCAAAATCCCAAGTTCCTTTTCCTGGGCAGCCTTCCCATGGATTTTGGATCAAGTCTTCAAATTCTTGACCCAGAACTCCATCTGGGAATATTAAAAAATCACCAGAGAAAGTAAGTCCCCAGGTCTTTGTTAAGAAAAAAAACCAAACTAACAAAGACATCAGGAGCAGGCTCATAGCTATTTTTTGTTTTTGCTTCCAAGAATACCTACTGGATTGCAATTCAGATCAGTAGGCTAGTTCAACCACATGGTATATGCATACTCGAGGATGATGACAACAGCTGCTACAGCTTCCACCAGCAGCCAGCCAGCCACACTGCAGCCTCCATCCTTTGCAATCAGCTTAATACCACTTGAATAGCATTTGGAGCACGTGGGACAAATGCAAATCGTGTCTCATTGTGTGGAGTAACCCTCAGCAGAATTTGCCAGCTGGAATTGGCACTATGCACTCATCCATCGAATGAAATCCTTCAGACAGAGGTGGATGAGGACATGGCATGGGAAAGCCATTTCCCAGGCTAGTTCTGTGCTACGTTTCTCTCGCATGCACATGCCTAGCCTAAAGAAAAGAGCAGCCTGAAATTGGATACGATGCAGCCGCCCAAGTTCCCTGGGAGCCCTCGTTATTTTGGGCTGCCGCGGGCCGCGGGATTTGTTTCTCAGCTCAGCAAGGTTGCAAAATGCAGGGGCAGCTTCAGCGCGTTGCAACTCCGTCACGAGATCGCACGATAGGAATGAGTTATCCATGGCCGGATTCCCCAGCGCAACGGCAACAATCAGACATTGCAGCCGTCTCTCTCGTTCAGCCAGTTCTCAGGACTTCCTCGAGCAGAGGAGCCAAAACCTGAGGGGCTGCGACCCCCAGGGGGTCACAAGCAGCGTTGGGGGTCACAATTGGCCTAACCATGGCTAGTCAGGCAGGTGTGCGTGTTGCTTATTCTGATGTTTTAAAACTTTGCCTGGAGCGCTGAGAGGGCTGCTTTTATTTTATGCATGGAAATAAGGCATCAGGAATCAGAGAAGCTCCTCTAGGTGACTAGGTCAGATCAGGAGCTCACACAGCAAGAGAGAGGCCTTGTCCCAAAGAGCTTCCCATCCAAGACAGACGAGAGAAAAGAAACAGGCACGAAGAAGGATAGTGCCTTACTGGCCAGGACACACAGCAGGTCTCTTGAATCTCAGTCGACATCCCAATCCCCTTGTCCAAGCCACATCTCTTAAAGCGATGTGTCCTTTTACATCTATATGAAGTCCCTGCAAACTAAGGGAAAGGGAACAGCAACACGATGGCATTGCCTACAGCCACAGCGGTGTTAGCGAGCTGTTCTTCCGAGCCCAAACCCACTGGTCCACCACTGGCGCCCGCCGGGACTCCTCTACCAGCCCGTTCGTTCTTGTCGCTGCTTCTCTGCAGCCCGACAAATCCAGCGTTTTGGCTCCTGACGTTGCCGCCGAAGGAACGTATAACCTGCAAATCTGCATGACTTATCGCTGAGCACAGCGTGGCGGGCTGCATTTGCCTACTCTAGGCAGCGGCTGTAACGTTGGCATCTAACTCACGTCCTTGCAAGAGGCTTTGAGAGAGCTGGCATATGAAAGGTGCTGTAAAATCCCCGACTCCGTTCTACAAGCCTTGCCACCACGCGGCCCAAACGCCCATCAGTGTGCCAGATTTGTAAAAGGCAGCCCGTCCTTCTCCCACTCGACAGAAAGTGCTGCAGCGGGGGAAAACAACGGCTTTTTCTTTCTTGCTCTCAAGCTCATTGTATTCCTTTCCCAAATCAGTGCCTGCTTGTTTGAAAGGTTGGGTTTTTTTTTTAAAAAATGTCCTCTGACTCTTTCCTCCCAGGTGGCGTCCTTGTGTGACATTAAACCCCAGACAAGGCTGGGGAAACGCAGAAACCAAATGGGCACCGCAGTTGCCTTGTGTCCCGAGTAACAGCGCTGAAGAAACCAGAGGTGAATGAGAAAAAAAAACCCCACAACTGAGTTTATTCACAGCTAAGAGATTATCCCAGCAATGTCTGAGTTCAATGGTACAAGCCAGTGTGTTGGATTCCAGTTCTGATGACTAGCTGCCTATATATAATCTGAGATGATCGCAGCAGCGATTCAGTTGTGCACCGAGAAACTTCAAATAGAAAAATCAAGCCACTAGCTAAATACCTGCCATACCTTTCTATCTATCACAAGAAAGCAAGGCTGTTGTATTGCGCACATTTGCTCTGCTGCTTATGTTCTGTCTCGTTTAATTACGGCCGGTAAATAATTTAAAAAGCACTGGTGGGTATTCTGCTGAACTAACGAGGCCAGATTCTCAGCCTGTGAAAACCAACCCCTTGAAATCTAGCCCCCTTAAACCTTGGCTAAATGCTGCCGGGATGCCTCGGGGGACTTGTCGAGCTCTGGGGAGAGGCTACTTCTTTCCCACGTGTGCTGTGGAGTGCAAGGAAGGACACGTCTGTTGTGTTAAAAGGCTTGTCGAGCAGCTAAGGCAACAAGGACTGATGAGAGCTTCCACATCCTCCTGCAATGCAAAGAAGCCAGAAGAAACCATTTTCAAAACCAGCGAATTTGCTACAACAGGGGACTAGAAGCATGGAGGGGGAAAGCAGTTTGTATGCGCCCTTTTTCTCCCCACCCTGTGACAATCTGGAAAGCATGTGTGCGTTAGCCTTGGTTTTAGTATGCTGGTAGGAGAGCTGACAGCCAGACCAAGTCCCAACTCCCTTTGGCAGCTCCTATTTCTGAAACCTGAATTTATTTGAGACCGCTGGAAAGCAGAATGCATCCACAAGATACTGGTGGGAGTTTCTTTAGGGTTTGCTTTGTTTTTGTCTTCCTTTTAAATAAGTTTTCTTAGTCTGAAAGTTTATACCCAACCTGGGGAAACATATATTTTTTAAGCTCCCTCCATATCAGCATTTTTGGCAGGGCTGTTTGTCTTTCTGGGTCTTAGGAGCTATTTGTTTCTCTGCCTTTCTTTCTCTGAGATACAGGCGGAGTTTCTGGGTGGCGAGCAGAAATACGGCCAGATTCGAAAGCAATGGAGTTCAACTTGAATTCAAACGGTGGTGTAAATGAGTGTCGCCTTGCCATGTCACACCGTCCACGGAAGGACCCAGCTCATAACTTTATCAGCCTTAATGAATCAACATGGAGAGGAGCTACTGCCTCAGTGCAGCACATGGCTGCAGGGTAGCTTTGGGTTTCCCATATTATTAAGGGCCCAATCCTGCCAGCAGTGACACGTGCCGAGTACAACTTCACTAGTACCTCCAACTTGCAGCCTTATATTAGGTTTGAGGGACGCCAGAGACCATCGCAATCATTTAACTGGAAAAGCTGTAGCATTTCAAGCTGAAGAACAACATTAGCATGGGAACAAATAGATATAAATTGACTGTGAATACAACGTGCTGGAAATTAAAAGGAGCATCCAAATAATCAGAGGAGTATTCTCCCAAAAGCCTCCCAATAGGAGCAGCGATGATAAATCATCTAATTTTAAAATGGAGTTTGGTAGGTCTATGAACAAAATTCTTTGCCACCCAGACCTGATCATCAGACATAGGAAGGAGATATCTAGCCCTATATTCCTAACTGACCCGCTGATTCCTATATCAAGTATCTTGTGGTTGAGCTAACATGTGTCTTTTGGGGGGGGAAACAAACACCTTGTCTTGAATTAAAGTTGTAGCCAAGACTGGAAGCTGGGGCAAACCCTCTGTCTTGGATTAAAGCAATAGCCAAAGTATCACCCCCCGTGGGAATGTGGTCCAAAGTGTAATTATGCTCCCTGAGAAAAATCTCTGCTCAATTCTTAGCTTGCATCTCACGAACATAGTTCACTGGGGTGTAATGAGGATGGATCCGTTAAAGCTGATAAAGTGTCTTGGAAATGATTAGGGCTGGCTAAGTGGCCAGGCCCTGCTTCCTCTCTCGGCTATGCAAAGCAGGGGTCTGCACACTCAGCGGGAGTTTGGCAGCCGCTTGAGGGTACAGCCTAACTTTCAGGATTGTCAAAGATTTGCCAAAGCTTTTCAGAAATCTTTGGCAAATCCACAGAATACTTCTTACATTTATCAAGCGTCTGGGCACTTTGTCTCTCTCCAAGGAGGAAGATCGATGCCAGGCATCCTACGTGAACAAGCCACCAAGTGAGCACAGCCCTACAAAAACAAGCCCAGCTCCCAACACTATGAATACAAGCCCCTCAGAAAAAAAGAAAGGCAAGTTTCCAGCTCTTATCTTCCATGTAATCAATGGACCATATGAAAAATGGCTCCCAAACCTGTCTATGTAATGACCTCATGTTCCTTCATGCTCTTTTTTTCCCTTAAAATGCGACTTGGGTAAAAACCACAATGCATCACGTGTATGTGATCTTAACACTGTAAAGCTTCACAAGTTATTAATAGAGGGCTCATAACTTTAGTTTTAACAACACCTAGGAAATAAAACTAGGATTTGCAAGATGCTGTTTAGGAGAGCGCCCAAATGACCAAGTTATTGTTAAATGTAACGGTGGCTAATCACCGTGGTTATAAACAGGCTTAGCAATAAATCACTCGATTATTACTGTGCTTTGTTTCTGCTAGTCAGTACATATGCTTTTGATAATCAACCGGTATTTACTGACCACACAATAAATGTCTTTTTCTAATGGAAGGGCTAGATTTATAATTGGCCAGGCTTTGTGCATTGCTTAAAAATCCCAATCGATTATTGAAAACATACTCGCTCAAATTTAATAACTGGAATGGGTCTATACCTACAGCAGAGTTTATATCTCCAATAGACTTTTTTAATAACCCATGGCTATTTATTTAACCTCCCGTGTCTGTCTCAGCAGGCCAGTATGGGTAGGATGACACGAAAAGCAGGCACCTGTAGTCACTGACCCATCATTTTTCAATAGGAGCTCCAGTGGCAGATCTGCTCCTTTGACATATTTTCCCACTCTCCTCATTCATCTATGCGTGTCCCATCACCATAGTCCCTCCGGCATTATAAAACCTTCCGGAGAAAGAAACTATTGTGCTCCTCATTATTCAGAGGCATAGAAAGATTTAGTGATTTGCCCAGAGTAGCACAGCGAGTCCGTGGTGAAGTCTCAGATGGAGCAGTAGCACTCTGGTGTCATTGTCCAGGTCATTAATCCCAAATCTGATAGAGGGATCATTCTTCCTGGGGAAACAGAAACAGCATAAACATCTCCATATAAAAGGGGCATCGTCAGCTTCCCTTCCCCCTCTTAGATGCTCAATACTAGAGACATCTTTGCCCGGATGACGCATTTCGGCCTCCTTTATGTCAAATTTGCCTCTGCAGTGGACTCTCTAGTAGGCCTTTCTAGTTTCTGTGTGCTTGCAGAAAGCCTTCTGGACGTGCAGGGCAGAACAAGCGAAAATGAATGGAGAAGCAGCGTGGTGGAAGAGGAACGTTTCAACTTTTCTTTTGCTAAATGAAAGCACACCAGTCCATTTTGCCCCGATCTGCACTCCAACACGATCCCTCGTGATCCCTTCCTATGTACTCATTCAATCCCGCTTCTGCTTTCTTCCACTGAAGCCCAGAGATGCTTGCATCTAGGGTCTGGCTGGGGACAAAGCAGGCCTTGCTCCTTCGCGAGTAAGTCCTCACGCGGGAGAGGAGGGCATTTGCTTCGGGAAGTGGCAAGCAATGAGCTCCCCTTTCTCGACATCCTTTCGGCCGTCTTGCACGAATACAAGGAGTGCAAGGAAACGACTGCCTGAGGCCTTAAGTATTCAGACACATAAAGTGCAGGCAGGATGATGCCTCTTTCGAGCCGTTTCTCGCTTCTGAGCCGGGCTGGGCAGAATAGGTTGCGTCTGGCATTCCTGTGGTGTGGAAAGGTATTTATGTTGGACCGTTCAGGATGAAGTGCTGGGGCCAAAGCAAACAAAAGGAGAGAAGTGATTTTAATTATTTGATGCATTAAGTGCAGTGACATTTCCAGAAAAAACATGGGGGTGAGATGCTATTTTTCCCCCCCGTTTCATGCGTTATAACATACTTTTATTTTTTATTTTTTTTTACTTTGATACAAAGTATCAGTTGTGAGTTGGTGGGGCTGTAAGGTATAGAGGAGAATTAAAGGCGCTGTGGGCTTATGAGCTAGCGGCAGCGAGCAATATTGTCTCGGGAGATGGACTCTGAAGGAAGCCTGTTGTACTGAGCAAGAAAACACCAATGCAGCAGTGATGGGGAAGGAAGCTGAAAAGGTGTTGGGCTGTCCCCTGCAAGCTAAGAGTGGCGACCCTTTTAGCCACCCCATAAAAACGGTCTCCAGTCTACGTGCAGTCACCAGGGCGCAGTGAAATCTGGGATGCTCGGCCGCCACAGTCCTGGGGAGTTTCCATGAAGCCAGCCTGCCCACCCCAGGGTCTGAATTGCATCGAAACCTTTTGTCTTTCAGCTCCAGCTTGACTATTCCTAATTGCAGCCTTCACAAGATGTTGTCTATGAGCCAGGCAAGCTGGAAACGTCACACGCCACCACCCATTGGACAGGTCAGTATACGGCTTTCCAGGCTCCCGTGCAGCATGGTGGATTCAGCAACCCACCATTGCCCCAGAAGGAAAATGCATTGGCATGCACACATGAAAGAGGCCTGCATTTCTCCAGCACCCAGGAACATCCCCTGGAAGGGACCAGCACCAGATTAGAGTCTCTTAGCGCTTTAGCTGAGTGTGATACCCTTTGCCTTCCAGGCCTATTTTTGGGTAGGAGCATTGTTTAATTAGCTCCCAGCAATCAAGGCGATGGGTAAGATGTAGCTTTGCAGTGGCCTCTGAGGCATGCTAAGTGCATTTGCCTGAGAGCAAGCAGCTTCACCAGCCACGCACCACTGAGCCTTGCTGTCTCACCAGATCAGTCCTTCCTCTGACCTCCATCTTCCCCCAGTGCCATTCGTTAAGGTGCATATTCGCTGTCACAGTAGAAGCCTTGATAAGGGTTCCTGCAGCCAAAACTGGATGGAGAAGAGCATCTTCAGCTTGGTGTAACTAGTCATGCTGCACCAGGAGCACAATCCTGAGTTTTGATCCAGTGAATGTGGCCACAAATAGGCAGGGAAACAATGTATTGGGCCCACGGTTTCCTGAATCAAGACAAACTACTGTAATTGTGAGCACAGGGCAGTGCCCTAGTAGCACAGAGACCAATATCCAAGCCTTCTGACAGCACAGGAGGCTACGGCACTTGGTGTTTCAGTGGAGCCAAACACACAGGAAGCAGCATGCAGCAAGCGGAGGTGTAATCCCAGCCATGACACTGACTCCCTGCACTGCCCTGGGCACATCCCTTCATTGCCCCACCTGCCTCTCACACAAGCATGCAGTGAAGACCCATATTCGTAAGACTTGTGTGTACGTGCAGAGGATTATGGTTAGGAGTTATTAGAGCCAAAAGAGCGGAGCAAGTGCAAAGGCTGAGCCTGTTCCCACTGAGAAAAGCATCCTCTCTGTAGACGTTGCTCATTTCTCTTACTTAACCTTGTCTCCCTCAAGAAGACACGGTTTAGGTAGGTAAAATGCACCCTTTGTTGAAACGCGGAATGATCGCAATCATGTGCAATGTCTTTTCAGGTCAATGCAATTATTCGGTCACTGGCCACTGCCCATTTGCAAGGCCAGCTGCCAAGCAGCCCCTGTTAGAAAATAGACAAACGACTTGGCAGGTGTCTACTGGCTTAGCAAAGCGAAACAGAGCCCCCAGCAGCCACCCACCTGTCCACCTCTATTATGTCTCTGATATTAATAGCTGGAAAAGGTGTTCACGTCTCGAATATTCACTTCCTCCACCACCGTGAGAGCTTGCAATGCCCTGCTCCTTGTTCATTTGTGTCATCCAGGTGGATCCAATGCTGTTGCAAGTCCCTAGCAAAGAGTCACCATATAAAAAAGGCTCATTAACAGGATGCTCAGAAAAAAAACATTTAACCTCAAAGATCTCTTCAGAGGAACAAAGGATGTGGTCTATAGGCTTAACAGAGCTGCCCTTTCCCCTTTCCATAACTGCTGAGAGTGGCAAGGTGATAGATGCCCTAGCTGCTAGATTAAATTAGGTCCTGTAGGCTGCTGAAGAAGAAAAAGAAAAAAGACAATAAATGAAAGCAATTCAAAATAACTTAAGTGAAGGGTGGAGCACTTGATGCTGGACCTTTTTGAAAAGATCAGAGAAATGCCTGCAGTGCCAAGACAGATATACCAATTCAGGTTGGGAGTACTAAGTACTTTTGCCCCAGCAGAGACAGAGCAATTGAGGTCTAATTTAGTCCACAGCTGGTCTGTGGATGGGTAGGGATAAGGGCGCACCTCTGTGCTGGGGGCCGGGGATATGGTGCGTGCTGGAAATCACTGCAGAGTGAGTCAGGGAACAGCAAAACCAAGTGAGAAGATCTGTCCTGCTGACTGACCTGCTGCTTATTGCAGTGGGAAAAGCTCGTAGGCAGCCAACTGGCCCCTGGCCATTCGCAGCAGGGTGGTCAGAGCCAGCTATGGCAGACTGGTCCCACTGCTGCGTTTGCATGTGCAAGGTGAACGAGGGAAGGCAAAACCTGCCGCAAGCAGAGAGGGGAGCTACCCTGGGAACTCAAGCAGGCAATGAAATGAGGCTGCCTCTCAGAGGCCCAGCTGGCAGCTCAACCAGCTGCTCAGGCCGACACATTTCGTTGTCCATGGGGGAGGCCAGCAGCCTCCGGCCAGGCCATCTCGCCTGAGCAGCTCCACAAAGTGCTGGGCGCCGAATCGAAATCAGACCCAAAGTTCACAAGACGGTTGCTTCACAGGCAGGTGGTTTGGTGCAGAGCCCCCTGGAGCCAGGGTACACCGGTTCCTGGACCTTGAGAAGGGAGCTTGGTCCCACCAGCCTCATTATCCCACAATCACAGGAGTTTGGGAGCCTAGAGACAGTCCCAGTGGGGAAGGAGGAGGATCTGTCCCCCAAAGAATGGATCTGGCGACACATGGCTTTCTTCTCCGCATCTGCATAGGCCTAAAATGCCACAGGAAGAGGTTGTTCGGGACTCCTGAGTCGAAGAAGAAGCAGAACATGCAGAGACGAATGCAATTCCTCATGCAGGGTAAAGATAAAGAGTTTTCCCAAACATCCACAAATGGGTGTTGGGATTCGGACGATGTTTCAGGTTGCTCCCTCTTGCATCAGCGCCATTTCCCCATCTTCTTTGCAGGGGCAGCAGGTGGAAATGCCTCCCAGGTGACTGCTGCAAAACAGCAATGAGAGCCATTAACGAGCTCCAACGCTCAGCTCACCTTCAGGTTACAACTACAGGACCATCTTAAGAGTCCTTTAGACCAACCCCCGGGGTTATCTGGGGGAGAAGGAGCCCCATGCAGGCATGGTTGCAGCAGCAGCAGGAAGCTTGTGGTGCACTCTGCAACCCTAGGAAATGGGGACTTGCCCCAGAAACTAGATCTCAGAAGAAGCCTGGATGTCTCCTTCAGGGGTGATGGGATAATGAGGTAGGAGGGAGACTGGGGATGGGGGACGACACGGCAGGCATGCTTATGGCAGCGGAAAGGTCTAATCTATAATCCGGGACAGAGGGTCTCAGTTGTAAAGGACCCTGCATCTGCTCCTGTCTCAGTCTAGCCCTGAAAGCAGGAAAAGTGGTTGGGGAAATGAAAGCAGCTTCCTGACCTGTGCCCTGAAGGAAATATCCCTGCTCAGAACAGGGCTGAACGCCTGGCCCCTAATCCCACCAACACACCCTGTGTGGGTGGGGGCGCAGCTGAGGACAGGGAGTCGCTACACAAACTTCCCGCTGCTGACTTGGCTCTAAACAGCTGAGCACAGTATTGTAAGGGGCCACGGCTGACCCCAGAGCATTCAGCGGGAATGGGAGCATGCTGTGTTTGTGCATGCTCAGCTGCCGGGGTCCGGAAAGTCCTCCGTCTGCACCGTGGAAGGACATTCAAATCGCCTCTGCGAAGATCAGGATTGCTCTTTTTGGCAACCCTCAAGCCAGGCGTTGCACCTGCACTCCCAGACCTGCCAAGCCCTGCACGCATTCACAGCGCAACTTGACTGCGAGCTGTTCAGAAAGACGAGCGAGGCGCCGTCCCCGTCCGCCAGGTGTGCTTGCGGGCCTGTGCTTGTGTTGAAATCCTGTATCTAAATCAGTCCAACTCCATATGTGTTTTGCTGAGGCTGAGGCTGAGGCTGTGGCCGGGCTGAGTCTCCTATTTCCCATCCATAAGGCGTAGCATAACAAAACTGTCAGGTCAGTGGAGACCACCCATTGCTAGGGCTCTGCGGGCAGAGATTCAAACCTCAACTGCATAAATATTAGATGCTGCCCAATCCCCAGTAATAAAACCAATGGGGTGTTACCATAAGGGAGCAAGCCACTGGCTTCTCCCACCTGCCCGCCTCTCAAGGAAGCGAGCCCTAAAGTAGATCGCAGGCTGGCCTGGGCGGGGACGTTTCTTTTCATTTTAGAAATTGAGCCCAAACCAAAACCTATGTCCAGGGGATGGGACAGGCATGAGAAGCGTAAATGATGAGGGCTGGAAGGGACCCCAGGAGGTCACATCTAGTCCAGCCCCCTGCTCCAAGCAGGACCAGCCCCAGCTACATCATCCCAGCCAAGGCTTTGTTTAGCCAAGTCCTCAAAACCTTAAGGGCCTAAGTTGGGAAGTATATCTGGGTTTTGAAGAAGGCTCTCATCTCCATGGTAGAGATCCCCCAGTGCCGAGGAAAACCAGGTATGTCTTCACTCAAATGTTACCAAATACAATCGTGGTAAGAGATAAGTCAATGCTTTGTCCCTTCACTGGGGAGAGGGGAGGGAAGGCTCATGAGCTGTGGTTTGCAAAGCCTCTTCCAGTTCTCCTCAATACCTTCCAGCATACAAGTCCTCCAGTTTGGGGTGGCAGCAAAACCTTTTCCATCTGCTCCTGTGACCAGAAGGAAGGGGGAGAACTAGGCTAGGAGTTCCCAATGAGACTTGACCGGCTAGCAAGCCACCTTGATCAAGGCGTTTCTGCAAAGGGCTGCCAACTCCCATGCTAATCCCTCACTATTGATAACTAGGCTAATCATGCAGCTGCCATGAGGACTGCCAGGTCAGCCTCCTTGTTTTGAGCCAAGCCTTCTCCACAAACCTTGCTTCTCTTGTTCTTTGGAGTTACAGTTTACAAAACGGTCGGAGCGAAGACCCCAAAGTTGAACATGCCAAGATAAAATGAAAAGGTAAACCGATCAGGTCTAGGAGTGCAGATGTAGTTGGGAGCCCTTTGCTTCTAGCCACCAAATGGCAGCAAAGAGCTGGTGCTAGATGGCTCTTGAATGATGTCTGATGAAAGTGGATTTTAAAATGACCTTTGCCAAGAGGCAGCTACTCAGTGGCATCTGCGGAAAAGTGAGGTAGATGGAGCATGTGATTTCTCCGACCAGCAGTAGGCTTTGCCGTCAGACCTGTCTGGTCTTCTGCACTCGAAAGGTTAGGATGTGTTTTGATGGGACTGTGAGCTCCTGCAAAACAGAGGCAAAGTATGTCGTCACTGTACATATGAACACTCCCAAACCGAGCTGTGGCAAATGTGACATTATTTTTAATCCAGATCCAGGAAGAATGTCCCGGTTGTCTGATGCCCATTGAAATCAGCTCTGTATTTCTCCTGAGTTTTTTAACTGGAATTGTAAGAAATAGCTCAGTGATCTGGATACCTAACCCCCACACTGAACTAATAAAATAATGCAAAAGGACTGCCATCTGAGCCCAGCTCCCACCCCACATCCCATGGGAACGAGCTTGAGGGAAACGTGATGTTGCTCCTATGGCACCAGCTCCAGGGACTGGCCAGAGAGGCTTTGGTCCTACAAAGTAGAGCCCAGGTTTGGTTTGAAGCCAGGGTCTATTTTATCCAAGCCCCCATATCCAGCCAAGGCCTCTGTCTAGTTACGTGAGCCAGGAATAAACCCAGCGAGGGCAAGGAGGAATGGCAGGGCGATGACTTTGATCTGCTTTATTTTGGGCTGTTTAATGGCACTGCCAGGAATAGCTAAGCAGGCAAGCCTCAGACCCCTGCGCGCTGTTTGCTTAGGGTTAGGACCTGTTTAGGAGCCATCTTCTAGAGAACTTCCTGTCAACTCTGCTGCTGGGCCAAGGTCGCAGTCGCACAGATATTTATGTGCTGTTTGCAGACACAAGTGGTCTGGGGTGCGGGAAGGAAAAGAAAAAAAGAAAAACTTCCCAAGGCCAAACCCAAGTCCCTTGGAAGTCAATGGCACTGACTGAAAGGGCTTTTGGATCAGGCCCAACATAAGTAAAATAAATTGCCTGAATAAAACAGGAGGTGCAAATTTAGAGGTAGCTTTTGAAAACCTGGCTCTTTTAGTACCATCTGAGCAAGGAGCCTTTCATGTTTTATTGTTTCTGTCTGACTCGTTCCCCTCCTCTTTGCGTTATTTATTCTCTGAAACATCGCAAGCCTGGTTACCAGCTTCTTTCTGACATTTTTTATTTAATGATTATTGCTGTAGTGGAGAAAGGCCTTTTTTATTTGGACCCGTTTTTTTGTTGTTTTTTTTTTAAAGTTGGCAGACTGCGCCCCTGCATCTCTGCTGATTCTGATCAGATGGCTAAAAATTTCCATGTGAGATGCCAAGTTAATGTTTTTGACTGTGGAAATGTCCATACACACACACACACACACACATATACACATATATATACACACACACATATATATACATATACACGCACACACACACACATATATACACATACACACACACGTATATATACACACACATACACACACATATACATACATATACACATACACACACACACACACATACCTACATAGATACATACACATATGTATACACATATACCTACATATGTACATACACACACATGCGCACACATATGTGTGTGTGTATGAAAAGTGAAGGTTGGAGAAATGGCATATGAAACTTTAAGGCACCTCTGTATTTGAAAGTGCTAGAACAGAGCCAGAGAAAGCAGTGAAAAATACCCTTTTCTTGCTCATTCAGAAGATCTGTGCATTAGAAGACCTTGGTCCGACGTTTAGGAGAGCTCCCCATTCTCTTGCACGGGCAACCTGTCAGGCCACAAAGCAGCAGGTCCCTTGTGAGAAAGCCATTTGTGTTTCTTCCCTTCCATGTGGCCACCTCGCAGAGGAGGGGAAGATTACTGGCACAACCTTGGGAAACAGCATCTTCAGCAGCAGCTTGGTTCTCTGCTCTGTCAGGCCAAGACAGAAAGCGGCGGGGCGGTGTGCACAGCACTGATGCAGGATGGTGCCAGGCTGCATACGCTGCTGCCTCTCCTGGAGAAGACCAGCTCAGCCAAACTGGCAGCTGGCGCCTGACTGTCGATGCCCACCTTATGTCGAGTTTAGGTTCGGGTTTGTCTGGGACGGTTTGGATAGGGATGATCCTGCCTCCAGCAGGCGCTTGGACTAGACGTGACCTCTGGAGGTCCTTTGCAGCCCTACTTCTCTATGACTATGACTGGGAAGATGTGGTTTCTATATTGGAAGGCTCCCCATCCCCTTAACTGTACTCTTGGTTAATGATTAAGCGCCTTCCAGTAGAGTGGTCTACTGGCAAGGCATAAGATTAGGAGCCAGGAGATCTGGCTGACATGCCCGGCCATGACCCTGACCCGCTGAGTGACCTTGGATAAGTCATCAGGGGGCTGCTTGAGGTCTCATCTAACCTTAGGCTCCTATGACTCAAAGCCGACCCTGCTCTCTGTGCCTCCATTTTCACACCGGCTGAAGGAGAAGGAAGATGTGTGGCTGCTTCGGAAAAGAGCCTCGAACCATATGGGCAGCCCCGTCATCTGCACCAGCTCTGCTCAAGGGGTGGAGGCAGGCAAAGGAATCGAAGTCAATAAACTGTGTCTCGATGAGGACAGATATCGTGCTCCTGCTTTCAGAGGTAATAAATAAGGGGAAAACTCCCCGACCGGCAGTTAAACCAAAAGAAACTGGCAAGCAAATGTTCTCTAACATCTGTTGCATTTAAAAACACATGTCTCTGAAACCGCATCACTCCAAGTCTCCCTTCTGGTGCCCGTTTCCTGAAAGGGAGCTGCGCCTCGTCCACCGCTGTGTGGGGTGGGAAGGAAGGAGCCTCAGCCAAAAATGTCTGCATTTGCAGAGCACAAGGAAGCATCAGGAGCCTTGAGGAGGTGAAGCAGGGAGCACTCCGGTTCAAAAAGTTTCCCGAACGAGCCCCAGCTTCTGTTGAATACTCTCTTCTCAGAGACATGGGGAGGCTGACCCCAGACTGGGAAGGGAAAGCTGACGATAGCAACTGGCATAGCACATGCAGCTTGAACGGGCCCATAGTTCTTCTTCCCTTTCATTGCATTTCCTTTCAGACACTAAATTGTGCCATGTCGGGCTCTGCCCTTCCGCTGCCCGAGATGCCCAGCAGAAGGGCGCTTCTGCCCAAGCTATCAGACCACACCAAGGCTGCAGCGTGAATACAAGGTGCTTGGCACTTATCCATTGCTGCCAAATCTCCATGTTTTGAGGTTTTAAGACCCAACTATACAAAGCCCTGCCTGAGATGATCTAGGTGGGGCTGGTCCTGCTTTGCGCAGGGGGTTGAACTAGATGGGACCTCCTAAGGTCCTTTCTAATCCTATATGTACCTATATGTCTTGGGGCTAATCGGTTAACTAGGTGCTAGTAACAAAGAAGGTATTTTTCTGAGAACGGCACCCTAGGGTTGCTGATGTCATGACGCAGTGGAATATTAGGAGCAAAGGCGGCTATTTCTGCATTCAGCGTGTATATTCTCCTATTCATTTGTGTATTTTAGGTGGCATCCATTTAAGCTACAGTACCTGTTCATGGCCAGCCTGAGCTGGCTCGGAGTCTCTTACCTTTGGGCAAAGGACTATTCGCTTTACTACCATCTGACTTCCTGAATCTACCATGTATCCTCCTCAAACATCTCTACATTTTAGGAAGGAAATGCCTAGTGGCAAAAGGTTGAGGGGGAGGAGGGGAAGCCCGATTCACCAGCTGTTCCAAAGACAGCCTTCACGTGTGCATGAAGGCAATGCATTTAAGCACATGTTTAACTGTCTCACGGATGAAGTCTTGCAGCCATCAAGAGAGTCGCTCCCTTGGTTTAAATGAAACATATAATTAAGCAATTTGCTGGATGAGGCTGAAATGCAGCTGCTGTCCTGATGATAGCCCTGCTTGTGATACCATTGCTGGTACAAGGAATAATACAAAGTGAAGCCTGTCCCCAATGCAGACTCTTCAAAATACCTCTTCCTACCTAGTAGTCTATGCGTATACAGAGACAGGACTGCTAGCAGAGTATCCATGCCATATAGGCATACTTCAGTTAGCAGGTTTGATTGCATGGTGTTAGGGGATGGGTTGGGACTCCACGCGGGATGTTTCATCTCAAAGAGTACCACAAGCCCAAGCTTCAAAGCTCACTTGGCATCCTTTATGCTTCCTAGCAGCATATGGTCCAGAGCAGAGACAAATTCCACAGACTGGGATGCCATCTGTACTGAAGTAGTCAGCTGCAGCTAATGAAACGAGAGGGCTGGAGCTGAATTTTCCAAGATCTCATAACTGTTTAGCAAAACTGTCTGTTCAGGGATGGGCATTTATGAGGTTTGAGGGTTTTTTTCCTGTGATTATGCTTTGCATTGAGAACGCTGCTCAATAAAATAGCGGACTGAGCTCTGCTTTCAGTTAGCCTGCATATCTGGAGGCATTATCTGGAATTTCCACCAGTCTAAGCAGAATACGGTCCATAACTTTAATTGCAATTTACATTCCCATTATCAAGTTCCTATCATCTCTTGTCTGCTTAGTAAACTTAACTTAGCAACTGGCAGATGTTTCCAAATGCCTCATTACAAATTCAAACAAAATACTGTGGTCGAACTAAGAAATCTTCCAGAGGATGCAGGCGAAAGCAATAAAGCCCTTGTAGGTGGCTCTGAGGGGAACCTCCCAGGAGATTGCAAAAAACCATATTGACCATCTGGTGCGATCTGAAGCATTCCAAGGGCAAAATAATCCTCATCTCCTACAGAAGTATCATTATGAGCTAGGAACAGACAATCGCCTTAGTAGCATCCATAGGGGTTACAGATTCTAGCAGGAGCAGGAAAGCTCCCTGATCGCTTTCCATCCCGTTCAATTGATGCTAATTGGGTAACGGTCATTTAAAATTATCCTCTGCAGTAGAAGAGGGCTGTCTTACAGGTAAGAGAAAGAAACAGGGCCCAGGAGACCTAAGTTTTGTTTCCAGATACGCTGTGGACTCCTTGCACATCCTTAGATACATGTTGGTAGTCTCCACTTACAGATGTAGAAATGCACAGAGCGGTTAGTTTGGGGGCATGTCCTTGCAGCGGTTAGAGACTTAATGCAATAACGTTGTCACGGAGCTTGGGTACGTTGCTGATGGGTAGCACAGAGATACTTAGAAATGACTAACATCACTCCAGGGGCAAGAGACAAAAACCATTGCAGACACCGGGTTTCATTGTGCATGCAGAATCATCCTTCCAGGGATCCAGGGTGGATGATGCATGCGAGACGGGCGCAGAATGCAAAACCGAGCTGCGGCTGCTTCCACCTGTCCTACGGCAGCAGCCGACAGAGCTCAGGGGTGTGAAAGCAGATGCTCTGGGAGGAAACGTGTCCGGGCGATTCCAAACGGGACACGTATTTTGCCGGAGCTGTAGGGAGTCTGATTCATCCAGACAGGCTGCCCTTATCTGGGGGGTGAAACCCCCCCCCCCCCCCCCAACCACCACCAACAAGCCACCAATTGCAGCCCAACAGACTCCAAAGTAAGCAGAGTTTGAGTCACCTTAGAAACCACAGAACTGGATTAGTTAATAATTTCCTACAAAGATGATAGTGCACTGACACCACGTCGTACCAGGAGGATTAAAAACTAAAAATCACAAAATCAGCATTTTACCTGCGAATCATCATTCCACAATTATCATTTTACCTGCGAGGGGCATGAGGTATCATGTGGACAATGGATGGGACAGTGGATCTCTTCAACTTCAGTGGGGTTGGAAATGCTGTAGTGGGCTAAACCAGTTTATCCATCCCAAGTGCTTTAGCAATACTGATTACACACATAAGGCCATATCCAGTTTCTGATACCCTGCTCACACAGGGTTTCATGTAGGCATTTCAGGGGTCACTGTGAACAACAGGGCTTGGGGGGTTTTCTCGGGGCTCAACTGCCTCTCCTGCCCATCTAGTCACTACATAGCATTCGTTAGAAAATGAGTATTAAGAATACTGGAGTTGACAAATATGCAAGCACAGGTAGACAGTGGGCACATCTACATGTGCATTACTGCATATTTAATGTAGTACTTGCTTAATAAAATACTATCTAAGTGCACAGTAACTAGAGTTACTGTGCAGTAGTGCCGGTGCATGGTTTTTCGTGATGCTTATAGCACACTAGCCTAACAACACTGCGTAGCAGGCTATTAGCCCTGTTTTTAACTGGCACAATTCTGCACCATGTTATTAGGCTACTGCACAGTAAGTGTCTCATGTAGACGTGCCCCGTATGTAGTAAAAATGCCATGCGCCACTTTTCACCTTTACCAACTCCCTTAAAATCTACAGACCAATCACTTTAAGGGCAGTAGCAAGTACTTTTCCTCTCTGAGGACCCATCCCCTAGGATGAAAAGGGGAACAACGAACAGTTAAGACAACTAAAGAAGAAAACTAAACTGCTTTGCTCAAGAAGGACCTGCCCCTGAAATGCACAGTACAGGAACAGGACCCCGTTTCAAAAGGATCACAAAGCCCACTTCAATGTTCGATGAATAGCCAGCTCTGGAAAACCAATACCACTCTCTTTTTTTATTTTTTTGCACATCACCTGTTTCCTGCCTAATCCATCCCATGCAGTTTCTGAATATCCCTCTACACCAGGAATGAGTGAGACTGCCTTTCCAGAGGCTGTCTGCACTCCAGATGCATGCAGGGAACAGCTGGGCTCCCCTTCTTAGGCAACTCTTTGATCTTCTCCTGAAAGCAGACATGCCATTATTCTTTCAGTACATGCCGCTGCCCATAGAAGATGCAAAAAGAAGCAGGACATTTGGTTATCATAATGCAGTGGTTTCAGTTAGCTGGACATTCCCATCTCCTAAATTAACATCCCTGCCTATCAAAGATGTCCCAGTGGCATATGGGGCACATCTTGCTTGGCTTAAGCCAACGGGGCTCTTATGAGCCTGTTCTTCTTTTCCTTTGTGGAGCTATTTCATGGAAAACATACTGCTTTAATACATATCAAATTAAAATATGCCATTCAATCAAAAGCCTGATCTTTGTGGATGCCTGAATTTTTTGTACGTGGGGGCCAAAGGTAGGTCACAGCAATAGTGCTATGTTTTTCTTCAATATTTTTTGTCTCTGTTTTCCTCCAGTGCTGGTTCAATGCTGTTATAAGCAATGTGTGCTGGATATGGATGGCTTCAAGAACCGGTAATGAACTAGGCCCCAGGCTAAGTTGGTATCAAAAGAAAGTCAGGTAATGGGTGCTTTGAATTTAATTAGCAACTCTCAGTTGAGTCTGGAGCGCAAATATCCATGTCAGAAAAAGCACTACTCAGTACTACCTCGCTGGCACCCTCAAAAGAGATATCCAGATTAAATAAACCATAAACCTAGTCTACAGGAGGAAAATTCTCAAATTGCTGATAGCAATTCATCTGCAGTGGTGGGAACCCTAGCATGGAAAGTCTGCCACCATTGTCGGAAGCACCACGTTGAGCTGAACTGTGCTGAGCAGCCTGAAATGACATAGTACTTACTTACAAATGGTATAAATTCAGTTGACTTCTGCACTCTTGGTGTTATGTGTGTCTGTGGCGTTATGACGTGTCTCTTCTTCAGTTCCCCATTCTTCCAACACCGGGATATTCCTACCTCCCTCAGCCGCCTGTCCAGGACCCTGGCAACAGCAGGCAGATAGAAACCAAAGAAAAGTGATGCATGTGCTGTCCAGGATGTGAAGGTCCATCTCAACCAGCCACACCTCGACATAGCATCAGTGAGACCCTTTAGTAGACCGCTCATTTCATCTTCCTGACTAGGGTGGAGGAGATGGGCTTCAGCAGTGGCGTACATAATGACATGGGAGGAAGGCTGGCCTGTGTTGAAAGCTGTCACGGTCACTTGATGTAAAGTGGATGCCTTTACAAAGGGAAAAAGGTACATCCTAATTTTATCCCATTGTTTCCATTTCACTCGAAAGGCATGGCACCCTTGCTCCTGTTACCA
Organism: Crocodylus siamensis; assembly: GCF_052110815.1. Classification (NCBI taxonomy): domain Eukaryota; kingdom Metazoa; phylum Chordata; order Crocodylia; family Crocodylidae; genus Crocodylus; species Crocodylus siamensis. The sequence goes on from NC_143405.1 coordinate 5,763,456, forward strand.
TGCCCCATGAGCGATGGTCCCCAGAACCTCCCCATCTGCAATGTGTCACTTCATGATTCTTCTCAGTGCATAAAATTCCCTTCAAGATCCACTTTCCTTTGTTGTATTTGACTTGGCATTCAGGCCTTCCCCTTCCTTGCCAACCCCCCTCAGCAAACACTCATATCAACCATCACAAGGCAATTTCCTCTGTGCACTCTGCTCTCTGCGAAGGACTGGTAAACTACCACGGACTAGGCTCCAGATGTGGCTCCCTCCGCTTCTCCCCTTTTCCTTTCCCCTTCCAGCTTGAATGACGGAGATCGGGGACGAAGCAAACGTCTTTCATCGCAGTCTTGGAGTTAAACCTTGGAGAAGTGTTTCTGAGGGCCTACATGCATTTAAGTAGGGAAGGGACATAAGGGACCCTTCCACTGAAAGGAAAGAGCCACTCAAGACAAGTGAGTTCCCCAGTTGCGTTCGCTCTGCAGCACCTACAGGATGCAACCGCAGCGCTTTGACAACCACATTTTTAGCCTGTGAGTCAAGGATAATGGAAGTTTCACAATCGTGCCAGAAGCATGCATGATTTATGGTTACTTTCCACCAGCACACATGGAAGGACGCTCCAACTCTGTTAATAAGGATCTTGAAACACAGGCTTGCTGCAGACAGGGCTTCTCACAACATAAATTAAACTAACTGTCCCATTCTCATGCTTCTTGCTCTTGGGAAATTGGAAGGACGGGTGCATTGTACGTTGTTTGTAGCCTCCATCGAGAAACAGTTGGACTCCACTGAGCATGAAAAATAAAACTGAAGTTAGGGCCCCTGAATCTTACCACAGGGTTTTCAAAAGGGAAACTCGATTGTGGGTTGATCTGACCACAGAGGAGTAGTGTGTAACTTTTGTTCAAAGCGTACGTGGACTGTCCTTAATCTTAGGGAAAAGGATATAGAGTCACTAGAAGTTACTTGTTGTGGTTGTCATGGGAAGTTAAATCCTGGACAATATAAGTAAGGTCCCCCTTTGAATGCACCTTACTTCTTTCTTGGCTACAAGAGTAGAGAGGATTTTTTCCCAAACATTTTAAGTGGGGACCAAGTTTAGGTTCACCGCATGGACTTTCCACGGGCACTTCTGCATGAGAAGTTTTGTTACAGAGTGCATGCTTGTGGGGGAGGAAAAGAAATGTCAGGCTCATGGATCTGATCAAAGTTTCCATTCATGAGCAGAAGAAAACAAAGGTGCAAGCAATGTGTTGAATGACTTGTGCACTACGAATAGTCAGCCCAGGTCTTCAGAGCAGTGATGTGTATCAGCAAAACGTTCTGTAGTTTTGCTGACAGGTTTTTTGGGTGAATCCGGTACCTTTTATTAGACCAACTTAAATAGTTGGAAAATAACTTTTAAGCAAGCTTTCGGGTTCAAAAACCCTTCGTCAGGCTGTATTTTTGTCTGCATTCATTCTCATTTTTGGGTCCTGGTTGAAAAATAACCATCTAAACAATGCAGACAAAAGGAGTGGAAGCGTTGACTGCTGGCCCTTTAAAAAGACAACGAACAAGACGCAACTGGGTTGGAGCCGAAAGCTCTTGCAAGTCAAAACCAAATCATTAAAAGCCTTATCCTGAATCTACTTTTCCAAATGAGAGAAAGCAAATGGCAAAAATCTTGCCTTTTTTGAGAGACTGAATTCTTGTTGTTCTCCATGGAGCAGTTTGTCTCACGGTGAAGACGCCTCTCGCAGCCTTTTCAAATGGGCTTTTGGTTCAGTTTGGTCCAAAACCAGTCAACTGGGCTTTTCCTCCCCCTCTCTTGAAAGAAGCACAAAGAGCACTGGAGCCCACAATAGCCAAGAGCCCAGCAGTCAGCGTGCTCATGCGGGATATAGGAAAGCCAGCTTAACATCCCTGCTTTGCCTGGTCCATCTCATATACAGAGAGCACAACAGCTGCAACTTAGAAAATGACTAGCTCCAAAAAAAAGCCATCGAAACAAGACACGTTACTGGAAAACGTTTTGATTTTGATGAATCATCACTTTCCAATGAAAAGCCCTTCTCTTGACAAATTCCCCAAAAGCTTTATTAGAGAATCCTTACCCCAGCACACCCCACTGATGGCTGCAGGCACCCGCTATGGACTATGGAAGGAAACTGAATTTAGCCTGCTGCAGCGAGCAAAGACTTTTTCATGTAGCTGTTGTGGCATCAAAGATCTGAGCATCTTCTGTAGCAAAGAGGGAACTAAATGATACCCCTGCGTACAATTTCAGGCACTATAAAAGTGCTTGGGTTGCAATTTATAGGGGTGGTGGATGCTTATAAGGATTTGGCCTTATGGATGTAACAATCCGAGCTGCACAAAACAGAATTTCTGTTGGTTGGCAATTCTGGGACACGCTTCATTCTTATTTGAAACAATAGCATGTGTTTTGGGTGGTTGCAAGGAACTGAAAAAATTTAAAAAAATAAGAATTCCAGTTTGGGTCAATCAAAACATTTTATTTCAGCTAAAAATGCAATGTTTTGTTTTGAGTTTGAGCTTCTGAAATGTCTTGCATTTTTTAAATAAAATTACGAGTTTAAAATAAAACCTTCTTTCAGGCCCAAACATCGGTGATTCATGCTGAAAAGAACGAAAATGGCCTCTTTTGATTTTTTACACTTCTTCCCTAAATGAAGAATTTGGCAAAATTGGCGTGCATTTGCAAAGCCCGCCGGTGTTTCTGCATCTGCATTTTTTTTCCAAAAGGAAAGTTTGAGGTAAAAAACGTCAACCCAGCTGGAGCAACAAATGGAAAAGCCTACACCCCACTGGTTATGCCACGTGTTTCACCTGCAGAGTGCACTAGGGAGGTTTTCATACTGGGGGAAGTGGAACGATACTACTAAATAATATCTCCCATGGCATGAACATGGAGGCCTGGGGCAGAACACCTGAACCCCCCTGGACATCCCATCGCTGACCTCCGCAAAGCTGTTCTTAAACACAACACTTTAAAAAACACCTCGAACAGAACATTTGGATTGAGCCGTGGTGGTTCGCACCCTTTTTGGACTCGAAGCACCCCTCGTGAGACTCGCGCCACCTCTCGGAAAATGCCGGCTCCTAGCTTTCACTTGGTTTTTGACTGCAGAAATGACTCTGTTATTTCTCTATTGCAAGGACATCAGAAAGACCACAGCAATTCCAAATGCATTTAACACCTCTTTGAAATCTCTGGGTTTATCCTGTGAATCGTGTTTGCCCATCTCACGATGCTAACATTGCATGGTGCTCCACGGCACCCTTGAATGAATCCCGAGGCACCCCAGGGTGCTGCAGCACCCTGGTTGAGAATCACCAGCCTAAACTGAGACTACTTCTTATCCCATTACCTGGATTAGCTTGTATAACCCTTGTGTCCCATGATAAGTTAACTGCTTTGCTTTTTCCCTGTCTTCTACCCACCCCTGCCTTTTTCAGTAGCCCCCTCTCCATTGTCCTTCCCCTTCCCTATCCTTTGCGTGCAAATCGCAGCTTTCCGTGTAGAAGCTGTGTCCCTACACAGCATCTGATGAAGTGATCTGCTGCTTACAAAAGCGTAGGCATGTCTGATTAGCCTGTAAGGTGCAACCCTGCTTTCTGCCTGACTTCAGACCAACCCAGCTAACAACCTCTCTCTGCTCAAGACTCCTGTATTTTTTCTGAATTGGATTCATGCTGACATAGAAGCTAAATCAAAGCAAAGGCCTGAGCATGAACATATTAGCAGGGATCTTAAGTGACCTTTGAGGTTTCCACAGGAGGAGGAGAAAGCACTATATCTTTAACTTCACAGTGGAAGGGGGAAAGAAATGAAAGGGCCTGTGTGTTTACAGGAACATCCCAAACCCTGGATTGTTTCCAGTGTATTAGTTGGTGCTGTGGTATGTATTAAATGGCCTTTTGAAAATGTGTAACACACAGCTCCATATGTCCCATGTCATCAGCTTTATGATATAGCTTCAAGTTGGGACCGGGAGTTCTTAAAGTTTGAAACACCAGGAGCCAAATTGGTCCCGCTCCATAAGTCCATTTCTTCAAGGCACTGAGTGCCCTTTTCTTCTTTTGGCTTCCACATGTCTCCCACTGATCTGGCAGGAACTGCTAAGCTCTCCTCCCTTGAAAACACAACCCTTCTCCTGCAGAGCATAGATGCAAAACCATCCATAGCATTTGCTGGTGCTCACGTCTTGCTGCAATATAAAATGGAAAACACTTCTTTGCATTATCTAGTGCCCATGCAGCTGATCAACTTTGCCCATATCCTGCTACCCAGAAGGGATGCTTTTATACAAGGGGAGGAGGATGCCACTTAAAAAACAGAAGTTATAAAAAACAAAATCCTAAAGGCATCCAAGGAGCCATTTGAAAGGAATAGAAGCCTTGCTTCTGCCTAGTAGAAACCTTAGTCTGATGTTTCACAGAAAATTAGAGTTGGAAGGGACCTCAAGAAGTCATCTAGTCCAACCCCTGCTCAAAGCAGGACCATCCACACCAGTGTCACCCCAGCCAAGGTTTTGTCCAGCCAAGTCTTTAAAACCTCCAAGGATGGAGACTCCACACCCTCTCTGAGTAACCTGTCCCAGTGCTTCACCACCCTCCTAATGAGGGAGTTTTTCCATACCTGTCATTTGGCAAACCAGGTAATTGTTCGCATTCAAGAGCCGACTGCCTAAAAATGGCAGTCATATGTGCATCGGCTTGATCGGCAGGCTATTCTGCAGATAACTGTTGTGCGTTGAAAGGCAGAGGTCTCTTCGCTGTAATACAGAGGAAAGGAGCAGATAGATGTCCCTATCTGCTGCCATGTATGAAACAGCCCAGACTTCCCATTGCCTTTCAGGACATGATATAGCACAGAGAGGGTGCTTGCAGACCGCATCTCAGACCTCTTATTGACTGCACATGGGGATTGTGACAAAGCCGATGGTGACTACCAGAGATGAGGTTACTTTGAAGGATGTTAAATAACATTTTCTTTAACATTTGTGGCCTGTTTCTTTTATTGTTTCCAGGTACCCGCAAGGTCAGTCCAGGCCAAGCAAGTGGTGGTGCTTAGCAGTTGGCATTGGATGAGCAGACAGAGCAATGGAAACCCAAGCTAGATTTATGCCGGGAATGCGTAGGTCTGTAGCAGTTCATTTTCTGGACTTGCTTCTGGGTGCTCCACATGCCCCATATCAATGTATTATCCCACCTCCTTCCTGCTCCTTTTAGGGGCTCACCTGGAGCATCGCCCCTGGATTCCATCCGGATGCTTTGATTGGGCCATTTCTTACAGCAAAAATAATCTGATCATCCTTCTCTCTCCCATGCATTTTTGTTAGCTTAAAGACCTGAGGGATGGACTTGTCTTATATGAGTGATACTGGGATTAAAGACCAGAATCACCGGGGAGCCTGTATTCATCTGGAGTTCATTCATAAAGCAAATTAGAGTTATCCTTTTCTCCCCTTCTAACTAACAGCTTAACATTCAAAGCAAGGTTTTTAAGGGGTTTCCAAGCTGTTGGATAAAAATCACCTCTGAGATTCCAGCTTCTGAGCTAGAAAAGTTATCAAATGGGCAAAACTCTGCAGTTTTTTCAAATAACATCCTGCTGCAGAAAAGCTTTTGTCCTATGAAATAAAAGTGTGCAACTGGAATTAGGCCTTAATATAAGCTACAGTCCTGATTTTTTTTTGAAGCGAGTGAATCACTAATGATCTGAAATGAATTCCATTTTCAAAACCAATGTCTAAAGTTACTCGGTTTGCCTTTTGGGTTATACTTAGACTAGGGTTTTGCCATGATTACAGCCTTCAATGGCCTGTCACTGATGCAGTTACACCAACTCCCTGACACCGACACAAAGAAAGCTGAGATTTGTACCGGTGCAGCTTCAAACGGGATTTCATCTCTACAGGAGTTTGCAGGGATACAGCTACCTTGAGGGCTGGCATCAGGGTAAATTGCCTGTATAGACAAAGCTTTAGATGCAGGCTCACGTTGCAAACATCTCACCCAAAGCAAATGGGGTTTGGACTGCTCGCTCCTTAGAGTTTGATCGGGGCGGGTGTTCTTCCCACCTTTACTTTCCTTGGACTGCAAGGTTAAGATGAAAAACATGCATGTTGGTTTTACAAACACACAGCACCCCATTCCCTCAGACAATATCCAGGAGAGGTAACAAGCAGTCATGGGAAGAGGGCCTATTGGCATCTGTTTGCTGAAGGGACCTCTTTTAAGTGCTGGGCCAGGTATTAGAGCTGGTAGCCCTAGATCCAGAGGAAATTTTCTCCATGAAGATCCAGTGGAAAAGAGCATTTCTTTCTAATGGGATTTCTTCACTAACAAATTGTTTGAATTCTTCAGGACCCCTCTGCTCCCCTTTTCCAGTGACTAAAGGGGGGGATATGGGGAGGGGTGAAACAGAAAAAGAGGAGAAGGAAAAAAGGAGGAGAAAAGAAGAGAGCAACCGAGGTTTTTTCCTTCTTTTGTCAAAAAGCATCCCCCAGAATTGTTTGGTATTAGACCTGGTCAAATATGTCAGTTCTTTGGATGAAACAGTTCAAACAGGCTGGAGATTTCAAGAGAGTCTAAGGAAGTTAGCTACCTAATATCAACAGGGGTTTTGAACAGGATTTAAGATGCCTGTAAAAAAAAAAATCACAGCCACGATACTTCTATAATCTCTAAAAGCAAATAGCATTGAGCGTTGGCAATTATACTCCATTTCGTGCCCGCAATACAAATGTGCAAGGGTGAAATTCATCTTTAAATCCATTGGGTAGACTTGGCTTCCAATATTACCTGCATCATCCAAACTCCCAGAGATGTCAATAAACCTTTCGCTTTTTGGTTTTTACCTGTTTTTTTTTTCCACATGGCTGAACACATGTGCCTAGAAGCTGATCACAGTATATGACATTGATCTTAATAAGGGACGAGAGGAGTGCAATAGTGTGTCTCTCTCCACATCCCCAGCTTTGCAAGAAAAGGTAACTGTCATAAGAGATCGGTTCTCAAGCATTACACATATGAAGTGCATACAATTTATTTGGCTGGCAGGGATTTAGGTGTTAATTGGAGAGAATGAAATTGGCTTGGAGTGGAAGGAGAATAGGAGGATGTATCTATTTCCTAAGTTTCAGGGTTGGGTGGACTGGGGACATCCACAGCAAAATGATAGGGTGGGAAGGAAACCCAAGGGTCATCTAGTCCAGTCCCCTGCAAAAGTACGGGATGCACTATTTCTCAAACCATCTCTGTCAAATGCTGATGCTCAGTCTAGAGCCCAAATAGTCTTACCACCTGATCGATAGTCTGTAGTGATTACAAGGGGGTTAGTGGACTGGCCAGTATATGCACATAGCCTGCACGCAGTCTCACTATGGACCAGTGAAGTCCCTAAATGATGGAAACTGAACTTCCCATCAAGAAATAGGTGCCACTAGGTTAGGGTCGAGGCTAGAGCTGTTCAAGATGGGCAGTATTTTCCATCTATATTTTTGGAAATGGCCTGTGTTGGAGATCCTTGGATAAGTATTTCACACTGCCCATTGCTGTTCCATACCTTTTAAAAAAAAAAAAAACTACAAAGAGCACACACTCGCCGAACCATCATCCTTTGCTGGTGTGTTCACAGGGAAATGTCTTAAAATCTTCCTAATAAGACGTCACCACTGCTGACATTAATAAACAACAAGAGAAATGTGTCCAGACAAAACTGTCCTGAACATGAGATATTCCTAGATTCAAACAGCACCGAATTTGAACTTGGAAATACAAATTTAGGCTCAGATTTCATTTTGCAGCTGACCCTTTGCGCTAGCGTGTACTGAAATGATACCGTAGTTCAAGATGTGCTAAAGTCTTGGAAGACTTGAACTCATATCAGAGCACTAATCTCTTTTACAACTCACCCTCATTTCTCATTGCTAAGTTTTTTGTTGGTTTGTTGTTGTTTTTTTAATGACGCATAACTGTTCTCTCCTTCCTGTTTAACATTGGGGAAGGAGGGTTTAGTGCTGGCAGGACAGATGTTAGATTACATGTTAGAGGAATGTTGTAAATGCATACTAATGGATTCCTCATTAGGGTTTGTGCAATCAATTGGTATTTGTTCTGGTCCTATTGGAAGGGGCTGGGACAACCTTCCCAATGGTAGCTAGCTTAATAACAATTTAACAATGTGCAACTCTCTGTTTATGGGAAGAATGCTGACCACATACTATATGATGGTTTTCCATGCACAGTACCTCACTAGGAAAAAATGCAAAACCCACCAAGAACAACTAAAGTCTGCAGTTTTCCCAGTCAACTAAATCCTTTTCCCCAGTAGCTGGAATGTTTTTGATGTGGCTTTTCCACCATTTTGCTTGTGGGTCAAAAATTGCACAAGACGCTGTTACAATACAGCATGAATTTCGGCACTGAGAAGCCAGCATCTCCTCTGGGTTTATGCAAGACCCCTCTTTCCTATTATTCTCTTCACTTCAGAGGCAGATGTGAATTGTCTTTGAGATACTGGTAGGAGGTTTAAACACAATCATTCCCAGGGCTCTTCTCTCGGTGGCAAAAAAAGTAGTTTTCTTGTTAATCCTATCAGAGAGTATTTAGTAAATTAGCAATGTTAAAATTCAGTATCTACAGCCTGATGCTAAATAAGTACTTCGCTCTGAAATCAATGAGCAATATGTCAAACACGTCAGGATCTTGCAATGAAAGACAATGCAAATGTAAATCGTTATTAAACCCTCGTGAAGCAACTTTTTCTTTTCATTTGAAAAGAACTTGCTTCCCCGCTGCATCAGATGGATAATTATGGAAAATATTACTCTAATAATAATAATTATTATTATTATTATTTTATTAAATTGCTGTGTAAATCAGCTGGCCATCAGAAAACCATTTTATGGCCCTATCCATATTATGGGTTTTAATTAATGTGATATATGGACAAACATGTATTTTATTTCCACAATGGGACTTGTAATTTCCTGTGGCTTGGAGCCCCAGATGTTTTTGGATTTAGTATATATAAGGATTTGTTTTTAAAAAATCTTTTTTTATTTGGTTAGACGTTTAATTCGTCTGTTTGCAAATGAAATTCTGAGCTCTCTGATCAGATGTCGGCTGGCAGCAGGGAGGGGGACTGGCTGAAATATGCAGACAGCCACAGGACAATAACCGTGTGAATTCTTGTCTGCCTTTGAATGGAGCTCTCCACCAAAGAAACAACATGACCAGAAGCTTAAATGAGATGAGGAGGACCGTGATGGGGTGATAAGGCAGCGGGGAAGGTGATCCCAGAAAATGAGATTCATACTGTGCCCATAAAAACTATACACCTTGTCTTCTTCGGTATCCAGGCTCTCTACCCAACATCTTCCCTGAACGGTGGTGTAACAGAAGGGGATTCCTCTGATGATCATTAAAGTTTCCCTTACAGTGTCACGACAAGGAAGAGTTTTCATGGTTCATCATCTGCTAGGGTGTAACTTTTTAATTCCTTTATCGTGGCAGAGCTGGAATAGTGACTCATATCTGCAGTATATTTGGGCTCTTCTCAGTGGTGCAATGGCTGGAGAAACTATTTAGTGGCGGACAAAAAACATCTCATTCACATTGACCTCCCACTGATTCATGAGATGTTCTCACGTCCCAGACGCAGACTATTTCGCTCCACTTTTCCCCCCGCCGTGGTTTCTTTTCCAAGCCTGTCATGTTACTCATTAACTCCATTCGTTTCCACGAACTCCACAGCTGCCATTCAGCATCATGCCAGCCTCGCAAGACTAGCTGGGACATGGCAAGATACTGGGAACCAATGCTCTCACAAGAGCATCTGTCCTTAGATATATATGGCCATGACATTCAGCCCAGTGTGGTGAAGTAGCCACAACCCCAGGGTATCCCTATTTCCCCTTTCTGTCTTCATTGGAGTATCACACAGGGGCAGCGGCCGGCCATCTCTTTGGCTGTGACAACAAAATCTCACTTCTGCCTTCTGTTCATGCTCTTCCCTAAGGGATGAGCACATCTGTTTTCCTGTGCCACGTCTACTGGATCGTGTAAGAATGACCATTTAGGCATCTAATATGTGTAGGGAAGCCCCGTCAGCTTGGGTTCAATCCCAGCTGCCCGCAGACTCAGGCCCCACTGAGGTAGGAACCAATATTGGTACTTTCTACATTGGAAAGTTCAATCAACTTCCTTCCGCCAACTAATAGACTAAAGTTGTTGGGGTCTTTGCAAGTTTTTGATTACTCAAGTGTATGCAAGGCCAGAAGTGTGTCCATTGATGCCAGTTATTAGGAAGATTCCCTTGCAGGTGCAAATCAAGGGGCTGTTAACTAGCTTGATTTTCAGAGGTGCTGAACACCACCAGCTGCCAGTGATTTCAGTGAGATTTGGAGCTGACAGCACCTCTGATGATCCGCCCGTTGTTAGTACTAGCACACACTTTTCCTAACAGAAGCTTGCAGGAAGGGACCGGGGTTCTGATGTATTTCCCCCGGCAAAGCAAATTGTCTGTCATTTGAATTATGATGTGCTTCCTTGCTTTGATTTTCTAAGTTTACCCCAATGGGAAAATGTTGCCTGTGATTTAGAGAACATATTAAAAACGATAATGAACACAGCGCTGCAGTAAGATGCCATGTCGACAGCGACGGCCTAGGCAAGGGAAGGGTTTCTATGCAATGTGCACCATTGCTCAGAGCAGAGATGAGTGTTAACAGGGAAGGCACAGCCAAGTCTCCAAGCTCATTCTGCCAATGGCCTTCTCGCTAGAACAACTCAAATCCATCTTCTGCCAGCTGAAAACACAGGCTCATTTCCCAGAGATAAACTTGCAATGATATTTGATCACTAGCAACGTGGCCTGGGTTGGAACGGGTGGATCTTGGAGGAGAAAGGCCTTGTTATCCCACACCTAAGCCCTGGGACAGCTCATCTTTTAAAAAGGAGACCAAAGGTGCAAAAGGGGAGTAATGCTTTCGTGCCATTGAAACTATATTCAATATTCTGCAAGCAAAAGGAATCTTTTCCATTGTCAGCCAGCTCCAACCACAGAAAAGTCATGATCTGAGTCCCAAAAGACCAAAGCGATTTTTTAAATGGTTTAATTTTGTTTCCTTCTCCCTCTCCCACCTGTTTCAAGGAGTCATATTGTCAAGCATTTCTCTGCCATTACTTGGGCTCCTAGAAGCTTTCAGAGCACTGAATATTATGAGCCACACCTAAAGCTGAAAGAAATGGCAGCAGAAATGCTGTATCTAGCATTAGAAACCTCAGAGCAAATTTTGTACAAGATGCAGCTCCTTCTGTATACAAGTCAAAGAAATAAGTAGCTAAAAATACAGACGGGAGTCTAGACATTTTTATCAACAGCACATTCTTCCTTTGCTCGTCTTATATCACGTAAGGACTAGGTATCATCTTCGAAACATTGAGGCTTTAGAAAATTGCAGGGAGGTGCTACCACCATATCATTATCTTCCTCCGAGATGCAATAGTTAAAAATACACTACACATATATGTATACTTCCACCTTAGGAGTACAAGGAGACGTTAAAATATACCCAGTATGGTTCAAAGATCTCCTCTTGATTATATGGAAGGAGTAAAAATCTTCTGCAAAGTTGGGTTTTCCAGTATTGGCTTCTGTTTTCTCTTTAGTGAAGTCCATGAGGTTGCTGCAGATCAAATGGAGAGTTGGACCCAGGTGATGCATGAGGCTGATGCAGACTTGGAGAGTTGGACCCAGGTGCCCATCCTGTATAAGTTAGTGTAGCTCTGGATCAAGGGGTGGGCAAAACGCGGCCCGCGGGACCAGGCCATTCTATCCAGCCCGTGGGGCCCCTAAAATGTAGAAAATTCGTATTCATATTTATCTGCCCCTGGCTGCCTGTCATGCGGCCCTCAATGGCTTGCCAAAACTCAGTAAGTGGCCCTCCGCCCAAAATAATTGCCTGCCCCTGCTCTAGATGGATCAGCTGACAAGAAGGCTTATGAATGGGGGGTTACTGGGGTGGGGATGCTCTTTAGCCAGGATGCTGGCTAGACCATGTCCAAGTCCATCCTCTGTCTGATTCCAAGTGCTCTCTATCAGAAAACAGGGGCACTTGAACCTGTGTCTGCCACATCTGGCCCAGCTCCTGAACCACCAAATTAAACATGTCCTCAACTGCCAGCCTGAGAACTGCCATGTCGAGACGTCTGCTTCACAATCACGTTGGAAAAGTTTGGATTCCAGTGTGGATCAAAAACAAATTTGGAAGCCACAGTAGGAGCCGGCTAGCTCTGAGGTTGGAGGGACGGGTGGACTTAGCAAACATGCACGGGTGAAGTACGGATAATAATTGCCTGATGTTTAGGCAAGGAATCAGGTGGCTTCATAGATAACTTGGACCACTTTGCCATGGAAATATATCTTAATCCCTCTCTGGAGAACGCCCAATCCCAGAGTCTATTGGGGTGGGGATTACAAATAGCTGTTAGCTGCTTGCTGTGTGTAAAATAGTTGTTTTCTTGTGCAAGTAGATGTGCTCTGAAGACATTTCCTGTGGGTTAGGAATGTCCAAGTGAAACGGGACACTACACAGTAATATTTTCTATTTCTAGCCAGCTTCAATTTGCTTCTGCTTCTGCTCCTTTCTGGAGCCTCAGACCATGAGCTAATTTGGCTTCTGGGAGCAGAGTCAGGAGCCAAGTCGAAAGAGGAGGATGGGGGGGGAAAGCAAACAAACCTCACCAAGGCAATGGCTTCTGGTGGCATCAGACCTTTCTTTCCATCCATTCCCAAAGCAATCCAATCCTCCTCGTTTACTGTGATTATCCTCCTTCTCAAATACTGCACAAGGCTCACAAGGGACTGAAGCGATAGGTTGTGGTTAACCGCATTCAAGACAGTGTTTTCAAGTGGTCTTGGTACCTCCTGAAGGGTATGATGTTCAGGAATGAGTTTATTACAGTTTACTGGAGCCATTGCTTCCCCTCTCCCCAGTGGAAAATTGCACTGCAGTGACGTTATGGGGGTTCTACAATGCAATCAGCTAGCACTAGTACCAGGATGCATTGAAATGCATCATCAAAGTCTTTCCTCAGCTCTTTCCCATCTAGCCTTCCTATGCAGCAGACCTCATCAAGTGTGCACATGCCTCAGCCAAGCTACTTGGGTGAATGTTCAACACCCCATATGGTAGAAAGGCTTCCAGGGCACTGATGGCCGAGAGCAAATTCCAGCTGAGGACATGGAGTACATACATTTTCCCAGAATTGACAAGAAGATGGAAACAAAGGTCTGGACTGAGATGAAAACCCGAAATTGTATCAGATTCCTGGAGCAACAGGAGATCAGTTTTAAGCCATTGTTCTAGGCCAGTTGACCTAACTAGGAGCCACATCATTCCTGATAATATTTCCAGGCAGCAAGCATGGAAATCCATGGGACATATCACCGAGAGAAGTTAATATTCCCACCCCAGTTCAACCCTGTGATGCCATTTATTGCTCCATCTCAGGGAAGGCCACAGGGTTGCAGTAAAGGTAGGCTGATGCTATAGCAGTCTCCATGCAGTGACTGGAGTTCGCAGCAAAGCACAAGGGACCATCTAGCTCATAGCGTAAGGAGAATAAATTAGCCCAGGAGGAATGCAGCTTTGACATGGTGGTGCTACTTCTAGTGCCCAAGGAAGTTCTTACTCAGGTTTCTCAATAAAATCATGGCAGAAGCATGTGAACTATCAGGTCTTGCAGGAACTTGTCTGCAGTGTTATGTTGTTAGCAGGCCATTATTTTTCAAAAGCACAAAAAAAGGGAATTTATGGAGCAACATTTTACCTTGTCTTGCCTTCTGCTTTGCTTGACTCAGAAGGACAGGTTGTACCCCAGCAATCAGGAAAGAGCTACAAGATCAGTATAAACTTGTTCAAATAATGGAGCAAGGAAATACCCTGATTAGGGCTGTTCAGGGGCTGAAATGGGAATTGGGGTTTTTTTGGGTTGGAAAATGCTGACTTGTGGAAATGAACTTTTTTCCAGGAAAGGCTTCAATTTAACAAGTATCCTCAGTTGCAAGGAGAGGGGAATCTGCCATAGTGTCATTTTCTAAAGGAAAAGTTTGGTGTTTTTTAGGCTCAAAACAAACTTTATTTTTAATAAAGAGGGAAAAACCTGAAAATGTCAGAAACATCCAAAGGTATCAAATGTTCAAAGGTATCAGACAAAACATTTGATTAATATAATTTGACATTGGCACGGGGCAGGGATTTTCAGCTACTAAAATGTTTGCGATCACGTTTTTTTCATTCCAAGTTGGAAAAGGAAAGGTGTTTCAAATCTCAAATTCTCATGCGACAGGAAACACATTTGCTACCTGGCCCTAGGCTTGCATGCTATCCAGGACCTTAATCCAAAGGACCTATTTCATTACGAAGGAAAAATGCAAAAGCTACATCAAGGAAGCCCTTCATGATACAAACACACATTTGTTCGGGGGTGATGAGGAATTCACGTGGCCTCTCTTGAGGCCAACGGGACCATTACAGCTCCCGCAGTCCCAACCAAGTCTTAAATGCTCTTCAGCTCAAGGTTTGCTCAAGGAGAAATGTGATAAAAAGCACGGCTGAAAAAAGAAAAAAAAAATCAGTGATCATAGAGATACTGGTATTGCAAAGTGACCCATACAGGCAGACTCCAGCAGCCATGCACAAACCCCAATGATGTCAGTTCATCCTCAGCAGGTTTAGGGCCGTAATGTAAAAAACAGAGCACAGAGTGGGTGGATTTCAAAATGAAGAACAACTTAAAAGATGGGAAGACAAAAAGCAAAATGAAGACATGGATACCGGGGAGCTGAGCAGCTTATATATGCTGTAAAATCCGGTGACTTTTCTGAACTCCAAGAGCTGCTACAACACTGATGAAACATCAGGTCCCATGTGGTTTATCCATCAGGGATCTGTGTCTTGACTTCCAGCAGTTTAAGAGTTAAAAGCCATTCGTGGACCTGAGTGCTGCAACAGGCTCTTTCTCCAGAATGGCTTGCAGAGGAAAAAGAAATAAAAAAGTCTTTATAGTAAAGAAATATAAACAATTCCTTTAATGGCTGTATAAACAGGAACAAAATCAAACAGCAATTAGCTATAATTATGTGTTCACCTAAAAAAACCGTACCCATGTGAAATGATTACCAGAGCAGTTACCAAGGGCTCGCGTACACAGTTGGCTGTGGCTGGCATAATTATGCAGAATGTGCCCTTCAGAAGAGAGAAAATTCCTTCCCCTAGTCGTTGCTAGGCTTTCCCTTTCTTCCCAGAGTATCTGTCTCCACCGATGACGATTGTGACATCTGGATTCGAAAGCTGCTGCTTGGGTAAAAAGCAGAGGCTTTTCCCAGTTATTTTCCAGCAAGCCAAAATATCATCTGCAGATCCAAATGACCCTCCAGGGGGAGAACAGAGACAACTTTAGGAAAGAGCCACTTGAAGCACTCTATTTAATGGTCATGCTGTTTCTGCGGTAGGCTGGGAGAAACCCAGGTACAGATATATGGGCAGACAGATTTCAGGAAGAAGTCCGGGGGACTGTTAACATCAATAAAACTGTTGTTTCTGACTCACAAGGTGTGTTTACATGTGCATTTACACCAGCTTAAATTTACTGCACAGTAAATTACTGTACAGTAAGCAGGAATAGGTCGGCATCTACACATGCAGGCATTAAAGTGCATTAATGCTCAAGTTAGTCCCTAGTCACTCCACACACACAGTGTTACTGCACAGTAAGGCATCTATACGTGCGTTACTGTGCAGTAATTAATCAGGTGTAAATTTGGTGCCTGTATGGTGCCAGTATCAAATTTACACTCAGGTTGGCATAAGTCATCATCCTATTTACTATGCAGTATGGATGGGCATGTGGAGACATGTGCCTGTATTGTGCAGTAATTTTGGTTACTGTGTAGTAAATGTGCACGTATAGACACTCCCACTTACTCCTTCTGGATACTCCACTTAAAGGAAAATTAATGAAGAGAAGGAGATGACGTACAAGATCCTGTAAGCTTCTCCCATGGAAGCTTGGTGGACACTATGATGGCATCTGGGTGCCTGGGAGTGACAAAAACGCTCTGAAGTGGGTGGTTCAGGGAGGTTTGCATTTCCAGCCCACCTCCCTGCGCTGCTCTTGGGACATCAATAAACAGTTCTTCCAAAGCTCACAGGCTCAAACAGCAGACCTCAGTCTTGGAGCGTGTTGTTGGAGCCGTGTTGGTCTAAGGACATTGGCAGACAAGGTTCTCTGGGGTAGATGTGGTATCTTTTATGAGACCAACTAAATAGCTGGAAAAATTGTTCTTTGCAAGCTTTCAGGTACAAACACCCTCAATCTGGAATCCAGATCCCAATTCTAAATATCCAAAGCTGGCAGATGTTTTGTACTAGGGGTTTTGCTTGCTGTGAAGATAGGGGCTGTTTGCAACTTAGTTCTCCAAAGGCCCCACTGCTATACATGCCAACCTCTTTCTATCCCTCTGGAACCCATATATCAGTCATACCCCAGACCCAGCAGTCAGGGGGAATTGCATTACCCTTCCATAAGTCACCAACAAGGACAGGCAGAAACACAAGCAGCAAAAGTACAATGGAGAATCTTATTTTCCTCTGCAGAAACAATACGATGCGTGCACGCCAGGCTACGGGACAACCTTCACGCTGACAGTCACTTCCTTCAAGTTACTGCACAAACTTGGGCCGCCCAATATTTAAGAGGAATACCAAGGTGGGTAAGCCAGCAGCCTATACACCGCTTTGGAAATGCATCTTTAAAACAACTGAGAAGCCCACCGACTTGAACAAGAAAAGCAAATCTTGCCTAAGTCATAGCCTTCCCCTAGAAAGCAGCAGAGCACTCAGCGGGCCAAGTGCTATTCTCACCACCACCACTGCTTTGTTATGGAAGGGACATATGGAAAAAATTGGGGGAAAAAATTGCTATAATCTCTACAGTTCCCTGCTCGCTCTCTGTCTGTCTCCTGCACAGGGAATAGAAATATTAAACATCTGTGATGCTTTAGGGATGAGTGACTGGCAAGGATGAACTCTCAGCCCTTGGACCATCATTGAATCCACCCTCCAGAGCACACGGAGGAGAGGAGAGTCAAATGAATTTGATCAAGATCAGCCCAGTCCCCAGGCACCCGCTGTGCATGTCACAGAAGCAGAAGCTGCTGCCTGCGACTTGGCAGCCCGCGTAGGGTCGGCACCACAGAGCAGGGAGAACAAATGCAACTTAATTCCTCTCCTGCTGCATGCAGGGCAAACGGCTCTAACCCAACCCCTTGAGCCTTCCCAAAACACACACATTTCAGCTCTATTAAACTCAGAGGCCATGGGATTAACTGGTCCATCAATCAATGGAGCGGCATCAGTCTTTGTGTTACAAACTATTTTGAGAACAGTATTTCTTTAACGCCTATCTTTATTACATGCAGTTTTCTTTAAAAAAAATAATACAATAAAAAACAAACACTCCTGCCCCACCTATATCATCTCTTTGACTGGCTTCAGCAAGGCGTTATTATAACTGCAGTTTAAATTACTTCTCAAGGGACTATATTCAGAGAGTATGGGATGAAACCCAGCCCTGTGAAGGGGATACTCTGCACTAGTTCTTCCCTAATTTGAAGGATGAGGTGGGTTTCAATGCTGCAGAAACCCTGTTCTGTATTGGGTGGGTTGGATTTTCTGCAGGGTTATCGGTACTTAGATTGTGGGGTTACACACTATGGATAGACCAAATATTTCATGGAAAACAGAGCCTTCCCTGAGTACCAAGTAGCACAGCTTGTTGCCATAAAGGCCACACATTGCACAGAGCATGCCTCTCCAGGCTTCCAGCATGCATGCCATGATGTGTCTGTTTATGTAGGGATGGGTTAAACCAGTGGTTTTCAACCTGTGGTCCACGGACCCCTGGGGTCTGCCGGCTATGTCTAAGGCATCTGCAAAAGATGACTATACTCAATCAAACGTATGCGAATACCCACACTTACAGTTCAAAGGGATCCACACGTCCATTAGAAATTTCCAAAGGGGTCCGCATGCCGCACCTACATTCCAATTTTTTTAGGGGTCCATAAATGAAAAAAGATTGAAAACCACTGGTAACCCATGGAGCATAGCTCCACCCTTTCACCTATCATTGGATTTGAAGGAGAAAGAAAAGCTAAGGCAAGTGAGTATTTATCAAGGTCATGCCAGGGCATTTGTGTTTTTGAATGCAATGAGAGTTAATTGGTCAGCGTCGTGTTTCTTAAGAGGTCTCTCAGGGGAGAAGTCGAGGTACCACTGACAAAAAGCACGTATTCCCTGCCTGGATGATTTTGAGTTTTAATCCTGTCCTCAAAAGTGCACACATCAGATGGGTGTTTTGACATGTTTTGCAAGTGTACTATCATCCAAATCATCCTTAAAAGCATGGACTTGTACCAAACCCAGCAAGGACCCCACAGGACCCCACCTGAAACACTCTCACCATTTGCCAGCAAACCTTTTTGATACCTCCCTTTTTAGTTCTTGGAGCCTGGTTCCAGCGCCGGGGAGCGTTCTTCCTGTATATTTCCTGTGCTCCTGGTATTTGTCTATAGACATCTCAGATGTTTGGCAGGTTGCCCCATTACTCCCTCTTGCCTCTCCTATAACCCCATTAACCATCCACTGGTTTTGCTTAGCTTGTTCAATGGAGAACCAGGTCTTCAGCTGGTGTCCATCAGCGCTGACATGAACTGAGCTGTGCAACCGAGGTGCTGACCCTTTTGCATTTGAGGCAACGTGTGCGTTTGCAAGGACGCATCTCTGCCAGTATAATCGAATGGACCGCAGGCACAATGGTGCAACAGCAGCAAACTGAAAGACAAAAATCACTCTTAACTGCTCACACGGTAGTAGTGCATCCGGCTAATATGTTACCTTTCCACCTGATGGGCCACGTCCATGCATTAGGAAGTGATGTGGCAGGAAAGACGGGTCGGGCTTTTTGCTTTCCCTCTGTGTGCGTTTTATAAAGAACTGAAAGTTCTGGGAAAGTTGCACAAACAAAACACGCACAAAATTAAAATTAAAAACTCCTCCAATGTAGGAAGAGCCTCAGCAAGCAGATAGTGTCCTCGCTCCACTGAGTCACTGGCCACGGAAGAAGATCTCAGGAAAGATCTTGTAATGCCCAGGCAGAATTGGCTCAGGGGAACAAGGACCCTTCTTCTTTTGCTGGTGCACTTAGGTTGCTTACATTGTTTGATTGCTTTCCTGGCCCTTCTTTCGCGTCAGCTGTGCCAAACGTTGAGTGGAACCATCTGATTTAAGTTGGACATGTATCAAAGTTGTGATGTGAACACAGTAATTTAGCTCTCATCTGCAGTCCAGAATCACCATCTGCTCAATATGTCCTGTCCTGGTTCTTTACAACCTCTCAGCAAGACACGGCAAAGCATCCTCCATCTTTGGAAGTTGCTGCAGGAATTAACTGAACCCAGGGACCAGATTTTTTTCCCTTGCACTGGGGTAACTCCCCTGACTTGAAGGGGCTTGACTTGTGCTCATGTCACTAGGACAAGAATCAAACCCCAAAATGAATTGAACAGATCATGAAAGGACCGAATATATACATGATCAGGGACCTGGGGCTTGATTTAGGAGGGAGGATTAATAAAACTGTAATGTATAGCTTGGCTCAGAAAGGCAAGTAGGGAGAGAGTACATGATAACAGGCTACAAATATTTAAAGGGTGTAAACACTGGAGAAGATGGAATAAATATGTTCGATGGTAACCAGGTGTAACCAGGAACAGTGGAATGAAATCTATGGGGGGAAGGGCTGGAGGTTTTTAGTGTAAAACGGGGTGAATTCATCAGTGAAATGATCTCACTGGGGCATCCAAGCAAAATCTTGTCACTTGGGAAGAGAACCGACACAACGGTTTTGCTTAAAACATTTTCAAAGTTGTTAAATTTTTCAACGCAACTCCTAAACATTACCCCGCCGCCACCACCACCACTTTTCCTTTTCTCTTTGTCTGCCTTTTTCCTATGCTTTTCTTTGCTTTTGAACAGGAGGGACAAAAACGAACTAAAAGTGGGGAAAAATTGGAAAAGAAAATAAGGAGACACACTATCATTTTTCATTGGGACACTGAACAATTCTTGGGCAATTTTGCTGAAATACTGGGAATATCATATTTTTTCTGTGCACATTTTTGAGGATTTTTTTTTAAACAAATCTTTGCCTTGCTCATATCTGGCATTTTTCAGCCAGCTGCATTGACAAGATTTAGAATGAGTCTGTCTTAGACGGTAAGGACGTTGGAACGAGCACTGTGTTTTGGTTCTGTGTTTGCACCCATAACCTCTACCCAAGAGGGGATTGCATTTCAAAAGTGGGACTCCCAGTCCCCACTGCAATAAAATAAATATTAAGCTATTAATATTTATTTGTATCTAAATAAATATTTATTTCGCCTAATGAGAGACAAAGCACTGGAAACATTAGTGAGAAGGGCTCAGTAGCCTCATTGAGTGGGATCTTGTTGACTCTGCATCTCTAAGCACACAGCCTTCTGCCAGGATTTCATGAGAACTATCAGAGAGACCCCCTGAAATGGCTATAGTTTATCTTAACTGGGATTTATTTGTTTAAAAAAAATAAAAGCTCAAATTACAATAATATCATGGCATATGGTAGGAAGCTAGTTCTAATTAGGGACAGATGAAGCAGTGCAGAATAACTCGGATTCCTTTGTAACTTCTTGCCCCAAGCTCAAAGCAAGGCTCTTTTTGTACTTTTAACAAGCTTGGTGAACTTGCCTGTCTCGTTCGTGGGTTGCTTGTTTGGCATGGGGGCAGCAGCTGCTTGCATACCCCAAACCCCACCAGCTCTAGCCAACAGAAATGCCAGGCCACCACATTTTTCCAGCTCACGTGGAAGCAAAAAGAAGAATTGTGCAGACTGCTGTGCACTGAAACCACACGTTCTGAGTAAGCCTCAAGGGGATGTGAGCGCAAACCAAAATGACCCAATTTGCTTTGCTGAAAGAAGTGGAATTTAGAAATGCATGAAAGGCACTACTAGGAATTTCATCTGAAAAAAAACCCCTCCTCTTGCAAGACTTCCTAGTGTTATGGACTCAAAAAGCTTTATTTACTGAGGATCCGCGCTCTACTCGAGTGGGCCAAGTGATCTCCCTTCAGTTGATTTCCATAGAGTTAGCCATTGTGTTTAAGACCAGGAGGCAATATTATGTTCCTCTCATCTGACCTGCAGTAGAACAGGTGATAGCATCTCGCCCAGGGATTTGTGCAGCAGCTAACAGCTTGCGACTGAAGGACCACGCGTCATTTAGGAGGATGTTTATAATGGTCCAAAGACTTCAGGGCATGTAAGCCTTACAGTCATGTATAGGAAAGAAAAATCAAATTCCAGAGGTCCAAAGGGACCTCAAAATACTGAGGAAGGAAAGGAAGGAAAATTCAACACAGGGTTGCTTTTTCATTAAAACCTGAGTTGTCAGATATATTTCAGATTCGCTATTCATCCAAAATCTGACTCATCAGTTCTTTGGCATAATATGCCCCATTTTCTTGACTTCCCTCTGTAAGTGTGAACACCCGGCTCAGGTACTACTAGTAGCTTTATCATTTATATCTTACTATCACTTCAGTGCTCCATCTGAGGTCAGGGATGCTTTAGCTCTCATTAGGCCAAAAAACCAGATTATTTTATTTAGACAAGTGATTCTCAACTAGGGTACCGCAGCACCTTGGCGTGCCTTGTGATCTGTTTCAGTGCGCCAATAAATGTTAGCACTGTTAGGTGTGCACACGTCATTCACAAGATAAAACCAGAAGGTATCTATGCACGTGCTCTGGGGTGGAGGGGAGGTGCTTAATTAAAGCAGCTCTCAGAGGCTGCTCTAATGAAAGAGCCCACAGCAAAACATCTATTTCGTGCCCCTTGCTTCAGAATGGCACCAGAGGCGCTTTAGCTAAAGCTTGTTCAATGAGCTTTAATTGAAATGCCCCTGCCGCAATTTTGAAACATGAGGACACTGAATACACGTGCTAATTACCACGCTGCAGCACACCCCCAGCGGACTCGATTCATCAAATCTACTCCTACGCGTGCTAATTAGCACGCATTGGAGCAGAGGCCCGTCACGTGTATAGGTGCCCAGAGATTTCAAATGGGAAACCAAAGTATTAAAAACATTGGCTTGTCATGGTCTTTCTGAGTTCTTTCCCAGCACAGGGTTGCGTGCATCTCTTTGGAGGAGAAGAATGGCTCTATTATTTTTCTGTAGTCAAAAAAATGAGTGAAAACTAAGAGTTGACATTTTATGAGGGGGGCCTTGAGTCTAAGGAAGTTGAGCGCTACTGCAGACTAAAAGCTCTTTGAGGCAGGGCCAAAAAAAAAGAGAAAAGTGCCATTATTCCCACCGTCTGCTGATGGGGAATGGAGAGGGGGAAGGCATGCCCAGATCATAAACTCACCACACTGGCTGCAGAGTCCTCAGCCACTGCCTCATAAACCCCTAAGACATGTAGCTTCATCGGCAAAGCAGTTGAACTAGCTTCAGGCAGGCTAATTAGCACTGGTGGCTAATTAGCACTGGTGTGTAGCCCATCCTGATGCTAATTAGCCTGCCCACGGCAGCAGGCATGCTGTTCCTGGTATAGCAGGCAGCCAACATAGAGCAGTGCAGCATGCCTTAGGGACTGGAACTGGAAATAGAGATGGGTAAGAGAAATATCGTGACTAGACCGAGACCATGGCAAAACCAGGAACTGGACCAAGACTCCTCCATTCCAGCCCAGCACTCCCAGTCCCTCCCAGGCCAGTACTCCCAGTCCCTCCTGCTACATGGCAAGAGCAAGGCAGTCCTCATGGCTCTACCCATGCACCTCCACCCTGCATTGCAGTAGAAGCAGCTGTTTCCGTTCTGGTTACAGCCTCCACTATGCCTCGCTTCTGCCCTGCTGAGCTCCACGGTGCCTATTCCCAATTGCCTTCCAAGAAGAGACTCCCCGTGTTACCAGTCTAGAGCCAAGACATCATTTTAGGCATAACGGATCACCGACACGGTGGTGTGGAGTCACCTCCAACCCATAGCCAGGACCTCTTTATCATCCCACGCTGGCTGATGTTCATCTGCCTATTGAATCTCTTCCCTTCAGATCAAGATCTATGACCTCAGCAAGTAAAAAGCCAAAGTGAATAAACCAAGCATCCTTGCACAATAAACACATCTGTGTTAAAATACATGGTTTGGGGGAGTTTTGTTTATTTGTTTGATTTTGGCTGAAATCTCCAGCTGAGACAGGCATAAAATCTTCATCTATGCAATGCTCTACCCTGGAGGTGTGAGAAAAACAGCCTTTCCTGACCTCAGCTGGTGATCAGCTTACCCCTTGAAGCATGAGATATTATCTCTTGAAAGGCCTTCTTTCTAAGCCAATTTATTCTGCTTTGCTTTTCTCTGAGAGTCCAGGAACACAATCAAGAACAGAAGAAATCTCATGCTAAAATTGTGGTGGAGAGAGACCCTCATTGGCGTATCCCAGAGACCATCCATCTCTCTCCCTTGTCCGCTGTCCTTGTCCTGTCTCCACCATGACATGCACTGGGTGTGATTGCCTTGACTGTTTTTGATATGGCAAGCCCCATGATCCCTGGAGGTTTTTCAGAGATTTTAAGAAGTCCACCTTCTCAGATTTCTCCTCCCATCCATATCTTTTCTTCCTGCTTCTTCACCCAAGGGTGCATCATCACTGGAAACACTAGCTTCTACTTATGAAACGAACGCAAAATAAAATAAAAAAAACACAGCAGTGTTGTGAGCTAATTAGGAACTCTGTGTGTCCAATCACTGTAAATCATTTAATGCAAATTAAACCACAAGTTGTTCCTTTGACTGGCATTTCATGGCCAGTAGCTATTTGTAACACACTGGATAAGGTTCAAATTCATTTTGGAAATCTTCTAGCAAAATGATGAAGAACAACCTCCCTTCCCCCTCCCAAAAAATAGTTCACTGCTGTTGCAAGGTTCTTCTTTGTGAAATCTGCACATTTACTCCACTGTAACAAGCCAGTCAACTGTATATGTTGAAAGCAAGGTTCAGCTCTTCATTTTCAGGCTGTTTGTTTGCAGCATACGCTGTCTCTGTCTCAGTGACTGTAACTACTCTATTTATCACTAGAATTTATTCCCTTCTTCACGATGGCCATTCCCTGCAGGGCTATAGAAGAGACTTCAGACCAGTGGGGGACCAAAGCCAAGATGGCAAACAAATCTGATTGAAGGATTCAGCTCTGGAAACGATTAGTTCAGAAACTCTCCTTGAAGAAACACTGGTCAAGATATTTTTTTCTATAAACTCACTGAGTTGAATCGAGGTGTTGAACTTCACTAGGTCTATGGTAAAAAAATCCAGCGATAAATAGAGTTTCACCAAGAAATTATTGGGGGCATCTTCCATGGTACAGCTGGTCTTTTCATTCATTGCCTGGCCTTAGAGACCCCAATGGATACACCCATTACCTGGGCACCATGCCACATCAGAGAAGGGCTGCAATCCCAGACACCTTATCACTTAGCTTTATGCAACCACTGATTGAATACATTCCTGGAGAATTGGCCCAGGCATCTGGTTTTTATTTAATTTTGCTATTAGTTGAGAGAATAAATATGTTGGTTTTTTTTAAAGTCACAGATCCTTAAAGAAATGTCAGGGCTTCTTTATTGGTTAACCAAATGGTTCCTGGGTATAACTATTATTATATGGCATTTTACTCATGCTGTATTGTGTGGGGAGTCTTCTATATGAAGAGTAAGAGGGCCAGGAATCACCACTAAGCCAGAAATAACATCTGGGAGTCTTATTCCATCACTCCTTGTTCCTTAGTTTAGCAGTTCTCAACCAGGGGTGCACAGGCCCCTGGGGGGCTACAAGCAGGGTTCAGGGGGTCCACATTGTCCCACATTTCCCTTCCCCTCAAGGATAAAGCCGTGGCCTGAAGGGAGCAGCAATGGTGGTGACGGCTGGGCCGTAGCAGTGGAGTAGAGCCATGGGCCACTCGTGCATGCCCATGGCTGCTCATGGGCATGCACGAGCAGCTGGTGGTGGAAGGAGGCGAGGGCAGAGCACGGCCCACCCTCTGGGTCCATTACTCCTCGCACTGCTGGCAGCACATCTGGCATGGGGGTCCTGGTGGCAGTAGCAATGAGTCTCACTGCCATGCTTCACCCTCTGGGCCATGGAGGCAGCTTCTGGCCATGCTAGTCCAGGCAGGCTGAAGCCCCATGCCCACTGTGGAAGTACAAATCTGGGGGCATGTGCCCCCCCATGCCTCCCTAATGCATCACTTATGTCCCCATGCATCACCTAAGCTCCCCACTCCCCTGCATACTGGATATGTAGAAAAGCAGTTGTGGCACAGGTGGGCCATGGAGTTTTTGTAGCATGCTGGGGGAACCCCTGCCTTGGTTTATCCATCTGTAGAAAAGGTGCATTGTGGATTAACTTGTAAAGGCTGTCTATTTGTCCTAGTCATACAACGATAGGCTCAACACAAGGGCAATGTGTTATTTTTACAAGCGTTATTAAAATACTTAGCCACATAATGTCACAGACATTACTCACGATGGGGTAAAGAACCTCCACTCCTTCCTCCACCCCGTTCTCCTCCTCTGAGCGTCTGACCTTCCCCCTTTTCTCTCGGTGCACTTTCAATAAAAAGCCGATAAGAAGCACATCTGTTCCAACCAGCTCTTCCTTCTGTCTTGCTCCTTTAGTTATTTTTGAAGGTTGGTGTGAGGTTAGCTTATGGCAGGAGTGGGCAGATGGGCTGCTTTTGCTCAGAACTAGACATGGCAGCAGCTGTTAAAGTGCCTCCAGCCTATTTTACCAATGTACATCAATCCCATTCACATCTTCCTTCTATTTAACGGCGGTCTGGGGAATTGACTGAGGAAGAGCAATCACAGGTGCTATATCATTTGGGGCGGGGGGGTGGTGACATTGATGGATAGCACCACAGTGCTACATTCTGAATGCACATCCAGCTTTTCACATCTACCACGGCACCAGCTGTGAAAATCTGCACTATGGAGCTGAAGCTCTTCCCCTCATCTTTTGGGAGAGAAACATGGATCATCAGTAGATGCCTGAATTGAAAACTATCAGAGTTTCTTTCCAAGGGTGGCTGTATTTGAATAGGGTACAGCCTATAAAGTGGTAGGGACACGGAGGTATGCCACGGGGGTATAGCCATGTGTAGGCATCACTCTCAGGCCTGAAACGTTGGCCGTGGCCTAAACTGATCTTGGATGACATCAAAGCCCCAAGTGCAATCATGGGAGTTGTATGATTAGCTTCAGCAGAACCAGGAAATCACCCTTGACTTTTACTCCCAGATTTTTTCCAAGGACACCCTGAGTGATCTTACAGAAATCACTGTTGCTCGGTTTCCTCTGCCACCCTTTGATTTAGGTGGGCAGCACTTCCAGGCAGCAGCTGTCTGTGAACTGTATAGCGCCTATCACAGTGGGACCCTGAACATCATTGGGATGTCTAAATGCTGATGGCATACAAATAATAGTAGCCATCCGAGTCTGAGATGACTATACTTTTCCAGTTAGGAAACAGAAGCAAACTATATGACATCCAAACAGCTTGTAAATCAGCAAGAGGCCAAGAATTAGTCACAGAAATTATTTCTCAGAGTAACTGGAATCATTAAAAATGTGGAGAATAATTTGCAATGACTAATTGATTCACTCATTGCTTGAGCTGTTTCTGTAAAGATCCCAATTATCTCAAGCTCTGGTTATTTTGACGGCTGCCGCACTGACAACAATTTCTTCCATGCAGTGCCTCCATTTTTCCTCATTCCTGAGTTGCTGTCCTAAGAAACTCAAACGCGTTTCAACCTTAAGGTAACTATGAAGAACTGCGTGGCACA
This sequence comes from Crocodylus siamensis, assembly GCF_052110815.1. Taxonomy (NCBI): domain Eukaryota; kingdom Metazoa; phylum Chordata; order Crocodylia; family Crocodylidae; genus Crocodylus; species Crocodylus siamensis. The sequence goes on from NC_143405.1 coordinate 5,790,467, forward strand.
TGACCACAGGGTCGGTGAGCTCACACATTTATATGAAATGCATATAAATGCCTTGTGGCAAACAAACTTCCTGATCTCTGGGCCTGTATAATGACTTTTGCTGAGATTAGATCTTTGCTATACCCAGCAATGATTTCCTATCTCTTACCGACCAGCGGCATGACGTTCATTGAAATGCCAGCCCTGCCTGCCCCTATTGTCGAGTTCCTCTGTAACAGCAATGGATTTTAGAGCCAAGATGACCACTGAGGTCATGGTGATGAATAGGGCCTGAAGGATTTAGGGCCATACCTTTAAATGTTTCCAGAGGCGATGATCTTCATTGCGTATGTTGCGTCTGTGGCTTCGCAGCTGAATCCTTAATGGTATTTTGGTTTAATGGGGTTTTTTGTACGAGTGCGTGCTGTATTCTCTTCACTCTACTTCCTTCTCACAGCTCCCCTCCTTCAGGAAACAAGATGAGAAAAAGCCAGATACATGATAAGGAGGATGCTTTTGATGGGTTTGTTACTCTTGGCTTTCTCTCAGCGGACGTGCTGCTTTAACTGCACATTTCACACGCTGTAATCCTCCTGGAAGAGCAGCACGGTGTTGGCTCAGTTTTGGCCAATTTCTTTGTAAAGCTGTTTGGAAGACGGGACTATCAAATGAATTTATATCAGCTCTGAGTCACCCTGACCTTTTCTTCTGCAGACAGCTTTGTGGCTTGGACTCACCTCGAATAGGAAGTGGCCTTTTACTAAAAGCTAGAAGCTGAGCTCTTGAGCAGTACCCAATCAATGCTGGGCATAAAATTAGAGATGAAGCTGTGTTTTGCTTCCTTATTCTTGGTCCTAAGCATAGTCTAAGTCTGCCTTGTCCCAAATGACACCAGCTAGCCATGGTGTTGCAGCAGCCAGGAATAGCTAGAACATATTCTAGCCTTGCAAACTTCCTCCCAGCTATGCCCCTTTATGCTGGAAACCAATAGCCGAGGCAACACAGAGCTGAAGGACTCCTCAAATGATTAGCTTTACCCACTATGATACTATGATACCAGGGTCAAGAGTCTGACCTCTATCAATATTAGCAGGCACAGTTTCCCCCGCAGAAATGCAAGTTTCCCCAACCCCCATGTGTTTGAAAAGCCTGTTCAGCTCTTCAAGTATAGATTTTCTCTCCAAACCAAAAATCTACACTGCCCTTTTTAGTGAAATGTTGTCAATCAGTCCAGCCCTGATGAAAAACCCAGCACTAACAAAGCAGTCTATATGACCTTAGAGCAGCCCCCAGCACAGAAAAAAAAAGCCCCAGGCCAATAACAGCAGGTCAGGATATAGATTTCAGCTGCAAACTGGCAGCCAGGCTGAGTTAAAAAAATGATCACTTTTAAATAATGAACCGTACCTTGACAGTGTCCTAACAAGGGAGGTTCAGAGGACATTTCCTGGGGATTATAACCAGCTGGAGGAATTAAGCCCAGCTGTTTTTCTCATTCCCAGTGATCTGATCTGGGATAACACATCTTTTTGTTGTTCTAACCCGCGTGGATGTTTCTTCTTTGCCCAAACAAAGATCATTTCCCCGTGGAAACCAGTTTCCGCATAACCCTAGGTTTCCTAACGTATTGCAAAGCTCTTGGATCCTGCTCTGCATACCACTGGCCCAGGTAGGCCTTGCAATGCTGAGCAAAACGACCCATTTTTTATTGAGCTAGTCGGGAAGCAATGTTGATTATCTTCTGCAAAGAAAGTATGAAACATCTTTTCATGGCTTTGGGGTTTGGTGTTTTTTCCCCCCCCTGATTTTTACCCTTGTAGAAAAGGGAGAGTGACAGAGTGAGGAAAGAAACTCCTTAACCCACAGGGGAAAAATAATAGTTCTTCATGGGAAATCCAAGAAAAAAAGCAACCCAAGTAAGAAAAAAAATTCTGCAAAGATTTTAGCTGAGCGGGTTTTGTGAAATACTTTAGCAAAAAATGCTAATGAAAACCCTGTCCATGGGGCAGGAAACCACCAATAAGGAGCAGGAATGCCCCTAGCCCCATGGATGATATTGGACAAACCATTCCCCACACTTCCATTTCCCCATCTATAAAACAGGGATACCGATCTCCTTTTAGTGTTCAATAAAAACTAAGTCTGATTGTTTCAGGGATGTATTTGATAGCCGTGTTGGCCTGCGACAAAAGAAAGGCAAAACTCTAAAACTCTTGGTTCAGAGATGATGCCGTTTATTAGACCCATGAAGAAATCTCAACAAAATTACCTTTCTTTGCAAGCTTTCAGGCACATGCACTATTCTTCAGGCTGAGGGAAAATTAAAGATGGTCCAAGTCCCCATCAGTAGAAAATAAACTTCATTTTGCACAGGGGAAGCTGGTCTGATTTTTAGCATGAATGATTTTTTAGGAGCGTATGGAGCAGTAAACTGGGAATTGCTATATGTGTCTTTTCTGTAGTGCCCCACAGAACGACAGGTTTGGAGCTAGCACAGTACTGAGCATTTCCAGGGTTATACAATTTGCATTAACTATAGAAATCAGCCTGAGTCACAGAGTTTGATCCAAGCCCAGCTTTTCCCAAGTTTTTGAGGATGTTCCAGTTTGTTAATCTGAAGTTTGGTTGTAGTTTTTTGTCATGCCAAGTATTACTACTCCTTAGAACTGGTACCTACTTGCAAGGTATCATAAAGGGAAAGTGCTGACCAAGAGTAGGAAAAATTCAGGCATTTCTGTTGATGATGAGAACATCTACAATTTTACTACAGTGCAGCTCAGTGGGTTTTTGTGAGACAGAACGGGATGCGAGAGGCAAGAGGATGGAAAAGCCGACAGCGATACCAAGATGGGGGGCCTAATGGTAGCGGTGACACTCTCACAACATTAAATGATGGAAGATTTCCCTGAGGTCTCTTTTGTGGGTACTTGTACATAGGAACCCTGTTCTAAAAATTGCCAAATCGTTCAAAACAACTGAATTGTTGGAAGTTTTTGTCCCGGTAGATTGAGCAAATCAGGCAGAGAAAAAGTAACAAAGTCAGGGTGTTCAAGTGAGGAGCTGTCTCCAAAGAGCTGAAGGGTGTTTTGCAATGAAAATAACCCCTCTGAACTCCTCCTCAGTTGCACATGGTTGCATTTGGTCCTGTGAAAACACCTTGCTCATTAAAGCTGTTGGCCACTCGCTGGGGCGTTTTCCACCGTTGTTATTGTGGTATTGGCTTGCGAACCAAAAGACGGCACGCCCGGCCTCAGTGCCTTGCTATGGCAAGCTCCATCCACCTGGAAACAGTGGGGCTGGTAGGGCGGCAGGCTGCTTGGCACAGGAGGGGAAAGGATGGCCACTGGTCCCTATGACTAAAAGGCTGAGACCGGCTGAGCTTGGCAATGGGAGTTTAGAGCCCTGAATGCTGCAAGCCCTTCCTCACGACTTGTGGCCCCTGGGCCCAAGGGACACTCGGAGAGATGGGGAAGAAGTACAGCACCCTGGTCCATTAAAAGCTGCCATTACCACGAGCTGCTGCCCCTGCCACGTCCTCACTCGTCGAGAAGTTAGGAGCCAGCAGATGTGTAGAGCAAGCTGCCCTTGGGTCCCAGCACCGAGCCCTCTGGCTGGGCTTTGTAGCACTCAGTTAAATGGGTCTTCCTCCTAAGCTGGCTCCAAGCATCCGAGGAACAACACTGGATGAGAGGCAAGACCAGAGGGAAGAAAGCAGGATTTGTCCTGTAATGCATTAGCAAATAGGACTCGGTGTGTATTCACCGCTGACGCCAGGGACTCTACACTGATTTACACCAGGTATGGTGTTCAGACAGGAGTCTGAGTGACCTCGTAACTATTTAAAGCACTTCCCAGCACACTGAGTCACGCAGGAACAACGCGCCAACGCGTGGAAGCTGAGACCCGTCGTACCCGCAGCGCCTGATTCTGAGAAAAATATCCCAATTACAACGGCGTGCCAGAGCTACCCAGGAAAGTGCTCCACGGTGACTCCCACCCAAGCACAGCCAGGTCCAGATGCAGGTGGCCAGGGATGCTGTAGCTGGCAAAGCGAATCAAACTCTGCCATGCATCTACTGAGGCATCTCGAGCAAGGCTAAAGATGTCATCCTCCCTCTCTGCTCGGCCTTGGTGAGAGCACGGCATCCACTTCTGCATCCAAAGGAGGGTCACATGCATGGTTAGAGGTCGTATGAGGAGAGGCCAAAAGAGTTGGGACTGTTCAGCCTGAAGCAGAAAAAACTCAGAAGGGACTTGGTGGCAGCCTGTAAGTATATAAAGGACATACATCAGGGCCCGGGGGAGCATCTGTTCACCAGGTTCCCCCAGGTGAGAACAAGTAATAATGGGAACAAACTTACTGAGCATTGCTTCAGACTAGACATCAGGAGGCGCGACTTCCCGGTCAGGGCGGCTAGGGTCTGGAACCAACTTCCAGGAGAAGTGGTGCTGGCTCCTACCCCGGGGGTCTAAGAGGAGGCTAGGTGTACACCTTGCCGGGGTCATTTGACCCCTGTACTCTTTCCTGCCATGGCAGGGGGTCGGACTTGATGATCTGCTCAGGTCCCTTCCGACCTTAGAAACTATGAAACTAGACATAAGGAAAAACTTTACAAGTCGAGTGCCAAGGGTCTGGAACAGGCTCCCACCCTGGTGATCAAAAAACATCTTAATGCCCATCTTGCTTAATGCCCATCCCAGCAGCCTTTGCTGCCCAAGTGCAGGGGGCTGGACCCAATGATCCGTAAGGTCCCTTCCAGCCCCTAACATCTATGAAACTATGATGACCTCCTCTCCTTATCACCTTGTCATCTGCTTTGCAGAGGGAAACTGCTCTCTTCCCTCTTGACAGCTGGGTTGCAGGTGAAACAGGTCCCGAATCACAATCCACCTGGCCTGGGGTTTCCAAAATGTCACCGACTGGAATTGCAAAGCAAGACAGCGCTGGTCATTTCCCTTGGTTGTGATCTGACTCTGCTGCCCTGGAAAAGTAGAGAAAAGCAGGGCGTGCCAATTCATCCAGTCTGTCTTTTGCTCTCCTGAATTCACTGGTGACTGCCCCTATTATGGACCTTGCCTGCTTAAGGAGAAACCCAATCCCTGATTTCCTACTCCGCGGAGAAAGCCCAGGAAGGAGGTTACGGCCCTAGATTACATCTCAGAAGACTTGAAAGCCCTTTACAGCTCTGCTCCAGACTCACTATGGCCACGTCTATATGTAGCTGGGCTCGCCATCCTGGCCTCCATCCCACTGCAGCACTGCCTTTCTGCACCCCATCCTCTGCCCTGGGGGTAGGCACTGTATCTTACTACGGGTTTGTCCAGCACCTAGCACAGCGGGGGCCCCAGTCTTGGTAGGAACATCCAAGTGCTTCTGCCGTGCAAACTTTAGATCAGACCAAGAGCTAGTCTGTACAGGGATACTCAGGAGATCCATCCGCATTAGCTCATAGAGCGGCCAGATTATATTATATCAGACATCTGTAGGCACGTGCGTATTCAGAATCAAAGGGGCTGCACCTGGAAGGGAAGTAAGCAGGGTTCAAAGCGAGCCGTCACCTCTTCAGCTAATCCAGATGAACTGCCCTACGTGCCCCTGTCTAAACCAGCCCCTGGGATGGGAATCCGCCCTTTCTCCCCGTTTCAGCAAGGCATCCCCTCTAATGCCCCACACCACCGAACTCAGACTCGCCGCCCCGTGATGGCTCCAGGGTCACATACGGCCTGACTCCGATCCGCGCGCGCCGACGGCTGCAGACGAGGCCTGTGGGAGCAAAGGAAAAATCAACAAGCCCTCCCCCAAAAGTAAATTCCCATATTCGGCGTCTCGGACATCCATGCAGCCCGTAGGAGGATAAAGGCAGAGAGAGAGATAAACAATTTCCTACACGGAGCGGCGGCCCAAACCCATCTTACAAGAAACACATGGTCTCTGACACAATATTTAGCTCTACTGTAACATGGTCCATTTGGAGGCTGGTGGTTGTGTGGAGCTCTGTAGTAAAACATTCTTTCCTGGTAACAAAAAAATAAAAACTCTTAATAATAATAATTGTGGTTAACTCCATAAGGGCTGGAGAGCAAGACTGAAGCAATCCCTTGTAGGGCAATGATTTGCTTCAGTCTCTTGGCAAAGTGCAAAGAAACCACACCCTTGGGCTGGATCGAAGCAGCTTTCCCCTGGCAGGCTTTGAACCCTCGACTCCAGCCTGTTTGGCCCACAGAAGAGGACGTGGGGAGTTTTTTATGGGGTGGGGGGTGTAGGGTTTTCCCCTCTATGCATGGCTCCTTTGGTATTAAAACAGTTAAGCAGCACAGCAAGGATTGCGACGTTCGGCCAGAGAGAAACGGCTCGCTTGCCTTTTCTTTTTTTTTTCTTTTCGGCTTTTCTGCTCGCTAGCTCGGGAGCTTACAGTTGGAGCTGTCACTTGGCTCCGTCTGCCAACATATTGCAGGGGTTAGCAAGAGTTACATCATTTGGCCTCGAAGGACGCGCTAAGTGAAACCACATTGAGTTCCCTCCGTTGCTGGGTCTCTTTCTCCCTCCCCCCGTCCCTCTCCCTTTCCACGGGAACGGCGGATTGCATGAGGTCAGCCGGGCCGCGGCGTGGATGTGTGCGAGGCCCCTGGTCTGGACAGCGCCGCGCCCAGACCCCCGAACGATTGCACAGGCGATCCCTGGCCATTGCCGAGAGCTGTTTTGCTTGCCTTTCCTCGGCTTCTCACTTAAAAGACCCCGGTTGACAGGACCGTCTGCAGCGTTTTCCTGAGCGGCGCTGATCGTTGCCACCCAGGGCGCGAATGGACCAGGTGTGCTGTTTGCATGGGCATGCCGGCTCAAGTCCAACCTGGTACGACCTCCATCTGTCTCCCAGAAAATTCGTTTGGATACGGTGTTCTCCGCTTCCTTCCCTCACCCAGGGAGGGACGCGAGTTTCTGCTGTAATGAAACGGGAGCAACAGGAACATAGACTCCTCTGACCATGAGGTAGTGCCTTGGTTTACCCATCTGCAACCTGGGCTTAGCAATGACCCTCTCAGAGCTGTGCTCTGAGGCTTGACTCATAATTTGTGATGGCTCTTGGCATTTTGAGACCCTTGTAACACAGCCAGTGTTTTCCACTGCAATACACTCTCACGGACCCAGAGGAACAGACTACCATCTTCAGCTTCCTCTGGGCAAAAATGAAATTTGTATTTCCTGCCTACGGGGACTTTTTACCACCTTGCATTTCCCCTGAGCCTGACGAAGAGCATGTGAGCCTGAAAGCTTGCAGAAAAGGATCGTTTCTTTTGTGATGTCTCAGTTGGTCTAATAAGAGGTATCATCTCCAAACCAAGAGTCGTAGAGTTTTGCATTTCCACGGCAATGGTAATCGCACTTTAGCACTGATGAAGAACTCCCCGTTTATCTGGCAAAGTACTTGCACCCTGGGTTGCAGGTAAAACTGAGTTTCCAGAAAACCTCCATCCTAATGACATTTCTGCAACCAGTAAAACATGAGAGAAACAAATGATAGGCATGTTCATGGTTCTCTCTTTTCCATTCCCCCCGCATGAATAAACCTAAGTAGGGGGGTTGCTTTGGTTTTTAACTGGCAAGTAAAATTGCCATATATCTCCCCTTAGACTAACTGCATTTGTGCACAGAGTCGTGTGTGTTTCTCAGCATTCAAACGGATCTGTATTCAGGGGACAAGTGAATTATTAACCATAGCATTACCCAGGAGAAAGAATCCCACTATATACAGTGTGGGGCTTATTTCGAAATGGGCCTGCACTGCAAAGTGGTAAGCGTATTGGCTATGTGGAAAATGCCCTGAATTCGGAGATATAAGGCTCTACTCCCCTTCTTACTACAGTGTATTGGGCACTCCTGGCAATGACACCAAATATTCCTACACGGAGCTTTTCTTGCGCTTCTGGATGCAGGTTATTTAAGTATTGGGGTATAAACGGCACACATCTTAACCCCCGGAGTGCCCAGAAGGCTTTATAGAGATTGCAAGTAAATCAATTTTCTCAGTCCGTGGAATCAAGAAGATAAAACCATCTAGGCCAGGACTCAAGGCCTCTGATGTGGTGCCTCCATTCACAGGCTTGGTCTGTTTAGGTTGGAAGCTGTATGGGGCACAGACGGTCATGGTGCGTTGGGCTGACTCGAGGCTCTGAAGATGACTCTAAATACAAATTATAACAGGGATTGGTCAAAGGCAGACGGTGCGTTTTCTCCTCTGAGAAATAAGCCTGCTGAATTTTGGTCTTGTTCTTGCAGAGAGTGCAATGCCCTCTCAGTGCCATGGTGCAGCCAGCAATAATTTGGCTCTTTGCTTGCAGACCCAGTGTAAGGGTACAAAGTAGAAAGGCCCCAGAGGTTGATCTCCTAGCCTCTCCTTCCCTAGCGGTTCGGCCTCCCGATATGCGTCGATTCAAGAGCAAAACAGCAAGACAAAGCGGGAATCACCCCTGCTTGCTACATGAATAAACTCTTTAGTCTGAAGAGCTTGCAACGCAGTGCAGTATCTCTCCCCAGTGCAAAGTTACACAGAGGCGCACAAAGTCCTGTGTCTTCTCAACAAAGTAGAGTTTCTGTTTTTAGGATGCTCTCCATATACAGATGCTCAGGATGAAGGATAATGGCATACCTGGACCCAAAAGTGGTCTATTAATATCTCAGGTCATCTTCTCTCCAACCCCAGCTTCCTTCATTTCAAATGCTTCCTTCCTGGCCCCTCTATACCATTCCTGCTCCGTTGTCCAACTTCTCTACGTCTGGGGAATCAGGACCAATGAAGCAAGGTTGCCATCCTAGTCTGGGAGCCAGAGATTAAAGCATCCAAAGCTGAGTATTGAAGTGTGAAGCTTTACTTGGACATGTTCAGTAAGCTAAGATGCTATAGAGCAGGGGTGGGCAATTATTTCAGGCAGAGAGCCGCTTACTGAGTTTTGGCAAGCCATTAAGGGCCGCATGACAGGCAGCCAAGGGCAGATAAATATTAATTTTCTAAAATTTTTAGGGACCCCATGGGCCAGATAGAATGGCCTGGCAGGCCGCATCCGGCCCACAGGCCGCATTTTGCCTGCCTTTGCTATAGAGGATCTCTAGGAATCAAAACTCGTGGTCAAGTGATATCTTTTATTGGACCAACTAGATTTTTGCAACAAAAAAAAATGTCTTTAACTGCAAGCTTTTGAGCACAAACTCATGGAGGGTCTCTTCTACTTGCTTTGAAGCCTTAGGAACAAGAGAGGCCCTTTCCAGATTACTCTGCATGGGGTGCTCAGAGTCCTGGTCCTGCAGACCCATTAGAGAGGACTAGAAGTCAAAAGTAATACTGAAAGACCAGAGAGACGCTATGAGGGGCAGATTGCAACCCACAACACAGCCTGTCCCTCTCCCACATACCACGCTGTGCGGCTACCATCTCTGCGCAGATCAAGTCATCTCTCTCTCGTATTTGCACGCTCATCTATCACACTTCTCGCAGCACAGAGAAACACTTTGCGGCACTTCTGTCCTACTAAGGCATACCAGGAGCTCAAGCGATGGTTGGGTCTTGCGCTGGTCTCTCAGCACGAGGGTGAATTCCACCCACGACGTATTGCAAACTCCTTCTCTCCACCCTCTCTGCTGCAGCAGGTTTTCCCACATCCTTCCTCAGAGACAGAGGGGAAGGGACTGCAGAGGAAATCCCAGCTAACACAAGTGATGGAGAAATTACAGGAAACAGAATAATACCAATGTCCTTCCCTGCTGGAACGTGCTTATTTGCTTTAGCAGAGCTTGCCTCATCTCCTGAGGGCACCTCTGCTAAAGCCATTCTTCTACTGTGCAAGCTATTTGCGTTCGAATGCCTCTGTACAGATTTCCCGCCGCCTGCATGTATGGGACACGATGGAGGCCCAGGTTTCAAAGAGGGGCAGATTTCATAGGATACGCAGATCTTGCATTTGATAGTCCTCTGCACGCTTATATTTCAGATGAGCATGGGCCAAAATTTGAAAACCTTAGTGCCAAAACTGAGACACTTTGGGACAGACTCTCCACTGGTATAAACTGATGGAGTTCCAAAAAGTTAATGCAGCAGCTTTAGGTTACCCCAGAAATGGATTCAGCCCCTAAGGCCGTGTTAAGAGCCTAAATAAATGGCCTGACCTTCAGAGATGCAGAGAAGCTATCGTTTCTTTGGATGCACCCCTGAATTCATCCGATCTTCTGTGGAAGTCAGTGGCTGTTGTCAGAGGTCCAAGCTTTAAAACTAATCCTTTTCAGAGTCCTTTTCAAAAGTCCACTAAAAAGTCAGCAAGGGACTTCCTACTGATTTTGGTGGGCTTTGCAAAAGGCCTAAGTTAGTTCCTTTGTACCAAGCTGCATGAAAACAGCAAGGCAAAGAGCGAGGGTAACCCCAGTAATTAGAGCTGACTGAAAAATGGCATTTCTATTTCATGCAAACTGCTGCGATTTTTTTCCTTTTGCTTCATAGCAAAACCAAGCCCTCCAGTATCTTTGGAATTTCTGGTCAATGAGCCATTTCAAAACACTTGGTTTAGAAATCATCAAAAGGCCCTATTTTGCCATTTTTTTGACACATTCCAGGATGTAAAGTTTGAAATACTTTGTTAGCTGACACTGCAGGAAGCAACATGCGGTAGAGGTAACATATACTGAGCACATGTAACAATGCGCTAAGTAACGAGTACTAAGCACACAGGAATACATGTGATTGAGTTGGAAACAACTCGTGAAATAAAAAACTTCACCCAGAACATAAAAAACACAAAACCTTATTTTTGATAGGTTCTGGAAACCTTTCAGTCCAAAAAAGAAAAGAAAAAAACGTTTTGCCAAAGATATTTCAACCAGCTTTACCAGGAACTCAAAACCAACAATTTGAGGAAATTACAAAGGAACAAAAATATGGTGTAAAATGTTGGCAGTGCACAAATGAATAAATAATTCCTTGGGAGAAAATCCATCTTCAGGTTTTTTTCAAGCAAAAACACAGTGTTTTAGGAACGGTATGTAACAGCTGGACTGGAGAGCAATTAGCCCATATTAACTCTTTAGTCTGGGGAGTGTGTTCACTGGGGCCTGATTCACTCAGCTGCACAAGGACTAGGAAGGACTGTGTGTTCCTTACAGAGCAGAGCACTAGACAATTTAAAAGGTGTAAGTAGAGGTGGCTTAAAGATGAATATGAGCGTTGCAGAGAAATGAAGGCCTAACCATTTCGTCAGATCCTCTAGTCCAGGGGCAGGCAATTATTCTGGGCAGAGGGCCGCTTACTGAGTTTTGGCAAGCCATCGAGGGCCACATGAAAGGCAGCAAGGAGCAGATAAATATTAATTTTCTACATTTTATAAGGGCCCCGCAGGCTGGGTAGAACAGCTTGGCAGGCCGCATCCGGCCCGCAGGCCACATTTTGCCCACTCCTGCTCTAGTCTCTCCTTCTGGATGTCACAGGCCATAAAGTATCTCACAGCTACCTCTGTATCGAGTCCAGAGACATTAGCCAAGTCAGCCCCGAGGCAACTGCTGGGGCACCTTAGATGCTGTGCATCTTTGGTGATTCTTCAGGCCCAAAGACATTAGCTGCGGCCAAATACTTCAGTCTGAGGAAACTGAAATGTGTGCCCCAGGTACAGGATGGAAAAGACCAAGGTGCCACCGAGTTGTCTCCACAGCTTCTGCAATAGGCAAGCTAGCTAAAACCACTTAATTTGCCACATGGATTAGGGGTCAGTGTGTCATATTCAGAAGCTCTAAGATCCTGTTACTGCTGCAGGGCCAGATGTTTCTGGCTTCAGAAACCTAAGTGTGTGTTTAGGGTCTGCTCTTTGCCCTGCTGAAATCTGCATAAATTGGATCAGGCCCGTTTGAAATCAACACCCAAAGGGTTAAACACCAATGGCAATTAGGGCTGTTAATGCAGGACCTAATCCTCCAGGTATTATACATATGAATAAAGTCTTTCGTCTTATTTTGAATAAGCCTGGCAGGTTCTGACCTCAAATGTGCTGCTTTATTTTTGCATAGATACATTAGATACAGTCACATAGGTTGAGGAGAAGTGCAGTCTGAAACCGTGGTGCTGCTCTCCTGGCACAAAAGCATATATGAGTAACCTCTGAAGAGCTGCCATCTAAGGGTACCTGTACACACCACGGGATTTAATCCTCATTAAATTAAATGGGTTTATAAAATGTAAACTTGTTTATTTTAGAGCATCGTGTCAGTGTTTACATGCATTAGGTTTTCAAATGAATTAAGCTTTGGAGCATTGCATCAGTGTTTGCACACACTAGGTTTTCAAACAAATTAAAGCCAGTCACTGGCCAGCACTGCAGGAGAACAGGATGGTCCAGAGCTGCTCCCCCCCAACCCCATGGCCCAGGGCCCTGTGCCCCACCACGCAGCTGTGGAAGCAGGGAGCCAGCACATGGCACAAGACAAAAAAAGCGGGAGCAATTTGAAGGGGGTAAACTACAAAAAAGTTGCAACACCATCTGGTGCACAAAGAGCCTCATTACATGTCTTTGAGTGCCTTTGTGTTTGCACGCAACGAATCCATGCACACGAACTATGCCCAAGGAGTTTTACTCTAATGCACCAGAAAGACTTTTAAAGCATCCAGAAAACCCGCTCATGCAAACAGTCACACTGTTGCAGCACAAGAAAGGGCAAAAGTGTTGCGTGTACAAACGCCCTAAATAGACAAAACAAAACAGGATGAGAAGGGAAGAAGGAAGACTGCACAGGAGGGATGTGGCAGAGGCCAGGGTCTCCCAAGTCACAGAGCAAATTGCTGTTCCCTGGACCATGCTGCCTCTCTGGTCTATCTTGTTATGAATATCTGTATCGGCTGATTCTTTTACATTATTTTAACTCACTGCCAGCAGACTTAAAAAGCTTGTTAATACAAGTAGGTCAGCCCATAAAAAACAAGTCAACTAAACCATGACTACCCAAAGAGATCCGACAGTTGCAATATGGGCAGCAAAACATTTCAAATGCACTGGAGGACTATAAAACATGTAGGTCTAGAGAAAACATGTTGTAGTGAGACCTGGGACTGCGCAGAGTTAATATGGCATTGAACTCTTTAATTTGCTCTTCCATCAGGTACCAGGATGATAGGCTTTCCTGGCACCCAGCCATTTCTATAATAATTCTGTACTTCGTGTGTCCCTTGCACTTCTCCAGCCACCCCCAAATGCAGAGATAAGAGACGTATTAAAGAAAAAGACAAAAGGCACCTGCTGACAGGCTGGAGGGATTTTAAATTGGTTGCAGAAAGGTCCCAGAGACCCTGCATTTCAGAGTACTCGCCTGGCAGTGATTAACAGCCAGTTTGTGTGCAATCCATGTACCTCATTAAGTGCTTTGCCCGAAAGGACCCAGCCATTTCAGTAGGTTTTACTTACAAGCCACCTGTGAAGATTCCTACTTACTGAGGTCTCAGGTTTATGGAGGGGGGGAACCAGCCTGCATAAAATGAGAACAGGCTTTGAAATCAGCCAGAAGATGAGTGAAATGGCCTCCAATTACTTTTTTCATGCCTCTCCGCTCTGTATTACCCCCTGGCTCACGAGTGACCTATATCGCCCGCATGTCTCTGCTGTTTGAGGAGCAGGGGGAAGATCTGTGATGGGATGTAATCCTACCCGCTCTGTGTCAGGGACTCAGCCCAGAGAGTAGAGAAAAGGCAGAACTTGGTTTCAGGGAATACAAGGAGAGCTTTCTTTGTGGAGGCTGCTGGACACAAACAGACCCTCTGGTTCTCCCGGCTCGCCGGCTCCTAGACTGATTAACGCAGCGCTTCACATGCGCTCCCAGAAATAGTATTTGAAAGGTGCTTCCTGTTGTCATGCCAGTTTGCACACGACCGCTGCCCCACCATGCACTAAGGAAGACCTAGGGCACCATGCACTAAGGAAGAAAGTCCTTTTAAAGCCATCTTGTGTGCAGAAAACGAGTCAGAAACCCCAGAGAGCACAGTAGCCATTTTATAGGAGGCTCAGAAGGGCAGTGAAGGTGAATCCCAAATCCAAGTGAAATCTGGAATGAGATCCATAGTACTGCAATCTGCAGAAGTCAGCACTGGTACCTATGGCGCTGCACTAATTTACTCCAGCTCTCCTGTATGCTGTGGTAAAGGGGGCAGAGGCCTACCTATGACCTTGTGAGGTAGCGTGCTACTATCCCCATATAGTATTTGGGCACTGAAGCATAGGAACTAACTTGCCCAAGGTCTGCGGCACAGAAGAGAACTGAACTCAAGTTCCTCGGCTAGGGACAGAAGTTGCACATGAACCAGTTTAAAGTCATCGGAAACTGGTTCAAACCTGTAACAGAAGTTCAGTGCATATAAACCAGTTCCAAAATGCCTGAAACTGGTTTAAAATAAACCTGGTTGAATGTAGTATCAGCATGCACTCATTCAGGTCGAACCGGTTTATGAAACTTCTGTCCCAGACCAATGACCGCCCTGCCCGCTGCTGCCTTCTCTCCCTCGGACTGCAACACAAATCCTCCACTTCTTTATACCAGTGCCTTTGGCCATCACACTGTTAATTCCTGTAAACGGTAAATGCTAGCTGCTGGGAAGCAATTTTTTTGCTGAGAGTACAGTCCCTAGTCATCCTGACCTCTGATCCTGCTCTACTGCAGGAAGTGGGTCAGGGAAAGTTTTGCATGATTTCATAGCCAGGGTCGACTCCCCCTGGGAGAAGGAGTAACCGCAGGGAAAAGAGCCCCGCGTTTCAACGCTAAGTTGTAGTAGCAAGTTGAAGATGCCCGTCATTCTTACTACCAATCATGCAGCCGCTGAGCCATGAGTTTTTCCCCCCGCCCTTCCCTTTCCTCTTTGAACACAGTGTGAAAGATAACTCTTTTGATTAAAGACGTCAGGGGTTTATTTGCTGAACCTGATACGATCACATTTTAAAACTCAAGGCTTTCATTATTCCCACGTGTTGGATCAAAGAGTCAAGCAATCCTCCCAGGCATCTCCAACCTTCCCCAGCAAAGCGGTGTCAGTTGCCGAGGCTCATGTGTGCCCTTCCTCCGCCCCCGCCACCATCACAGGGAAAGCCATGGGAGCATTTCTCCAGATCTGATAGCACAGAGAAAAATTACTGTGCTGGTGTGCTGAGCAAAGAAGGGGGCAGCTGGGTTGTCCTTCTGCATCTGCCCCCGATTCCCTCCAGAGCCTTGTGCAAGGCTCTGTATCTCGCTGTCCCCATTGGTAAAACTGACCGAAACATCCACCCCTTAGAGACACCATAAACATAATTCATTATTATTTGAGAACGAAGAAAGGTAATAAGGTGAAATAAGCCCCCAAGGAACAAGTCTGGGAATAAAAAGGTAGGGTGAGCTAATGGATTGAAGACTGGGCAAGGAGTCTGAAACATCTGTTCTAGTCTCATGGACTTTCTGCAGGGCCCTGGGGCTCGTGACCCTCTCAGCGACTGTGTTTCCATTCCAACCACCTACCTGCCTTGCTGCTTTCAGCAGCAAGCCCATTAGGAGGCACGCAATCCAGATCACCATCCTTGCTGTAACACTGGAAGCATCCAGCCTAGGTTAAGCAACCAGCTGATAAATGCAGCTCTTGCCCCTAAGTTCAGCGGAGGAGAGGGGCTAGGAGCTGGTTTTTAGGGATCATGTCTGAGAGCCCAGAGTGGATGTGATTGGACAAATGTTCCTTATAGAAGTGCAGGGGATTGGAGACACTGCCCTGCCAACCTTTTCCACTCCTCTGTTCCTAAAGCCTTTCTGTGACTCTAGCACCCGGTTTCTGCCCTCCCTTTTCAAGAGGGGCTGCTGGAAGGTGTGAAATACCCATCATATTCTCATGTACCTACCGTTTGCTTTAAACGGGGGAGGGAAATTGCCTTAGGTAAGTTACTCTGCACAGTTCATGCCTCTTGGGCTCCCTGTGTCGGGAGGAAGTATGGATGAAAGGATACACGTAGATCTTGGCTTCTCAATGAAAGACTCAGGTGAGTTCAGGGCTCTTTCTCATTTTCTTTCTGTGTTTTCAAGTTAAGGAAAGCTTTTCCATTGGGCCTTTTAAAGCCTGAGCAGGGGGTGGGTCTGTATATGCTGCCTGTTATTGCTATAATATTATATACACTGCACCACAGTTCCTTATATTTCTTAACAAAGAAGCTGATTGCACCCAAACGGACTCCCTCCACAAGATAGGTGAATGTGTGGAATCTGCATGTATGAATTGCTGTTGAATCTGCCGATGCCAATGTACATATAATTTTACTTTATCCATATAGTTTTATCAATATTGTTTTACTTTATCAATATATTCAGTGCCTGCCAGTCTGCAGTGCTCTTTTCCACGCTTGTGGCTGGAGTCATTTATTTATGAATGCTGCGGACAAGCATCACACTCCTGGAGACCCAAGCCTCATGTCAGGCCTTGTAAGTCTGCTTGTGATGGCTTTCTTTGCTGAAGCAGGACGCAGTTTGTTCCCTTCCCCTTGTAAAAGAGTTATTCCCAGGTCTGTCCCTATCCTTTGGAGCCCCAGACCTCCTGTTAAGTCTCGTGGGGTGTCTTGGGCCATGCTAGGAAACGTTCGGATGCTCAACACCCTCTCACCTGCTTGCAGCCAGGAAGGGCTTTTTTTAGCAGCCAAGACATGGAGAAAAAGCAGATTTCCCAGGACTGACTGAACATGCCTCTGACTCTCCCTGTCAGTGCCCGTGGTGCGGGCACGCCATGGGGTTAGGATGACTACCCCGTCTGAGCATGGATGCAGGGATGTTTGCTGATGCAAAGGGAGAAGAGGCGTGGTGTGGAGGTGGGGACTCCGTCCATTGTAACTGGAGACTTGGCTCTCTCAACAAGGGACAAGAGACTCATCGCAGTTGGCCGGCCACCGACAACACTCACCCTCTGCTTTCTGGCCTTGAATGTAGCTTGCGAAAGGCCATGTGTAACCCCACCAAATGTACTCTGAGCTCTGCAGCTGGTCTGCAGGGTGAAGCCATTCACTTCCCACGACATGGAAGGGCTCCGTTCTTTGATCACATCCTTGCAGCTCCTCTAGGTATATCTGAAGACCTCCCGTTTGCAGAAATACAACATTCCCAGACAAGTTTGTTTAATGTCTGGCTGTGAGTGCTTATCAGCCCTGAGTCAGCCGTCTGGGCCATCCTTCTGGCTTTCCCTCTTGGCCCTCAGCACCTCCACAGCATCCTTAATGTAGGCAGTGGCGCTGATATTAAGCTTGGGGCATCTGCTAATTGCAAAATCTGCTGGAACAGTTGCACCAAGAGCAAAGGCTGTGCTGCTACGGTCTACCCACCAGAAGCCCCCCAACCCAAGGAGTTCCTCCTTGAACACCTGCCTCGGTCAGAGGAAAAGCGCTATAAGCTGACCTGGAGGAGCTCCAGGGGGGCTTTCCAGTGGAGAAACGAGCTTTTGAGTCCTGTGCACAATAAACTGGGTGTCTCCGGTGAGAATCAAATAACACCTCTTGTCTACGTGCTTTGAACCATAATGCATGGCTGTTTCTGAACCGCTACAAGCAATTGAAAACCTCAGACCCAAAACATCCAGAATGAGAGAGAGGCAATAGGATAGATAAAATGGGGTATAAATAAACAGGAAAGGAGATGCATGAGGGTCCCAGCACGAGAGGTGCTGTGTGTGCATGGTCAGAAATTGCCCCGTCCTGAAGAGCTTGCAGTCTAAACTGGCAAGACAGAGAGAAAAGTAATCACCTCCTTCCAGTTACGGGGATTATGACCTTATTAAACAGATGGTGCTTGGAGACATAGGTGCCAACTTTTATTTTTGCCAGGTGGGGAAGCTAAAGATGATGGACACGTGGCAGGTTTGATGCGTTTCAGGCGAGACCCTCTTGCCGAGCGGGGCAGAGCCCTCAGGCCCGCGTGTACTGGGCACCCCTGCTTAGAGATGAAGCAGCTGGTCTGAGATCAGACAGAAAGTTGGAGGCAGCACGGGGACCAGCAAAGCCTAATCCCACATCTCGCCCACCAGCCCAGCCCCTGTGCCACACACCCCTCCACTTGGATGATGTGCACTTGTGCTGCCTGGGCTTTCAGGACATAGGAGGTCGACACTGGGGGTAAAGGAGTCTCAGGGTGGCAGGCTTTCTTCTCCCGGAGCAGAAAAAGATCCAGCCTTTGCTGCTCTGGCCTGCTCCTGTTTACCAAGGAGCACTTTGTGGCTTTGCTCCTGAGGGAAGATGCAGGCCAGGAGCCAGACTGCTTGATACTACATCATGCTTGACAAGAAGGGAATCTATGGAGGCTGCCCCTGCTTCAAACCACGCTATTGAAAGGTTAGCCGGGCTTTTGGAGCTGTCATCCGTCTGGCACGTTTCGGTCCCTGGCGCAGTCGGATTTTTTTTCTGGGTTCGGTCATTCTTTTGTGCAAAATGAGTATTGAAAAGGGCCAGGTGGACAGCTCTTGGCATGACGCCCTTCTGGGAAGGGGTGCAACAGGCAAGGCAAGGGTGGTCTTCCATTGTGCGCTGCTCCATCAGACTTAAAGGAGGCTTGGCCTTGGTTAAGCAAGGCACATGTTCTCCCAGGAGCTGTAGGGAGTTCTGCCAGGGAATCCGGTTGGCCAGCAGCTCGATGGAGACTAGCAAATTCTTCTCACGTGGGCCACATGGGATGAGAGCATCGTTATCACCTAACAGCGTCGTCCACATCTGTTAGATCAGGCCCTGCCCCGTCCTGCTGCCCTGTTTATTCTCATCACAGATGATGGACGTATTCTGCAGCAGCGGCCAAAGGCGAGTATCCTGCCACCCCACCGACTTTTCCATATTATGGTAGATGCCACCATTTCTATTACCCCAGGTAGTATAAATGAAGCGGTGTCACGTTCTGTCTTGCCACCCGCGCTGGTTTAGGATGGGAGGTGACGGTGCTTCTTCCAAGGCAGTCACAGAAGTTTGTCCCACAAGAAACTCACAGGGTAGCAAAAGTCAGGGGTGTCATTTCAGGAGGTGTTTTCCCCTTGCCCTTGGTCACCATCCCATGGACAGCTGAGGGATGAGCTGTACCATCTCAGACTGGGATCTCCTAAGCTCGAGGAGCAACACGCATCCTGACTAGCACCCAGAGGAACGGACTTGAAGACATGCAGCAAGCAGTAGTGTGAGTGTCTCCGGAGTCGCACCCGCTTGAGTCACAAGCAAATCAACCGTCAGCTCACTGATCAGCTCAGACATACGGCGTCCATTGGCCTTGACCATCTGCAGGCATTAAAAGCACTGCCTGTATATTTGGTCCATCATGTGAGGGATAGTGCCGGTGCCCTGGCCAAATCTCTATTACATTTGCTGCTCCTCAGAAAGGGAGCCCGAATGGGACCCAGGAGACCTGGCTCTGTTCTTGGCTTGTTGAGTAACAACAGACACATCAGTATGCCTCTCTGTGACTCAGTTTCCCTATTGTGGAAAGGGGAATGATATTGGCCCACTTTTTTAAAGCACTTTGAGAACTGCTGCCGAGATGCACTATATACGAGAGTCAGGTATTGTTATTACAACTTAATTGCACTTTGTTGCTCACCCAGAGAAGCTGGTGTAGAACAGCTTCTGTCTTCTGCCTGAAAGGCAGTTGCATTTCAATCAAGACTCATAGTAGAGATGCTATCTTTTATTAGACCAGCAAGATTTTTGCAAAAAAAAAGAAGTTTTAATTGCAAGTTGTCAAGCACAAATGCCTTCCATCCGGCATTGGAGGAAAGATTGTAAAAGTTCTCCTGGGTAGAAAGCAAGTTTATATCTCATAGGATTTCACAGTGGAGTCAATAGATGGCAAACTCCTCTGGGCAGACAGTTCATAGCTGGTAGGGAGCCTCTCGCGAGGATCTGTAATGATGCAAAATTACCTTGAAACAAAGGCAGGATCCCAGGTTTCAGAGGGTCCCAGTCGCTTCCTGCTTGGGAAAATAGGAAGATTTCATTTCATTTCAACGCATGGGAGACATGTGGATCAGAGCCTAAAGAGACAGACTGTGTGTCTGACTCTGCATTTGACCTGCTGTGTGACCTCAGCCAAGCCGGTTAGCTGCCCCGTGCCTCAGTTTCCCTGTCGGTACAGTAATGATCCCCGCCTCGGGGAAGAGAGCTTGCGAGACTTAATTCGTTCAGGTTCACAAAGTGATTTGAAAGGTTCCTGAAGAAGGTGCAGAGTATTATACACCCAGCTGAAAAAACCCTGGGGATCTGATGCAGTGAAATACGCTGCCATACATTTTATAGTTTCATAGTTTATAGTTTCATAGTTTCTAGGGTCGGAAGGGACCTGAGCAGATCATCTAGTCCGACCCCCTGCCGTGGCAGGAAAGAGTACTGGGGTCAAACGACCCCAGCGAGGTGTTCATCCAGCCTTTTAAAGGGAAACTCTGTGCCCTAAGGTTTTCTGAAGGTGAAAGCACTGCTCCCTTGCACCTTTCCCCATCTCTGGATTTAACATGCCTGTCACATGCTGTCAGTGGAGCAGCTTGGCTCCTAATCACCATGGGGCTTAGCTCCCTTCCCCAAGCTGCGTGCGTGAGAGTGCTCTGGAAAATGAAAGCTTTAGCACCATCTAGTGAAGCAAGGCCTCACGCTCGCCGAGGAGCTCTTGCAGGGCAATTCAGCAGCTGTCCGGGCAGCTGGGAGGTGGATGTGGTAGGGATCCTAAAACTACCTGTTCACAAAACTCAGCCCTTGAGTCTGTATGGTTGCAACTGCTCCAGCAAGGGGGGGAATGCATTTGAACAGGGCCGAGTCGACGGTGTGCCGTGAGGTGGAGTGGGGGCAGAGGAGTGGAAACAGCATTGGGCAAGATCCCAGCTAGAATACATTAAGATAATATAACACTAGTCATCCAGCCATCCCGCCCACGCAGTTCATCTCTTTGCTTTTCTGTCTTTCAGTCATTAACCTATGACTTATTCGTGGAGAAAGGCTGTCTGGGAGACCCCTGTAAAGTTTGCTTAAACAGAAGGGCTGTTCTTTCAACCAGCCTGGCTCTGAGGACTATCAGCACCAGCACTCAACTCAGCTGACATCCCCTCAGGCTTCTGGGGATGCCTAGTCCATGCTATGCAGACCCAGAAGCTTAATGGAGGCATGAGCAGGGCCATATCCATACTAACAGTTAGATTATGTTGCATGCATAATGGCTCCCGCGGTTAAAATGACGACGCGTGGGAGCATGGCATATAAACCTCGTGGCGGTAGCTGTTTCTTTTCTAAAATGGAAGCCGGGATTGCCACGTATTTGCATGACTCTGAAGTTGAGACTTTGCAGAACAGAAAGAAAAAGTGTGATTTTTAAAAATAGGGCCTGAGCGCACTATGAGCGAGGGCAACCATCAGACAGGGTGGCCTGTTGGGATATTGTGGTTAAGGTTTCTGTGATCACTGATACACAGGGAAGCGATGGGGGTGTCATCGGCACATCAGCCACCTTTGACTTGTCAACCTGAATGGCACGTACACCCGGCTTCACCGAGATGGGTACAGCACAAGTCTAGAGAGAGGCACGAACTCAGCCTTTTGATCCATAACAAGACACCAGAACTGCTCTGTCACTGCACCTTCTTCTCCCCCCCACCCCCATGCAATTTAAAAGCTCAACCTCTCTCCCCAAATTAAAATAACCCCCGATTAGTTCACTTTTAAGCCAGAGATGGCAGTTCTGTTTGGTGAAAATATTCATGGCATCAAACTCTGCATGGGTTCTGGAGAAAAAACCCTCCAAAGGTTTCGTCACACATTGACTTCTCCTGTAGCCAGCCCTGACTGCTGGAACAACTCAGCTTCTCCTTTAGGTCCACCTGGGGCAGACTGGAAAGCCCACCCCGCATCAGAGAAACTTTCTAGCAGGCGCTTTCATTGAAAAACACGTTCATGCTCAGGTTCAATGAAAAGGCATTTTCCAACACCAGCAACAGCAACCGCAGCTGCCAGTTTCTCAAACCAGAGCTTTTTTTCTAAAACTCCCAGAATGTGTATTTCAACCTCACGGTGCTTTAGGGACCAGGATTTTTTGAATGCAGAGGGTCAGAAAAGCCTCCTATCAGTAACACAACCCTGCCCCCTGGTTCACAGCCTCATCTACCCCAGTTCCAGTCTGAACATCCCCCATGTGGTGGAGCATGCACCATTATCCCATGAGAGGTTTTTCCAGAGCTCAGTAGAGTTGGGGGGAACAGATATATTTTGTGGCTACCAAAGGAGAAACATTGCAAAGCATCCCATGCTGGAGTGGTTTTAGATCCCAGAGCAAACATTTGGGACAGGACTGTAAACCTCATGCTTCAGAGCTTAAGCTGATCTTGCATGATGAGAAAGCAGAATGAGATCCACCTTATGGCTTATTCCCCACCATCTGCTCCTCGGAGGTTCAAATCTGCTCCTGTGAGGTTTCAAATCTGCCTCTGAAGCATCTAGGATTTGGCTCATGTCAGAGATGGATTTCAGTTTGTATCCAGCCTGGCACCTGTGAGCAAAGTTTGACCATGCAACCAGCTCCGCCTGCCACGCCGTCAGCCCACCTTTAGTTTGCATCTGCAACAACCCTCACATATAATTTCGCTGACGCCTTTGGTTGTACAAAAGGAAAGGCTTTGCTTCGAGTGATAGCTCCCCGAGAGATTGCGGACAGCTGCAAAGCTCTCAGCCGCCCGGAGGGGAAGCCGGAGGTGATTAACAGTCGAACGGTTGGCGGTGGAACCGCAGCAACAACACGCTCGCACGGGCTTAGCTCTGCTCCAAACCATGATGCAGGCACCATTTGGGCAGGTGAAAATACAATGAAGGAAGTTGGGTAGGGGTACTGAGTTATCCCAGGGCACCGAGCTATGACCGGCGTTGCAAAAAAGCCAAATCCCAGCTACGTGCTTCCTGCCAAAGAGGCCTGCAGGGTTTTTTCGAGGAACGTGCAGAGGAGTCTCAGGCTGGATTGACAAGAACCTTTTCCCTTCCCCGCAGTGCCGGTGACAAGGGCCTGCTGGCTGTTTCATAGGTGAGCTGAGAAGGCACAAATATCTTCTCCAAACAACAACAGAAAGAAGACAGCTGGCTTATTCCCCCCCCACTTCCAAATGCATGGTTCCTATGCAGGCTTTTTCAAATGAGTCATAAAAGTTCCTTGGCAGCTGTGCCTGTGTATCTAATTGGGATCAGGTTAGGGGCACTGTGGATAGCTGAGAATGGAAAATATGTGTCAGATTTACTCCTCTGTCCTACTGCTAATTCGATGGCTTGGGAAAGCTCCTGCTGGTGCCCTGTCGGAGGAGCCAGCTCTGTCCCGTCAGACTCCAGACAGGTCCACATTGTTCGGGGTTCAGGGTCCTTGCACTAATTTCTCATTTCCTGCCGAAGGATGTTCTTTGGTCTTTCCCTGTGGGCTCCTCCTCCCCCTTCCCTCCCTCTGGATATCAAGCAGGAGCATTTCCCTGCCACGTTGGCTGGGCAAAGATACACAATGCCACAAGGAGCAGGGAGCCTGGCCGCGGGCCCTGATGAGCCGCAAAAGAGAAGGGAAGTGGGAGCATGGGAGGATGTCTTTGCCCATCTCCGTTTCATCTCCGAAACATTGCAGCAGTCCCTAGCACGGGACAACGCTAAGGCAGGATGGGGAGGGCAAGAAGCAGCAGGTACCCCACTGCTCCCCAAAACCCCACACTAGTGCAAGTGCTCCAACCTCCTCCAACACCACCGGGGCCGCAACCTAAACCCCGCACGAGTCAATGCGCAGTGAAACTGGGAGCGGAGTTGCATGACGGCTCTTTTCCAAATCCATCTGACAACGTTTTTACAACAGAAATTCGGTGTGAGCACTTCCAGCCCAGCCAGGCTGCATGGATGAGGCAATGGAGAGTGGAGCTGGTGAGATTCCCTTCCCCGCGCTCAGGAGTCGCTTTGCAAAGCCGTGAAATAAGCTGCCTTCTGCAGGCACGTCTTGCCAAATCAGGTGCAACAGCTCAGTGGAGGCAGTGGCTCCTGGAGACTCGGGTTTGCCGTCCAATGGGCTGCCTCACGCCGGCCTCCTGGGAGCACAGCAGCAGGAGCCGTCTGTCGAAGCTCCCCTCCATATGGATGGTTTTGAAGGCCAAGCCATGCACATGTGGGTCCCTCCTTCTTGAGGTCATCGGGAAACGATGTTTCTCCTGACAGCGTTTGGATTCCCTCTCGGCAGCTATGCAAGCCCCACTCCTCAATCCCGTTTTGGAGGTTTGAGACAACCTGGCGCGGCGCCCTATGAAGTAATCGTTTTAATGAACCATGTATAAGGTTCTAAGAGGCTGGCCTGGGATCCTGGAAGAAGTGCTTCATTTTGCAAAGCAAGAGGCCTGGCTAGGGAGCCGTCTCCAGCGTCTCATTCATCACGTCACTGGAGCTTGAAGGAGCCTCGCAGTTCGACCAGTTGGGACTCCCGGTGGTCAGGGCTGAGCACCGAACGTGCCTGCATAGGCCTGTCAATCCCATCGGAGGAGAAAGTCACCGCCACCCCATCTACGACTGTGTCCGTAAAAGGGAGGACTAGACCTGTGCAGAACAAAAGGCTGGGAGATCCTATCAAACCCACCAGGACCCCAGCTAAGACCCAATTAACCTCTTGGATCTGTGCTTTGCAATGGTACTTTTTATCGCCTAACTAACAACCGTCGCTGGAGGTCCCCGTGTCAGAATAAACCACCTCAATTGCTTTTTTCATGTGGCTTTAGCCTCAAGAGATTTTTGCAAAGCAAGGAGCCCATGTTCTTCTTTCAGCTTTCTAATACATGCAGAAAGTTCAGCAATAAAATCCACACACAGGCCCTGGGCTGGCTGTTTGTTGTATATACTCTACCGAGCGCTCTGATGGACGAGATAATATTCTGACTAAACTTTAAGGGAGATTGCCAGAAAAAAGATGGTTCAGGATTAATGAGATGATATCCCAACACTAAACACAGGCCTGGGAAAGTGGACCGTTGTCAGCATTGCAATGTATTTCTTTGGATGGGGGGGAAAAACGTATGCACATAAAGGCCCCTCATGGCTCATTATGTCCAAGTATTTGGCTTTTCGGAGTTCCCTGGAATTTTCTCACCTTTGGGCTACTAAGCTGCAGGGGAGAAAGAGTCAGACATGTGCCTCCCCCCACTTTTTTGTTTGCCTTAAGTGTATTTTTAAAAACTGCCAGTGCAAACGGTGGCTCAGATTCTGGGGTTTGAGGGAGAAATGCACATTGAATTCCCTGGTGAGTTCAGAAGTAAGGTCACCGGACAAGCATTTTATTAAAGTGCTCAAGCACCATGAACATGGAGCCTAATGAGACTCAGATGGCTCAGGGATGCGTTCCATATGTCTGTGTTATTACTATTATGTAAGAAACAGTTTCAACAGGCCTTTATTATAGCTGGCACATTTTGTGCTTTCTACATAGCTGTTCTTTGCCCTGCTTTCCAACTGAAATAGGGCATGATAATTACAGAACCAGCAAAAGGGCTTAAGCAAAAATAAGAGCTAATCCAAAGCTTCACCCCGAACTTGAACTGAGCCTGGATATAGTTTAAAAATTGGAAAAGAAACCCAGATAACACTTTCCACCCTCTGCTTTCAGTTCGTTTTCCTGCTCTTGGCTGCCTCCATATGGCCTGGCTCTGGCCAGAACTAGTAATACCAAATTACCATGAGAGACATTGTTCCTGGGTCACATATAACCTCAACTGGTTGTGGGAATAAACTAGCCTCTTGGTGCCCTGTTTTCCCCATCTGTAACATGGGGTGAAAGAGTCTTAGGTTGCTTTCTAAAGCACGCTGAGATCTGGAGATGAAAAACCCCCGAGAGGAACAGCTGTTTTCCTCAAGAACGCGCAACAAGTCAGTGGCAGAAGTGGGAATATGGCCATCGTGCCTTGACTTCCCATCCCGTGTCCCAGTGGCCTATGCTCCTTGTTCAGGCCCATAAATATCACAAGATCATAAGGAGTTTAGAAATGTTTTCCTGGGCTGGAAGAAATAGAAAATATCGTGGCTGCCCCACTACAGAAAGGATGCAAACAAATTGGAGAGAGTCCAGCGGAGGGCAAGGAAAATGGTTCTGGAGCACATGACTTGTAAGAGGCTGATGGAAATGGGCTTCTTGAGTCTAGAGAAGAGAAGACTGAGGGGGATTGAATAGCAGCCTTCGACTCCCTGAAGGGGGGCTCAGAAGAGGATGGAGTTGGGCTGGTCTCAGTGGTGGCAGATGACCAAACAAGGAGCCATGGGCTCAAGTTGCAGCCAGGGAGGTTTAGGTTGGATATTAGGAAAATTGTGCTCGCTAGGAGGGTAGTGAAACATGGGAATAGGTTACCTAGACAGGTGGTAGCATCTCCATCCTTGGAGGTTTTTAAGACCCAGGTAGATAAAGCCTTGGCTGGGATGATGTAGCTGGGGCTGATCCTGCTTGGAGCTGGGGGTTGGACTAGATGTGACCTCCTGAGCTCCCTGCCAACCTTCATTTTTTATTACTCTATCTGAATCTTTCCAGGGCAGAGATTGGCAACCTGTAGCCTAAGGACTAGATTAGTGGTGGGATGCATCCACAGCATGTGCCATGAGGTAGCAAGGGAAATCAGTGGTATTTGGCAGCTGCTGCGGTGCAGGCAGTGGGTAGGTGGGAGGCGGTGGTCCACTTTAGATCAAGGTCTGTTGATCTGGCTCGCCACGAATTGAGGGGGCTGATCCCTGTTCTCGGGAGGTCTCTCAAGAAGATATTTGGGCAGGGTACCTCAGAACAGAGGAATTGGTCTACCCATTGCAGAGCAATGAATCAGTAGCTTGCATCCAAAATATTGCAGAAATTACTGGAACGTCGAACTGGATGATGAGTTTTTCATAGAAACCCCTTCCTAAACACTGGGTTCTGATCTCTCTGAAATGTGTAGCTGTTTGTTTTCTTTGGTGCAAGGCTCCCATGAACACATCCAAGTACACATTTCAACCGTGAGCATAAAAACCCAACAACCTGCCCCCACCCCCAACCTCCTCCTAGCTCAGACGCTTCAAAAGAAATCCTGTTTCCCCAACAAATTTCCAGGAAAGACCTCTATCAGCATATGCTACTGATTGAAGTTATTTTTTGGCTAAAACCAAGGGATGTTTAAAGACGCATGGACTTTCATGATTTTGAAATAGATTCCAAGGAACTAAGGAGGGAACATAGTTATCAGATGCACTGCGTGTTGCCGCTAGCCATCTGAGAGGATGGGAGATGGTACCAAGTGTGCTTATCTCCCATAAAGTTCCTCATCCAGATCCTTTCCTGAAGTTGCCTTCTACTCTGAAACCTGCAGGACATTAGGAGGAAGGGATGGCCAATCTAAACCAAACTGGCTGCTTCTCAATAATGCAGGCAGGTCCCCGCAGGACGTAGATCAAGACTTTTCCCAAGGGAAGTCTCTCAGTCACCAGAGGCCAATGTCCATATCCCTTCCATCACTACTGTATTGGTTTCAAGCCTCGCTGCTGTACATCAGATTATAAGTTTCCTCCATGCAAAATGCCACACAAAAGTCCCAGAATATTTTTTTATGATGTTGAAAGTTTTTTTGTTTTTCCTCTGAAGAAAAAGCAGATATCCCGATCCCTGAAATTTGAACTGCAAACCACAAACCACTGTATATTTTGGATTTGCAATGAAATGCAAATGTTTTTTGACAACAATGGAAAACTTCTTGGAGGAAATGCCCATTTTGTGAACAAAAATAAAAGAGATGAATATTTTTTGACCAGCCCCATTTAGTCACACTGGGATTGCTTCCCCTCCTTACTAGTAGTAGTATATTCTCTCCCCTGACAATTTAATCGTTTCTGAAGTCAGAAGACAAACTCTTCTGGTGACCGGCTTTATGGATCTTGGTTCTCTGGTTTTTCAGTGCTCGCAGCTTCTTAATGCCACCGAGTCCCCTGTGAAGGGAGGCTGGGAGGTGAAAAGAAGGTTTGGATGAGCTTTTAGCAAGTTGGCCTGAACAAGCTGGGTTGTCAGAAGACTATTAACATGGAGCACATGCTTCTCTCCAGGACTTCAACACCCTAGTAGGAGGAAAAGAACAAGTGTGAATAACTTCACGTATTGAACAACCCCCTTGGAGCTCTTGGACAAGAAGTGGGTGTCAGGAAAAAGAACCATGCTGAAAGTTTGGCAGCGAAATCATCCTGCGTCTTGCAAGACTATACATGTCTCCACGTAGTGCCTTCTTCTCCTTCTCCTTTTCTTTTTATGTCCAGTCCTCTGTACAAATGCAATCTCACTCTTTCATTGGCCAGATGCATGGAGAATGACAGTCTTGCTGATGATGTTTATGATGCTGACTGCTGCGAGAAGACCCCGTAAGATCAAATCATGCAAGATGCCGCACAACCTTTCATGCATGTTTTATTTTGGGATTATTTTTAAAAGAGGGGTGCAGAGAGTAAGAGATTAACCTATAATCAGAATCGTTTGGCAACTAGAGCAGCGGAGAACGAGAACTCCCAGGTTGTCTTTCCGGACTGATGCTTACCCATTGCATCATCTCACTGTAAGTCATTTTCCCTCTTTCCATCACAGTATATCGATGTCATAGGGGAGCTGCAAGATGCTTTGAATTGAAACAAAACAACAGCTTATAACTGTTAATCAAAAATGTGCAACATGTTCGGGATTTTAAATTGAAGGCAAGAAGTTTAGGGAATGGAGCACTGTACCAGCTGTATTTTCCTTTTACTCCCTTCTTTTTACTTTACCCCCCATGGCCAAGAAGTGAGAAGTTGCCAACATATTCACCATCCTTCTGAAACAAGAACATTTTACAGTTCTCCAAAAGAAAGATTATTTTGTGATTTTTTTAGATATTAAGAAGTCACTTATAAAAAGGTTGCAAAACAAAAACAGAGATTTGTGGGGAAACCTCATTTCCCAACAAAAGAAAATGGTTGCCCCGCACCATTTTTATTCAGTCTGGGAATACTAAAAGATGGTCATTTCTGAACTCAATCCATGAAGACATAGGCTCCGTCCTGATGACATATGGGTAATGACTTATGGGTAATGAGTACCAGGAGTCATTCCAGTGAACTCAATGCAACTACCTCCTAGGTAAGTGGTTCTCAACCATTTTTAGACTCATGGCAGACCCAGCTAGACTCCCCTCCACAACTTTTCTGAATTGAGTGACACCCTATTTCAAAAGCTATTTCTGACAGTGCTTACCTCCTTGCAGAGGAGCCGGGCAATGAAGCCAGGGGAGCAGCCAGGCAGGAAGAGCCTTATCTGCTCATCTCCTCACACTTCCTGGAGCACCCTTTAAAGGATCTTGCTAGGTAATCCCATTCCTAGCATCTGAGCAAGTTGGCTGTCGCTCACAAACACTCATGCCTCAATGAATGAGTTAATCCCTAAGGGTTCATCTACATGTGCGCTTTAATGCACATTAACCTATTTTAATGTGCATTAAAGCATCACAAAAAACCGTGCACTTTTGCTAATGCACATTAAAATTGGCTAATGAGCCTTTTCCTAGTACCTCACAATGGAAGTACTAAATGTAATGCACGTTAGCAAAAGTGCATTAATGAACATGTAGGCGCACCCATATCAGGTGTTACTCTGCCTTAGGATCAGGGCCTTATAATGAGCATTTACAATTAGGTGTGCTCAGATCTTTTCCTCTGCAACACTTTCACTTAGCTCCACAATGGAAAGCTCCTACAAACTAGGTTAATGTCAGCGTGCTAGCACAGATAATAAATGAGTGCTGCAATGCCCCTTAGTATCTAACTCGTTTGTGTTTATATTTCAGCATAGAGGCTGCTGACAAATAGGTAGGGAAAGCAATACAGACCATTTCATAGAAAAACGTGCTCATTAGACTGTTATTTAGAAAGGAAAGGCGATATTAAAAATGTTACAGCTGCTAGGTTCATCCGTAAATGAAATATACCATTTGGTCTTAAATAGCCTGTACATCAGAAAACCCACACAGCAATTTCATTAAGATTTATTTCCTTTTTGTTTCAAGTTTGCTTGGGCTGTGTGACATGTTGGGGAAAGTTTCCAAGAAGCAAAGTGGCCAGAAGGAAATTTTCCTGGACGCTGGGCAAGGTAAGAGGAGACAGAATCATTGTTCAGTGCAACGAAACACAGGTTGACTTGCGTGGCAAAGCACAAGGCATGTTGTCGGTGGGAGCTTTATCATTCCAGAGCACTGAACACAAATGGCAATTGGCAAGTTGCAAACCATTCGGTGACTAGGTAGTAATAAAGAAATACCCAGAACTTAAACAGTCTTTTTCATCTAGAAGGGCCATAGGCCTGTGCTTCCCAATGTGGTGTCCCCAAGCACCGTGGCACTCCCACCCCCAGCTTTATTCAGGTGCCCACCATCATTTTCACAATCAGTAAAAATCATTATTCTGACAAAAAATGTCGTCACTGCCGATTGAACTCAGAACAGAAACACTTCCAAAAAATTTTCACACACTGCATGCAACGGCCACCAAAATGAGACTGATTTAGTCTGACTGACGCAGCGAGGGAACGGCGCTTGCTACTCCCTCCCCAAACGAAACGATGCGCACGCGCACATCCAGGATTTGAAATTCTCAACTTTAATCTTCATATTGGCATCTGCTGCTTTTTTCTTTTAAATTCAAATGCGCCCTGGGGCACATAAACGTTGGGAACCTCTGCCATAGAGAGACAGGGACCCATCTCATAACAACTAGTTTGTTAAGGCAGTGCTTACATGGTGGGAGCCGCAGCAGGGCCCCAAATGTTAAAGCACTTGGTCTGTCACATCGCGAGCTAGTGCCTTGATAAACTGTCTCATGTTTCTTCCTGGAAAAAAAGCCCCTTAAAGTTTCATTTTCATTCCATATCAGAACAAAAATTAAGTTCAAGCCCCCAAGTGTCTTGTGCAATGGAATTGCTTTCTCCTGGCCGGCCCTGCAAAGCAGCCCGAATATACTACAAAGCAGCCCAAATTTCTCATTGTCTCCAGCATAGAAAGGCTCCTGGAAGGCAAACCGGGGACGAACAACAGGCGGTTACCCAGATTCGGAGGTTGGCGTGGAGCCGTTACATGGCACTAGCTTCACCTCTGTGCCATCTGATTCGCCCCCTCGGCAAAGCTGCTATTGAAGCTGTCGGATGTAAGAGCAGCATTGGCCGATCGTTGGCGTTGCAATGTATATCCATCGAATGACTTCAGCAGATTGAAACACTCCTCGTACAGGAAACGCCATCCCGTCTACAAGCCCCTCTGGGAGGGTTGAATTATACCGTGAAGTTGAGTCACCGGCATTCCTGGGCTCCATCCAGGGTGGCAGGAGACAGGCCTCATTCGTAGCAGAAATAACAAGCACCGGCAGATTTGGCTGAGCGAGAGGATTAGACCCTGGCCCGCACTGCATTAGACGGCCTTCAACAGCTTGGTGTTTTCCAGGACACTTTCGAGGAAATTTTATCCCCTTGGTAATCAGAACTGGGACTTGGTTAAGGAACAATTGAATAACGTTTCTTATGTGACGTCTTTCACCTGGAGGGCTCTTCCACTTGACTGAGGGAGATGCAACATATTACAACTAGAGGCAGTCAGTAATTCTTGTGTTTTTTAATGGGATGGAAAATGTAAAAAATAATACCATATGGAGAATGTTTGTGGAATGAAAAACCATTGCTCAGCCAGTTGTAACCACTGTCTCTATTTCAACCTAAGGCACCAGAGCTTTCAAACGGGCTTCTTCACAATTGCTCAGTGGATGAGTAGCAAAGCAAGAAGGAGACCCTAGGTTTCATAGTTGTCGGCCTGTTTCTCCACCTATTGGGCTCTCAAGAGACAGAGATTCCTAGTGGGATCAGCTTGGGTGGACACAGTAACCTTCAGCAGGACCTGGATCAATGGAGTGGATCAATGGAGCCTTTTGGATCAAAGCAATGGATCAAGGAAGCCCCACTGAGCTCAGGAGGTGTCCCAAGCACATGCTAGCTGTACTTCTCTGCTGGCTTCCCCATCTGTTTCCAATTCACTATGTGGAGCCTTTCAGCTTCACATCCAGAGCCTCCCTTTGTGGAAGGAGAGGAGATGTGACCTCAGTGTGGGTCTCTCTGAAGAGGCTGGGTTGCACACTGGGAAAGGTCTCACCCTTCCAGCGCATCCTTGACGAAGGTGGAGAATTCCCCACAGCCACGCTGCACCCCCGTTAAGATGCATTTCCTTAACACTGCAGCTATGCGCACAAATATTTGAGTGTGGAAGGACATGTTCACGGATGTCATCTCCTGAAAGAAAGAGGACACACAGGTTACACGTTTTGGCTGTGCATTGCCAGCATGGAAGAGGATGATATCTCAACGGAGAAAGTTCCTGGGGCTGATGTTCAAGTCATTTCCATGTCATTCATTCCTCCAAGGCACCCTTCTCCCACTAGTTCAGACACCTCTGTGAAACCCACTTCTTTCGGGGAGCAGAGCGTCCCTCTTGAGGCTACTTTGGTTGGAATTTGTATCTCATGGTGCGATTTCTATCCTAGTTCATTTAATGAGGATTAAACCCCGTGATGTGTACAGGTGCCCTATGGCTCTTGTTTCTTTTGGCTTTGGGCTAAACTGTCTGAATCGGAGCAGGGACTCTACAAGAACTGGCAGCTTGGTGAATAAGGCACGTAAGTATACTGTGTGACTCTAGACAGCTGTCTAGCTATCCAAGGCCACTTCCGTGTTTTTAAAGATCACCGCCAGCATTTTAGCTTCTTGAAACAAGGGCAGAGGCCACATGTTGGCAAACTGCTTAGGTGTTCCCTAAATGGCGGGGCTCCAAGGGCAAAGTAACAGAGGCCCCTAAATTTCCACTGCAACCCACCCAAGGCTAATAACATGTTTAATCAGCACTTTGTTTGATCTTTGCAACCATAGTCTCAAAAGCCCTGGGCTTGACTTCAGCTTCTGCAAGGTGTTTTACAGTTTCCCATATGCATTTTTTGATGGCGGGGAGGGCTTTTGATCTCTGCCTCTGACTTGCTTTAATATGTATTTTTAAATAACCCAACAGTGAAACTATTGGGCTGCCTGGTCCAACCAACCAGTGAGCCTGTTTTTTTAGTGCCCTCATATGTCTGGGGACATTAGCATCAGTGCATGTAGCAGTAACACAGTGGAAGCCCCGTTGTGTTGGATAAATACTGGGCTGAGGCATTCGGAGGGGAAGATCCTGTTGCACTGCCACGATACAACAGGAAGCCATGGTGAGGCTGCCTGTGGGAACACAGAGAGTATTTCCCGCTCCCTCCCTGCCAAGTACAACACATCTTGCACCACTGCAAAATAGCAGCTCCAGTTACTGTACAGCCGCTTAGTATTAGCACATTTCCATTTAACTCCTTCCCCACTGCCTCCTGCAGCTGCAACAGCTTCTGGACCCCAACAGAAGGCAGAATATAGTGGCATCTGCATTGCCAGCCTCAGCAAAGAGCACTTCACAAGAGCCAAGAAGAAAAAAGAGGTCAATTCTACATTCAAGCAGGTCCAGTTCTCATCTGGCTGTAAACAGACACAGATATCCATTTTTTCCTGGCATGGGCATATCCGAGCTTGCTTTGCAGGCAGCCAGGACTGATCACTGTGGGCACTGGGGGACAGCGACCTGGACTGGTTATCTGCCCTACCCCACACCTCCCTGGGGCTATTCATTGATGCTCAGCCTGACCCTCTCGGGCAGTCGATGATTGTGCATCATGAGCAGGTGACCTCAAGCTACACAGTCCATCCAGGTGTTGCCAGGTAATTAAAAAGGGGAACGTTACATAAAGACGCTTTTTTGGGTCATGAACTGTACGTGCTACCAGGCGAGTGGCTGGACGCTTAACAATATCTTCAGATTTATAGGACAGCAGAAGCCCTGGCTGGAAAGTTTTGAGTGGCACCAGCTTGGGAGCTCAAGGCTGGGCTCAGATGGATTTACTCTCTCCTTTCCCTTTTTGTTATCTGACCTGCGTCTGGTATGAACCGGAGGGTGCGTATGCACGGGGAGGGGCTTGTTTTCTTAAAGTCATTTTCTTCTGCCAGTTTAAAAATGAAAAAATAAAGGGGAAAAGCTCTTTCTAGCAAACAACAGGCCCAACATCTTCCTTTGCTGAACTGTGTGGTGTTCCTGAGACACCCTTAGCCTCGCATGACCCCACAATTTGTGCTTGCTTTATTACCAGATGCCTAATTAAATTAAAATGTCACGGATCCTGCCAGCACACAGAATCATAGGCGGGAGGAGGAGAAAAACAAAGGGAGAGCAACTCAAAAGCAAAAACAAGCAGCCCTCACCCTCCTGCTTTTCCAGACTTTCCAAAAGGCCAGACGAGGTCCTGTCTTGAGCGTTGCCACAGTCCATTCAGTGCCCGGGTGAACCCGCGCCAGGGAACACAGATACCCTTCATGCCTACGGTCTGGTTCCTCCTGCTAGATTTTGCAACAACAGCAGCCTTTGGATTGCGAGTTCAAAGCTGACTGGTGGTTTCCTCCCCTTTTCTGGGCTCTCTCTCATTTCCCTACTCTCGAGCGCAAATACCCGGCATTTCCGGGTGGTGCCCTTGGGATAGAGCAGGGGTAGCTCCCATCCCATTGTCGGCTTGTGGAATCACTAGCCTTCCAACGACTAATCTCCAGCGGGGAAAGAGCCCACAAAACAGGAAATGAAAAGACACAGACACACACCCAGCTTGGTCCCAGGGAGGCCGTTGGTCTAGAAAGCCAATTCTTTGTCTTCCGCACACAGAGCACACTCCCATTTTTGAAGTAAGGAAAAACCAAAATGTCTAAGGAGGATCTTGTTTTTGCCATCTATTTATCCCCCAAAATGAGCAGGTGAAACACTGGAAAAATCATTGTTTTGGAATAATTAAAGAGCGAAGACTAAAATAGCATGGACACCAATCAACGCTGTCCATTGGGGTTCTCTGCATGGATGAAAGCAGATATGCTCTTCCACACAGTCTGAGCTTCATGAAAGATAAGAGCTGCTAAAAGAAGAGAAGAAAAGGTGATCTGTTTCTTACTGGCCAACTGGGAAGTGGAAGCCTTACTATGTGATTTGGTAGACCACCATTTCGTACAAAGGACTAGCCCATATCCATAGTGCTACAATATCGTTGTTTCCAGCATATGATGTGCCCTGGAACATAACACGCACACAACACGTGACGTGTACAAGTGCCCCTCGTTTCTGAAAGGCAGAAGGAAGAAGTAGTAACTGATGGGTGGCAGCAGCTACAGAGCTCAACTGGCTTCTTGTTCTGCTCCATGTTGATCACCGGAGACGTTACTTCCAATTTCAGCTGGTAAGTGGCAGAACCTGCTCTTACCATATTTCTTGTATATAATGCACACTCCAATTTCCAGCAGCCATTTTAGGGGGAAATTGTGTGTGTTGTATGATAGAAAATATAATGATTCCTCTGGTCAAGTGGGAGAACTCATGAGGCAATCTGGGAAGAAGTTGTGATCAACAGAGCAAAGTAACTGCACCCTCTTCAAGGGGAAAAAGATTTCTCCCCCTTGTTCTCTATGCCATCTCTTCTCCTCACTTGCACTGCCCAACAGAGCTAAGGTTTAACCCATTTTCCACCCCCTCTTTACTCACTCATACATAGGAAGGATTGAAAGCTGCCTGAAACCTGTTCCTGATCTTTTCCTACCACACCGCTGCGTCCAATCTCAACCCACACAGGAAGGCAAAGCCTGATACCATTTCTCTTCTGCTCTGCCTCTAATGGAAGTGATCATTTCACTGGGAAATCAGAGGCTGCAAGCTTGTGCTCCCAACAATTTGCTGTATGGTGGTGGTGGACAACCAAGGCTATAAAAGGCACAGCCCGGTGAGGATAATTCAATTTCCGTGAACAGTCAGGGGAGGAAAAAAGAGACTATATTCATCAAATCAATTATCCACAATGAATAATTTGATCTCCTCTTGCTTGGAAACTGTTTCCAAAATGAAAACTTGCCCACGTCCAGCCTTCCCCACATGTCCCAGGCCATTTGGTTAATGGAAGATTTGATACTCTTCCATGAAACAAAAGCCAACATTCTGGTTTCTTTTTCTTTTTTCTTTTTGAGGCTTGTCAGATGCAAGCGTTGGCTTTCAGGCTCTGTCATCAGGCAGGCTTGCTGCCTTGTCCATGCGCCAACCACTTTCAGGATTCCCTGATTTTTTTTCCCCACCCAGCCTACAACGCCAAGCCTGTCTGAGCTCCTCCTTTGTAGCCCTCCACACAAAGGAAAAACCAATGTGTGAGAGAAGATAAGGTCACTCAAGACTACAGACCTGAGCTGGATGATACTAGTATAAACCATAAATAAACCCAGCCCATCTAGCAAAATAGGTATGGATTGGGGGTACAAATTGAAACTTCTCTCTGTATCCAGAACATGGTAAAGGATGGGGCTTCCTCGCCTCTCAGACCCAGCCCCCTGCATTCACAGGGAAGTATTTATCCAAAGAATTGCAAAAATTCTGGCCCGTCACAAAATGCGTGGCCACCACGCTACCCCATAGATGTTGTCTACCAAAGAGAAGGGAAATCTCTTGGAGAGTCTGTATCAGGCATCACCTTTAGCTGAGCTCTGTGCCACCCTCAGTGGGATCCACTGGCAGAAGGATGAGTTGGATTGGTATATAAAGGAGGAAGAAATATGGCAGGGGAACTCCTTTGCTTGGTTTTTTCACTAGCTCCTGGAATGACCAGGAAGGACCATGGGCAACTAAGCCAAAAGCAAGGTAGTCAAACTGCTCTCAGCTGCACCAACACTGAGAAAGCCTCAAGTTGGCCCAGCTGAGGGGCAATGCTGAGATGGCCTCCGGCTCCACCGCCATGTGAAATGCAGCCCAACAAACCTTACCTATCAGCCGCCTGGATTTGTGAGCACACGCGTGCCCTGCCCAAGCTTCTCTGGAAGCGTTTCAGAAATTAATCGCCTCAATTTGATTCCTCTCAAGCAAGACTCTTGAAGTCGTGGGGGAGTGGGTGGGGGCCTTGCTCATCCTCCTCAGGGGATTTGATGTACTTCCAAATGAATGGACTTGTGCCAGGCGCTCCGGTTCAAAGAGAAATAACAACAACTCTGTACTTTGCACAAACGCATTTCATTTCACGTCACCGAAACCCAGGTGTGGCCTGTTCATGTCCTGAACGTCCACCTGCCACTTAACAGAGGCGGGAGGATGCCAAGCCCAGCTGTCTACCTGAGGCATTCACAAGGAGACACACCGCACAGCTAACCCTGCTCAAGGTCAAGAGATGGAGAGTGCACTCGATGGTGCTTTTTGTCGCCTTCAGGGTGTTGTGCCAAAACTGGGGGTGAGGCACCTCTCCTGGAAAGGCTTTACTCGGTAGCCAAATCCAGGACTTGTCAACTTTTCCTTTCTGCGCAAGCTCCTGCACTGCCCTTAGCATTATAAGGCGAGCACCTTCCCAAGGAGCAAGTGAGAGCTCCTCATCTGCTGAGGAAGATTCACGGTGCCCAAATCAAGACCCACCTGAACCATAGCTCCCTGTCCTTATTTCCCTTTTATGCTCTGGCTTGTTGTGCCTCCCTGAGCCAGCCATCCTCCAGCCTCTGCTCCTGATCCAGCTCTGAGCTGCCTCTATCCACCCCCTTGCTCTCCTGTCTTCCATCATCTCTCTCCATAATTCATCAAGTGGCTATGAGCAAACAGCAGGGAGTTATTCATAGCCCTGAGCTGCACACATACCGCTCTGCAGCCATGATGGAGCCATACCCAGTGTCTTCTGTATTCTTTAGAGCTGCCTGCACTTCTTTAATATGATATATTTTGAAGGCCAGATAATAAGGCCATTAATTCTTTGGCTCATGCTGTGAACTGTTTAATGGAACATGACAAGAAAACAATGTTTCTTTCCTGGGAGTAATTATTGTTTGACTTTAAGTCTTTACCTATGGCAATAACTATAAGGAGAATACTCCCATTAAAGGCAGGTGAAGACTCTAAATCCTTAGAAATGAGGGCCATTTTTTTAATTCTGAAGACATCATAAATGCCCATAGCTGAGCTGGTTAATTTATAGCTAATTTCAAAGCCTTTAATGATGCTTCTTTTCATCACTAAGCCTCTAATTGTTTCTCTTTTGCTGCATATCGCTCTCTCTCCAGAGTTTAGCACTAGTGTGGACTCAGGAGGCTGGAATTAGCGGTGGGAAGGAGAAAATTATTTTGCCCAGTGAAACGTCCTGAAAGTTAAAAAGAAATTTTTATTTCACACTGGGAACCCAAGACACAGGGAGAGAGAAAAAGTGATAGTTACTGAGCATTAGCGTAATAACACTGCACAGTAGACTATTAGCACGGTTTTTAATCTCCGCACTACTGTGCAGTGTCATTAGGCTAATGCGCAGTAAGCATCTCATGTAGACGTGCCCAGTTCAAGGTAAACACATTTATACTGTTTTGAGTAGGGTATTCCAAATTGATGCAAAACCCACCAAAATGCCTGGGAAAGACTTTCATTGGCTTCAGCCAGCTTTGCATCAGGCTCTTGCCTGCTATGCTGAACCACAGACACCCTACAGAGAGCAGAGCTGTGTTTCCAGCAGCAGCTCTCCAGCAGCGAGTGCTCCCCAAAGAGCAGGAGCAATGATCTCATCAGCCATGTAAAGCTCGTCTTACCCTTTTTTCCCCAGTGGAGAAGCCTGCAACAGTTTCTGCGTTTCCTGAATGTGAGGCAAAGACCGACAGGCAGGGGAGGAGCAGGGAGGGCAAGTTCAAAGGATGTCCATGTGGCAGTCTCCAAATGTCTCCAGACAGAGATGAGCCTTTGCCTACAGCTGGCTCTCTGCACAGCCTGTGTAGAACAGCTCATGAAAAGGGACTTCACATGAAAGACCTAACAGAGAGGGACAGGGGGTGGAGGTAGGAGGGGAGACAGGAGGCAGGGGAAATGGAGGGGGGAAAAAAAAGGTAAAGGAGGAGATGAGAGAGGCCATAGCAAGAGGAGCAGTAATAAAAGGAGAGACCCAGCCTTGCATGCAGACTCCGGCTTGTTTCTGTTCTCCAGGCTTCCCCCCTCGCTGCCAGATCCTTCAGTCTGGATCCACTCTTCCCACAACCAGCCGGATTCTCCTCCCCTCTCACACACATTTCTACCTCCGGAGGTGACAATCACATCACTCAGTTTAATGTCGCTTTGCCTTCAACAGTGAAACCTGCAACAACCGTAAAATAGATGCGGTCCAGTTGCTTGTCACGTGAATGTAGACCCATAAAAATCTCCATCGCCTGAGACTGTGTTCTGGTTTTTCAGTTCTTCATTCCCTCTCAAATGCCCACAGAGCCACTTGGTTTGGGAAGGGCTGTTTGCAGACTCTGGGCCCTGTGCATTTGGTGTTTGATACCTGGCTCGTGGGATGAGGTTGGAGATGGTCACATCGGTTTGGTTTTGAGGGCTGAGCTCCGAGCACTGATTTTCGCACTTTAGAGAGGGGGTGGGAAAAAGCAGTGAAACATTTCTTATGGAAAAAGCTTTTAAACTCTGGTCTGAAACAGTTTGGCCTTTTTCCCTGCCAAACCCTGGTAGAAATGGACTTTACTGGAAGCAAGCGGAGATCAAGTCAGAAGGCAGTTTTCATAGCTGAGCATAATAATTAAACCAGAGAGAACAGATAAGAGAAAATCCCTCTGTTCCATAGATTTGGCTCTGTCCCCCCATGAGCACTGGATCACTTAAGGCAGCTTTGCCCCTGTGTTCTGGAACAGCTCCCATTTAACAGCTGAAGCACAGCATTTCAGCATGGATTGTGTGCGCATATTGTAAGCATACTCAATGAAGGTTAGGCTTTATAGCAGAGGCCTGGGTAATTACACTGAACCAACAAAATGGAAAGTGGTTTATGGAAATCACTGCATCGAGCACTAGGGTATTCAAACTTGCCCCTTTCAGGTTGATTATGTTCATTGCAACCTGTGTAAGCTCTGCAATATTCCACTGCTTTCTCATTACATGGCAGATCTGGAGACCATTTGCTCTTTGGCATTTGATAATAGGCTCATACATCCAAGAACCATTCACCTTTCTAAGCTAATGTCCCTGCCAAAACACAGGCTGGGAGCCAAACAGAGATGGTAAATACAAAAGGAGAAGACAGGGGTATACAGGCAAAGAGCTTTTGTCTCTCTCTGAACCAGCAGTGAGAGGTGGCTTACCGACCTTCAAAACTGTGACACCAATGTACACAGCACGAACGTGCAAACAACTTGAGCAAAACATAGAGAAATATGGTACTGCCGGTGTACCTGGTTTCAGAAGGAGCATCAAAAGTCCTTCCATACCAGATGCAGGTCAAATTTGTTTCTGAAATTAAAATACATAACTGAATATTCCTCAAAGGACTGTTTGCACCTACTTTCCTATATTTCTTCCTCTGCGCTCATGTACAGTGACTGCCCCCTTGAAAAATGCAGCCCAAATCCGGTTCATAACTACTGGTTAGTTGTACAGCATTATAAGAGCTGGCAAGCTTATTTTGGTTTGTTATTGTAGACTTGCTCCTAAGTACTAAGCTCTGTTCCATACAAAGGTTTTTTGTTCCTTTTGTGGTTCATGAAATCCGGGCTCTGCACCTCATACAATTTTTAATTTCCCCTTAGAAGACCAGCATACCAAATTAGGAAATCAGTGTCACTGGTGTAAATGTGGAGGAATGCCATAATAGTATTAATCCATTATAGAGCCAGTGAAGTGTTATCAGTATGGGGGTGAGGCAGATCTTCAGCTTGGGCCAGTCAATATAGCTCAGCTTCCTTCAGTGGAGGCCTGCTGGCCGAGCTGTGTTGAGAGTCTAGTTCTTTAT
This sequence comes from Crocodylus siamensis, assembly GCF_052110815.1. NCBI lineage: Eukaryota > Metazoa > Chordata > Crocodylia > Crocodylidae > Crocodylus > Crocodylus siamensis. The sequence continues at coordinate 5,831,315 of NC_143405.1, forward strand.
CTCCATCACCAAAACACCAGCAGGTCCTAGCAGGGATCAAAAGCTCCCAGTGCAGTGACATGAATGACATTTCTTCCTAGTGCCAGCTCTGAGATGGATTTGGATGTCTACAGTTTCCTAATTTCTACTTCAGTTCTGATTCTGTTTAAAGGTACTCAGAGGTCAGTGGAAATGAACCATGTTTTAAGAGCATCTGGGCCCAACCTCATCTCCTACATCCCCACTTTGCACTGAGTACTAAGTAGTGCTACCAAACCACTTGTATAAGTCATACTAACTTCAGACCATCCCTTTCCCATCCCTTTACTCCAATGAAATAAGTCAAGGGAGGATCAAAAGCTAGTTAGTTGTAGGGTTTCAGAACAGGTCTCACTAGGAATTATCAGTTCATTACTTTCTGTCTCCTGCTTCTTACTTAATAATGACAAAGGAAATGGCTGGTCTTTGACTGGCCTGCACTGAACAAGATGCTCATGTTGGTTCTCACTAATTATTTAGATTTCTTTTCCTTTGTTGGATGAGGTCTTCCAGGCACAGATCTGCTGTTCTCCACGTACTGTTCTTGAATGCTGAGAGCTAAGGAACAATGGATAAAGCCTCAAAGAGGACCCAAATGCCTTATGTTGATTGCAGGGGACAGGGATGAGGGGAAGACCTGGTGTTATGCTTACAGCCATCTCAGTTTGAAGCTGGGCTTCAGCTCTGAAAAGCCTGTGGGAGTTCAGCTGTTATTTCCACTGATGTGAAATGCCCCAGTTTGCAAAGCTGCCTTGGAGAAGACTGGGTCCTGGTCACTGGCTCCTTAAAAATCAAGTCCCCAGGATCTGAGGCATCACTATGGGCTCACATGACCAGCATAATGTTCCAAACAGCATTGATCCAAATCCCAAAGCCCAGCCTTGGATAGACCACCCCCAGCACACAATGCCCTCAAGATTTTGCAAATCCTGCTCAGGGATCTGAATGGATTGTATGGACCCACTAGCTGTTTTAGAGACTATGTTTCTTAAATAATTTAGTAGGCACACTCAGAAATATGCTCCCACATAGCTTGTGTCCCAGCTGTTGTCCTTTGCTTACTTGGACTCAATTCCCAGAGTGGAATTGGGTGACACACAAAGGCCTCTTGTGGTTGAATAATATCCTGCAAAAAAAATTATTTACATTCAGAACACTACAGACATTTTAGGGGAATGGGGTACCCCATACAAACCTCAATATTTCCTGTGAATGGGAGCTCTTGGGCTTAATACAGACAGTCAAAAAGCCCAAGGCTGAATCGATTCAGTCTTTGCAGGTTAGTCTAAACTGCAAAGATTAAACTGAGAAACAACTGGACACACATCCACTTTTGATTTGGAAAATGCAGCCACGTGCCTGCAGTGGCTTAGGCCAGAAGCTGAGGGATGCTAGAGCATGGCTCTCTGGCATGTAGACAGAATGGGCTGTGTGTTCACTTCCTCTTCCTGCTGCCCCCGAGGTCCCTGGGATTTGCAGTCCATAATCATAACAACAGGACTCTGCAGGGCTGCTCATTTCTTCCTCTTCCTGCTTCCAGGCGCCTCTGGGATTTGTAGTCCACAGTCACAGCTGGCAGTATGTTTTGAGTAGGGCAGGGCAGCTCTGTATTTAAGGGTAAGGAAGTTTAACTCCCCCCCACCCCACCCCAGACCCCAACCGGGCTGAAAAGCATGCTGGGATGCTGCGGGACTATGAACCAGGAAGGGGTCTGGAACAGAAGTTTCATAAACCAGTTTGACCTAAATCTGTTAAGTCTGATACTACATTCAACCAGGTTTACCTTAAACCAGTTTCAGGGATTTTGAAACTGGTTTATGTGCACTGAACTTGTGTTCTGTTACAGGCTTAAACCAGTTTCTGATGATTTTAAACCCGTTTATGTATGGCTTCTGTCCCTAGCCTTAAAGGCTTAGGGGAAGTTAGGACTTGGATCTCAAACTAAGCCTTCTGTCTCGAACCCACACCCATTATTAAAGCAATGCACTGCATACACTAAATAAAAACTTGAAGGATACCAACTCTGAGCGTAGTGCTTGCCACGTCAGTTGACTTGAACAGATGAAGCACTGGAGTATTAACAACACAAGTGGGACTCAAGGAAATTGAAATGTGAGCTGTATTCTCCAAGAGGATGTACTTATCTCCAGTCCCACAGGGCCATCCTTGAGAAATTATTGGAATGTCTATAATCATTCCCTGATGCGCTTGTTGGATCCCTGTTTAGTAATAAATATAGGATTCTGGCTTGTACACATTTAATGGAAAGGGAAAAAAATGCAGTTCCTCAAAAGCCTTCTTTTCGCAAACAGTGGATTGGGAGAAAGCTGAAAACACCAGCAATGTCCTGCTGAATGAACCTCCCAGTCACGCTCGTGCAAAGGAGGCAGGAAGGCTGTTTCTCACATTTTGACATCTGTGGGCAGGGGCTGCTTTCATTTTGTGTTGGTACAGAAGAGGTCAAGGCATACTAGGGCCCTAACTGGGGTTCCTGGGCACTGCAAAACAGATGTACCAGTATTAATGTGTATCATGTATTGCTAATGGATCAGATTTAAGTGCTTCCCCTCTATACCCAAGGGCCTTGGGTTCAAATGGTGTCTAAGGGTGTGGACAGATAATCAGATTATACTAAATTAAAAGGAGGTGGAAGGAGGACTGCATGTTCTTTCCCTTGCGGTTATGTATGTCTACTCTGTGCTATGGCAGTGGATGGTAACTTGGAGCGGTGTACCTGTGAATGAGAAAAATGCCTGAATTGCCATGGTTTAACTTCCACCTGCCATGGGATAAAGCAGATATGCAAAGCAGTTACCGTGGAGTAGCTCATTTTCATTAAGACCCTGTCCCAATTTTTAACTCCGGATATTTCGTTCATCTGGTCATACCCTGACATTTTGGTCTAAGGCAGACAGTACACAATTCCAGTGGGACCCTGGCACTGCAGCTGCTAAAAGATCAATGCCATTGAATCCAGGTGAAACAGAAATGCCCCTGCAAAGCCATGAGGGCACCAAGAGTTCCTATTCCCTCTCATGCAGTGATGGGAGAGTGATTCAGATCAGGGATAGCAAGGGTGTATTGAGTCCCAATACAGCACAGCTGTAGTTATGCCTGGCTGTGGAATAGACTTAAGTCACCTCTCTTTCTAGGCTGCTTTTAATTTTTCTGTTGAGCATGAAGTCACAGACCAGCATAGCAGTTTTTGCAAGTCTGGGCTAAAGACCGTTCTCAGTGGTGGCCTTAGGGCTGCTGGGGCCCTGGGCAAGAGAGTCATTTGGGGCCCCTTAGAGGCGTAAGTCAAAGAACAAAGTTTTTAATAAGTTGAAGAAAGAAAGAGGCGGGGTTGGATAAGTAGCCGAGTGTTAGAATGCAAATAGAGCCACTTCCTTGCAAAAACTTCACCCCCCAAAAATGGTTGCAAAATTTTGGGGCCCCTAAAGTGTGGGGCCCCGGGCAGTCACCCAGTTTGCCCTCCCCCAAGGCCACTACTGCTGTTATCCTGAGCAGTGCAGAAGTGGAGTAGCCTGGGCGTGAGGAAGGCAGAGGATGAATTAACAAAGCTCTGTAAGAACAGCCTCCACACAACACCGCCCACCTCCACCCAGGCACACACCAGCTGCTGGTGCTTCCTCGGCCCAGTGAAGAGTATTTATATCTGAAAGCTTGCAAAGAAGAATTTTTTCCAGCTGTCTGAGTTGGTCTAATAAAAGATACCACATTTACCCAATGTCTGCCCATGTCCTTAGACCAACACGGCTACAGCCTATAGCCCTGTACCTCCACCTGCACCTTCCCTCAGGTCCATTAATACCAGATTCTCCATTGCTGCAAGGAGGTGGGCTGGGCTCTCGGCTGCAGCAAAGGTGCTGAGACCGGCGGGTGAGTCAGTGCCACCTCCCAGGGCACAGCCTGCTTGTGGGGCATGCTGCAGCCCCCGTGTGACAGGTCCTGTCCTTGAAAGCAGCAGGGTCCCGTGCTGCGGAGCCGGTGAGCCAGGTGCTCACGCACGGGCTGAACCTGCCCCCTAGTGTCTTCATCCCTGTGTGACGAGGAAATCCTGCAGCGCGCAGGGCGATGACAGCCTCCTTTGCTGTCGTGCTCTCAGCACATGCCCGGGACCGGCCTGGTGCAAATCCCAGCGGCCCGATGCCCGGTTTCCCAGATGCATCTCAAGTCCGAAGGCTGTGCCACCGCGCTAGGCAGCGGCAGTGATTGCCTGAAGACGAACTGTGCAACAGCAGAGAAAAATAAAAGGAGATCATCATGTTTCCCTCCCACACGGCAGTAGCGTGGGGCTGAATTCAGGAGTGCTGCTCCTGCCCTAGTAGAAATGAGCACTGGAAGTTAAACCGTGGTAATTCAGACATTTTTTTTACACTGCTGTGATTTCCCATCCACTGCAGAGTGGACATACACAACCATAAGGGCAAGAATATGCAGTCCTCCCTCTGCCTCCTTTGAATTCAGTATAATTTGATTATACTGGGAGAGATGAGTGCTGGTAGACTTCCAGGGGTCCCACAGCTCTGGCTGTTGGTGCCTTAACCACAAACCACAGTGCCGCTCAGCGAGAGCTAGTTACCATTGTACACACTTGCAAATCTCCTATCCACAGGGCACTGATATGCTAGGTGGGCCCCACTGCCCTGCGTCCGTGCCCCTGCATTGCATTGTACGCTGAACTGAAGAGTGGCAGCTTAGTGTGTCCTCCCGAGCCCCTCTCAGGGGTTGACATGCCCAGAGCAGGAACAGGCAGGCAGGACTTATTTCCTCGGTGGCACAGACATGCCCTGTTAGGCAGGAGAGTTGCATGGTCTCTCCACCTAGTTATGCTAGCAGCCTTCTGCCTGCCTCCTGTCACCTTGCAAGCAACTGGTGGGTATATGGTGATTGACTCAAAGCACCCAACATTGCTGAACATCAGCCAGGGAATGAGATGTCTTTGGCAAGTGGGACTTAATCCAGGCAGTTGTATGGTCTTTATGGTGCCATGCCTGCTGTTTGCGCCCCACGAAATCCTTTTTCCTGTATACAGAGAGAGATCTCCGGCACGTAGAGCCAGAGCAGAACGAACACAAGTGTCTGCATAAAGAGATTCCCGCCGTGGGAGTTTGCAGAGATTTATACTCGTTATCCGGAAAGGTGCTTTACAGGCCAGTCTGCAAAATATACTCAGTGATGACTTAACAACTATGAAACCTATGACCTCATCCTCCCCTGGATGCTATGCAACGGTTCAGGACAGGAAGCGAGGAACAACACGGCATCTGTTTAAAGCAGCAGGGGCTTGGGGAGAGGATTTAATCTTGCTAACTTTGGTTCTCAGGTAGAAAACTGCTTCCCGTCATTTGAAACAGCGCTGTGAGATCGTGACGCCCGTTCTCACGGAATGACAGCACCTTCCAAAACCACGCGGTTCCTCGCTGACCCGGAAAAGGGAAGCACCAACTCCGGCAGCATTCGTGAGCGAGTCTCCTAGCTATGACCTGATGGGCCCAAAGTCACGTAGCGGCCAACATTTAGATCCTCAAGGGAAGGGGCTCAGGAAATCAGACAGTCTTGGTGCCTGCAAGAGGTGAGTGAGACGCTTTCTTCCAAGTGAGCCAGCCCCAGAGTTACATATTTCTCTGCCTTGGGCAAGTTTGCACAATGGAAAAGTCCTGGTGGCTGCCTGGAGCCGAGTCCCTGGATGACCTCATCAGTGCAACATCTGGAATTGTTTAATGAACCCAGCGCTGCGATTACAGCAACTGCGCTTCGGCAGCGGAGAGGAATCCACAGAAACCTCTTCTCTGCTAGCCTATTTCTCTGGTTTCTTAGCGAGCATAGCAAGCAAACAGTGGGGCCGACTGAGACACGAAGGCCAGGGCAGGAGTTTGCAAAGCTGAGGGATTCCCCCCCGCCCCACTTCCAGACACCTTTATCTGTTGTCTGACGCATGTCCTGTACCGTGGACTTATGGCAAACTCCAGGAAACGCAACTTTGGGTTACTCTTCTGGAAACTGGAAAGCATGTGCCAGAATGAATCTTCTTATCGCATCCCAGGCTAATGTTGGAGACAAGTTATTTCAGTCCTAAGACGGATCAGAGGCAGATCGTGTCTCCTGGCTCACAAAGCGGGACAAGGCAGCTTTCAAGGTTTGTTCTCCCACCGTCACCTCATAATTCAACCAAACCAGACTCACTGGCGTGTCGAGGGTTTTGTCACAACCACTGACAGTGTTTAGCATGGCTTTACTGCCACGAGATGACCGGGGAGTTCACAGACTACCATGCTGATGGCGTGACTCATCTGTCCCCATGTGTCCCAAAGGTCCTTTAAACAGCGTGCGGCGTTATCCCCGAGTGCTCTCGGACCGACCCTGCGTATCAGCCTGTTATACTACCATCTAGTGGCTGCTGGGCGTGCATGGACTTGGGCCAACCAAGGAATTAATTCATAACTATCCGTCCCAACCCCATGAAAAACTTGGCATAGTTGAAAAAAAAAATCTTTGATTTCTCAAGGGAGTTTCATAAGAAAAGGCCCCAAGCTTGCACCAATAGAATAGATTTTCCTTCTACCCCCCCATCCCCGCACATTTTTGGTGGGAAAACTTCAACTTTTGGCATTTCTGTAGACTGGTCCCTTTCCCCTTTCTTCTGTCCCTCTCCGTCACTGATAGCCATCAGGCGTGACTGAAGGGAGCAAATGCTTCAGGGTAGCAGTGGACAACAGCCACTACATGTTCACACATAGCTTAGAGTTTCCCAGGCTTCCTCTTCCCAAAAGTCCCATAAATCTTTGTTTCAGATGCAGGAGGAATACCCCGGGTTTGTGTTTCAGTGCTGGGATCTGTTTTACGCTATTAGCCAAGCATGCAAAAGGGGCAGGGTGGAGATGGAGAGGAAAGAAAGGCAGTTTGGGAGTCTGCAAGTGAGAAGTGAGAAGAAAAAGTAAGATGGGCTCAAGGAAGGAAGGATTTGGGAGCCTTTTTTTGTTTTGCAGCTCAGGCACAGCCTAGCATCACCTAATGGCAGAACGGTCTGGGAGGTATAGCAGGCAAGTGGGAAGTCAGAAATCTTGGGATCTGTTTCAAGTGTGGCGCCAAAACGTCTGACAGCACCGTGTAACACAAGTTTTTTCTACCCAGCCCACCAGCCAGTCCCACCTGGTTCTTCTGAGACCCTCTTCAGGGCACAGTTTCCCACGCAACTCTGCCACCGATCCAGCACACTGTCCTTTGGCACATCCATCGGACTGTGCCTTTTAGCTGCTTCTCCTCTCTGCACCAGAAATCACCTGCAATGCAAAGCTCTTAGAAGTTCTTAAGGAAAAAAGCATGCCTACATGAAATATATCTGTGTCAAACTAATGCAATGCTCTCTGACAGGCAAGAGGAAGAAGAACTGGAAAGGTGCATTGGCAAGGGGACGTCAAAGCAGAGAGCTGATACTAAAAAGTGAGAAACTCAGCTGTTTTCTGTAGATACCGGTTATCACTGACAGTAAATCAAACACAGCATAAGGGTGGGACCGGCCACTGCAAAGCCTGCTTGTAGTTAGGACACCCCAATATCATCCCATTCAAAACTACCAGCAAACACTCTGCCTTTCTTAAACCAGCAAAAGACAAAGCATCGGTGTGAACCCCTATCACCGGTTTATTGTGTGGCCAGGATAGTCGTTCTGACTGCAAACTCCCTCTGCCAAGACTATTTTGCCCCTTTCCACCTTTGGTGCCTTGCAGCTCTGTACAGGAGCTGCTGAGAGAGCAGGAGGTATCTCAATGCCCAGTGGTGAAAACAAGCTCTGGGGTGCGATGGACCAGTGGTCTGACCAGGATGGCAATGCCTATGTTCCTAATGACCCCCTCGGCATATGGGGCTGTTGCCCTAAATGCAATGAAAGGGTTACCCAGAAGGAGAAAAGACCTATTGCAAAAAGTCTCAGCAAAGCATTCCCACCTCTCAGCCCTTTCAGGGTAGATTTTCTTCCTTTCTGCGAGCTTGGTGATGGTAAAAAGAACGGGCTGACCTCTTCAGAGGCCAGCATCCTTCATCAAGCATAAAGCATTGGCTAATGAGAGAAAGGAGCAGACATACAGTGAGCAGTAGGGAAATTTTCTATCGAGGGAATTACATTAGGGGACCTAAGTCTCCCAGCCTAAAATGACACCACAAAGAAGTATCCCGGCGTGGGGTTCGGTGCAGCTCTAGCAGGGAGCTGAACTAGAGAGAAGATTTATGAGGCCTTTCCCATCTCTAACATATATGCTCTGGGTCTATGATGAAATAGCTCAGCATTCAAACAATGCCAGTAATTTAGTTAGTGCTTGCAAAGGAGTTCAGCCCAGACCACAGCAAACAGATGTCTTTTTTCAGATACTTGTCAAGGATATTACAGTCCTGGGATATAGCCCAATCTGGCTCACTCTGCTGGGGGAAGAAGGAGACAGCGAGGAACATTGCAGGGAATCAGTAAGAGGCTATAATGCAGAAATAAAGAGTAAAAGAGACACGTATGTAGCTGCAGACTTTTGACAGCAGAGACTGCATTTTAGAGGCCAGACCCCATGAAAATCACTGATGACGATGAAGTCCTATTCTGGCTCCCATGGCTCTAGCAGTCCAAGAGGTGACACTTCAAAGCATCGAGGACATTTGGGTTTGGACCACAGCTGAGCTGGATTGCTCCATGAGTAGGAGATAGACAGGAAGGCTTATGCAGAGAATTAGAAAAAAAAGTTAAGTCCCAGCAGAGACAAAACGCAGCCCCTCCAGCCCAGCACTGCATTGGGAAGGTCGCAAAGCTGTATGTGGTAAGGAAGAAAACCATAAGTGGGTTCTTCTCTGGGCCCAAATCCCAGTCAAGTGAGTGGGAAGACCCCCTGGGACTATGTGGGGCGCTGGACTGGGAGCATGTGATTGATGGCTCTGCTGGTACAGCGTGCCCATACAGTCAGACCATGCAAATGCTACAGGTTGTGATTCAAATGGCACAAATGGGGGTTAGTGAAATGGAGCCTTTGATTAGGATCCATCGGCATGGTTCAAATTCAAGAAAGATCATAAATGCAGAGGCACACTCGCAGCCCCAAAGAAATAACAAGGTGCTGCGTGCCGTCCGATTGACCACGAGGAGACAGATAGGATTAAATCTGCACACCTTATCTTGCTTTGTCTTTAAAGGAGCAGCACCAGGGCTCCTATGGGGCTCCCAGGCCTGTTTTAGGCCAGAGCCTGTGCCATTTCCTGGTGATATTTAATCATTCCTGGCAAAGATACCACACCCCATCCACCAGACTACCAAGGAGCCCAGCCTGACACATGCATCCTGCTCCACCTTCCCTCTCTCCCTCAAGTGCCTGTTTCTGACCCCCGTGACCGTCCTTGCTCTCAGCTTCCTCTTCCGACGTGGGCACCGACTGTACTGCACAGCACCAGCTCCCGGCAGGCGAAGGAGAAGGACCTGACAGGGTGATGTCTCAAATGAGCCGGGAACCAGTGCAACAGCTGCGGTGGCTGACCTGCCAGCCCAGGCCATCCACCTGTGACTCACCCACCGCCCTGCATCCGGGGGCCCCGGCTCCCTTACCTTACAGCACCCTGCCTCCCTTCCTGCTCAGTGCCCATCAGTGGGGTCTGAGCAGGACGGCGAGTGCCTTTCTCACAGCAATCTGCCTCGAAATTCAAGCACAACTCTAACCCTTCCTTCACCCCTGAGCTCTGCTTGACAGAATAAGAAACTAACTGAATAGCCTGGCGCTAGCACAGGGACTGTGACAGATTTTGATTAAGTCTGTCCTGGAGAAGCACTCACGTTCAGGTTCAGAATACAAGGTGCTACCGTCTTCATTCTTTCCTTTTTCATTTTGCTTTCGGAAATCAATCCGCTTCCCGGCAGGGTGACCCAGGCGCTGCCTGGGGGGCATAAAGGAGGGTGGAAAAATATCAGCCACTGCCACTGCCGCACAATTGTGCTGATAACACAGCGGCAACCGGACGTCATGGCCGCCCAGGGCACCCAGCTGCTTTGTTGTCTCACTTCCAGACTTTGCTGTGAACTTTCTAGTGCAGTGGTTTTCGCCCATTTTTCCTTTGCAGACCCCTAAATGATTTAAGAGGGAGGTACAGACCCCTGTGAGCCATAAGTGTGGATATTCATATGCTTTGGATTGATCACTGTCATCCTTCGTGGACCCCTTAGACATAGGGGACCACCGGTTGAAAACCACTGTTCTAGTGCATGTGCCGTGGGACTAAGGCTGGGATTTCTGTGCTTCAAAATCTGAACCACATTTAATTTAACTTAAATTTAAATTTAAATTAAATCCTGCTTACCACCAAACAACTTCGAGGTATACAGTCTATTCCAACTTTTCTCTGTATATAAAATGATTTTTTTTCCAAACAGGAGATTTTACCGCACCTTCAACTCTCCTATGAAACACGAACTTTCATTTCTACTCAAGAGAACTTTTACCATCTTGTCTCCAATGCCTGATGAAGGGTGCTTGTGCCTGAAAGCTTGCGATTCAAGATGTTGTTGTTGTTGTTGCAAAAATCCAGTTCATCTAATAAAAGGGATTGCCTCTACCATGAGTTCTGGTTGCTTGAACCACATTTAGTGGTTTTCTGATCTCCAAAGGTGTGCTGACCCCTTTCATTCCCTGAACCCATTGGTTCCATGGAGATCAAGACTACGTGCCATATTGAAGCTTTTGCCAGAAAGCAGGGAACATTACTGCATTGCCTAGGAGCAGGAGTACATGTCTTCATCTCTCAGTTTTATGCCTTGAGCAATTATCCAAGCGCAGTGGGAAGGAAACCTGTTACCTCCACTCACCCACAAACTCTTACCCGCTTCTTCCACCCTAACCTTGTGCATGGTTTTCTCCCCTTTGTGTTGCCAGCGCACAGGCTCAGATGCACGATATTCCCAGCCGTCAGAGCTGTTCTCTGAAGCTCAGAAGTCATTCAGCACAAAACAGAGGGTTTCCATCTAGGGTCTAATCTAATAAACCCACCCAAATGGAGCTGTAAATCCTGCAGCTGCTTGAAGTTCCTGCCTCAGGTTTCCAAGTTGGGCAATACCCCAATACCGCCGCCCATCACCACTTTTTTAATGAAAAGACATTTTCCTCCGCTGCTGGGTAGTGGAATTGGCAGGTTGCACTCCTGGCAGCTATGAAGAATCAGCAGGCAAAGCTGAATTTGTATTTTATGGCTCTGCAGCAAACCAGGGCTGCTCAGTAGACACCTCTGGAGTCTCTCTCCTTCTCTGAGTTGAGACCGTTGAAGGTCTTCTGCGTAGCGCTCTTCTTCGGCTCTCGCTAAAAAGACTAAAATCGTTTGGAAATGGACTTATCCCAGAGCATGAAAGCCCAACCATGCCCAAAATTTGGGCCAGTTTGTATCTTTTTTTGCTAAATTTCTCCTTTGGCTGCTTCTTTGGAACAACTTGGAGCTGATCAACACCCCCAGCACTTGGGAAAACGTTGGCTCCAGTCTTGACCCTTCAGTCCTGGACTCATCTCAGCTTCCCATGACTTCCCCAAAATCGATGTGCACCAAAGCAAATATGTTCAGAGAGTAAAAGGCCCTCGAACAAGCACAAAGAGAAGGAGACATATTTACATGAGAAGCTACGGAGAAGCGGGAGTGGGAGGTGAAAATATGCAGCGACCAGCGACGGAGAACAAATGCAAAGGGAAACAAATATCATCATCATTAATAGGCAGCAGAGGTCAAGGGGCCGAGCACTGCCTTCCCCTTTCAGTGGAAACATGGTTGGTTTGATTTATCACATAGTGGAGCCCCACTAAGAGGATCTAACCTTGGCTGAGGCTTGCAGGGAGAGCAGCTGTGTTTAAAAGACCCCCGCGCAGCCACTATCAGGGACAAGTCCTCGGTGGAAACAGAGCCCCTGATGGGCACGCTCAGCATAACCCATGCTGCTCCGGGCCTGCTGCCATTGAAGCAAATGGCAAAATGTCATTGGGAAAAGAAAGGTCTTAAAAAAAGTGAGCCTTGTCTGAGATTAGGTCGCAGATGGGTTGCAGGCAGCAACCCTAGAGACAACCCTGGCCATTACTACCTCTACTCCAGCTGCCCCGTTCAGTGGCTTGCGGAGTAAGGTGATCTGGATCCTTCCAATGATCCTCTGAGCAAGTCAAGTCACCTCTCTGCAGGCCTCATTTTCCTTATCCGCAAAATGGGCACAATCAACGCCCCTTTCTAATGTACGGTGGGTGCTTCCACGGAAACCCCATATGGATGGAGAAGTGAGAACAGCCACTTCAGCAAGGAGGCGTGCGGGTCTCTCTCCCATTTGCAACTCAAGAAAGCCTGGGAGTTCAGTCTCAGGTGGTAAATCATCACTGGACATGTTGGAACAACAGATGACTTGTGTTTATAGGCTGCAGCAGTTGTTTATTTTGCAGACCGCGGCCCCCCCACTTCTCCGATGCACGCTTGCTCTCCGCGCTGCCACGCAAGCTGTCAGCCTTGAACAGAAGAGGTATTCATCCCTGTGCCCAGCCAATTCGAGCGAGTTACAGAAACCCACCGGACCCATTCCCATATAGCTCCAGCTCAAACACAGCCCCCCAATGCAAAAATCCCTGAGTCCTAATGGCTCATCAAATTATCATGGCATCCAGCAGCCCATGCAACGCCCCTGCAGCAGGGGAGTACGGCCCACGTTTCCAACAAAGAGCTCCAGTCGCCGCATTGCCCGCGGGTGAACGAACCCATATGGGTCTAAGGGGCATTTTGGGCCTGCAAACATCTCAGCTAGTTTCCCAACAGCAGCCGTTTAAATGCACTGCTCTAACCACGACAGCTTGCGGCATGCTCTCTTCCAGCGAGAAATAAGGCAGCTCTGCACAAAGCTTCCTTGTCACAGTTTTCTTCCTCAAGACAGATGGCCGGTCGTGAAGTGGGGAGTATCACTTTTGCAAGAGATGGAAATCAAAACCACCTGGAAGCCTTCCTAATGGGCAGTGTTCCCTTATGAATCATGAAAAGCGAGGGGTCTCTGTGGGGCGTTCCTTGAAACCTTCTGGAGGATTTCAGTGAAAGTAATCCCCCTCCTATAGATTTCCATAGGATGGTTAAATAGGCTACAAGAAAGGACCTTCATGACAAAGGCAAGTAAGCTCTTTGGGACTCTCTTTTGCTAAGGGTGTATTCGGTGCCAAGTATAATGGAGGCCGCAGGGAATCCTCGATCTCTGAAAAACCCATGACTTCTAAGAGTAATTTCTGCAGCGCCCTATTACATTTCTGCAGAATATTATCTGTTTACAGTCTATAGGGCTTTTCCACGGGGTCAGTGGGTTTTAGGTTATACACGGCATGACTGTTTCTGCCCTGCTCAAACTAGGTGTTCACTGCAAAACAAATATGTATAAAGTTGATACTTTGATATTTTACAATGTCCAACCGCCATTTTGTGCGATTAATTGGCTGATGCAAAGTCTGTACATCCTAAATATGTTCCATATGATCGCAGAGTTTTATAGCGTGGAGTCCAGCATTGCCAGGTCACCGTGGCAACATCTTCATAATAACTTACTTTTTTTTGAGGGGGTACCAAATGAAATCCATACTTGAGTCCCACCAGCTCATTCACAGCCAGCCGGATTTCGAGGCGTCACGTCAGCGCTATCCACCTAGCGCAAAGGCATTTCTCACCCCCTGGGAAGGAAAGGACAAAGTTGAAATACTTCGGTAGCAGCGTAAGGCTCCTCCACCATGCAGCACTCGTACGCTCGGAGAATAGATCCCATTATGAGATTTGCCAGCTGAGAACATCTGAACCATGCAATGAAGGGGGTGTGGGGGGAAGACCACCATAACCCAAAGAAAAAAATCTTATTATTGAGAGCCATAAGTCTTCTGAGTATGGGGCTGCCTTAGCAGTATCTCTCTGGTCACCCGCTCACTAAAGCAATCTTAAGGGAAAATGCTCTCCTTTGTGAGCATCGTTAAAACCTATGCACTGTATCAGAGCTGTATGGAGAAGGTAGCACCCACCCCTCCCATTATCCAGATGAGGACCTAATGCACACAAAGGTGAAGTGCCTTGGCCAAGGTCACCCAGGAAGCAAGTGTCAGAGGTGGGAAGAGATTTCTGGTCCCCTATAGGAAGAAGGTGGTGCAAAGCACCCACTAAGCCAGGCTGCTTCCTCCAGACACTGTTCAGTTTAGCGGTGTCTCGGAGTCCCATTCGAACAGGTGTTTCACTGAATAACACAAGAGAAATCCCTGCCCCAAGCAGGGGTCTAGCCCAGGACTGCTCCTCCCCAGGTATGTAGAGCAGCTTGCACTGCCCTTACCTGCCAGGTAGCTGAAATGAGCTCACCTGACCATGCAGCAGGCTACCCAGCACATGCTTCATGCTTTTTTGACTTTGTGGCATCTTCTGCAAGAGCGGAGGTTTGATGGGTGTGATGCTATTGAGGGGTGTGATGCAATGACGGGGGTGATCCCGCCTACAGAAACGGACCAGGACCGAACTCCCAACACGTAGAGCAGAGTTTTCCTTTCAAGCCCTACAACCCCTGGCGATCTTCAAAAACCATCTGGATGCCCATCTTGCTGGGGTCATCTGATCCCAACAGTCTTTCCTGCCCAAGTGCTGGACCCGATGACCTGTAAGGTCCTTTCCAGACCCTAATGACTATGAAACTATCCTATGAGATGCCAAAGATGCCAATAATGGCTTTATCCTGACCAGCTCCTGTGTGTACACAGGACATAAAGTTATTTTAGCCCCAACTCTAGCATAGCTTAACCCAATGAGCTGCTCTACTAGGCAAAGCCCAAACCCCCCTGCTAGCCTTCCTTGCACCCCAGTGGGGCAGAAGTCATCTCTTGCCTGGCTCATGCAGGCCTCTGGTAGCAAAGGACAAAGATCTGAGGTCACCCCTTTGCAGAACGGCCCCTCTCCAGGGAAAATTAGCTGGGCGTGCTTTAGAGAGCAGGTTACCAAGGACTGAACTGAGCCTCGGCACCGAAACACCCCGCAATAAATGAGTTGTTCTTCTTGGAATGACGACAAATGAAGAAAATTGCATGGAGAGCGTCGAAGTTAATGTCACATAAAAGTCAGCCTAGTAACCCTGATTTGTCACCGAGACAGGGAAAGTGTCTATTACCTGGTCAGATAATCACTTTCCTTATTAATAAAAATAATAACTCACAGCCTTGCTTTCCCTTTACTGCTTAGTACCTGCACACAATATCACAGCCCAGTGAGATTTACCCTTACCGCCGCTCATAACTCTTCCCGTAAACGCCATATGTCATTTACCTCTCAACCCAACACAATATGTTTTTATGGCTTCTCATAATGGAACGCAATATTATGTCATTTATTTCAGCAGCAGCCGAGTTGTGCAGAAGCACCCGAGAATGAAGTACGGCCCGTAATGAGCCCCTTCTCTTGTTAATAGGGAGATGATGACACTTTTCATTAAGGATCTCAAAACACCACTCCGGCTCTGGAGGGGGTTGGATTATCTCTCCTCATCGGGGGCAGAAGCTCTGGGTTCTAGTCCTTGCCCTGCCTGAATAAACTTGTCTCAGCCTCTTCAGTGCCTTACTCCCCTAGCTGTAAAAGGCAGGAAATGCTAACCTATTTTCTGCTGCATTTCTTCCTTTTACTCTATTTGGAGCAGTCTCACCCTTACCACATTTGCACACTACCTAGCAGACTCAAATATTCATCTCAGTTGGGGCCTTTCACTAGTATCGTAATACAACTCCAAGTCCTTACTGCAAAACTAGGGGGGGAAATTACTTTTCCAAGAAGATGCGTATTATCAGTGGGACAATTTACCGGTAGCACCACCGTCTCCTGGAGGAGTCTTCATTTTGAGGGATTTGCTCCACTGTGCTGGATAGGCAATGGGCAATCTATATGGGTATTAAAAAAAATAAATTCAAGATATGAAACTATATGGTCCAACTCACCCTTGCCTTACCCCTAGGTCAGCTGTTGTGGATGGCTGAGAGGCAACAGGCGAAATCCAGCCCTTGTTTACATCAGTTTAATACCAGGGACATGAGAAGAGATGCAGGAAGGCAGAATTTAGCACTAAACTCTAGACTAGCACCTTCTGCCCCATCCTTTCATTCACAGCTGCGTAGCCCCAGGAGCAGAGAATGGAGCTTGGTCCAACTCAGCTAGGGCTGGTCAAAAAATTTCCCTTACAGCATATTTCAGTCGAAAATTGGGCTTTCGATGAACGACACATTTTTGTTTGCTTTTTCCCCCTTCGCAGTTTGTCTCTGTGAAAAATAAAATTGCATTTTTCTTCAGTCAAAACCTCAGCTGCATAGCGCGTGCATGCGTGCCCACATGCGTGCGCACGCGCACACACACGAGCATGTGTGAGCCAGAGGGTTATTGGTTTTCATGGACATTCTCCATTCGCAGTAAAAAATAAAACTCCGTGTGGTTTGGTCCAAAATGTTTTGCAGGGGAAAACAACCTGTTGACCCTTGGCGGCGAGAGGAGCTAAAGCATTTCACCCTCTTTCATGGAGCAGCTTGCACTACCCACAGCCCTAGCCAGGTAGCAACCGGGCTGAAGCCTGTGTAGCTCCCACTCTCAAACCCCTGTCCCTCTCCATCCTCCAACTCAGGAGACAAGGTTTTGCTCATCCAGCTGTGACTGCACGTGTAATCTGAGCAGAGCTATGCATGGATGTATAGGGGCCGTGAATGCCTGAGGAAGCAGAGTAACAATCCGGCCATAACTGCACGAAAATGTCGATATTATGCTACATTCAAAGCACCCCATGTGGGGTGAATGATGTTTCCATCTGTATGGCAAATTAGCCAATTATAAGAGAGATTTTTACACTCGCCGCCCTTCAGAGGCTTTGTTCTTGGCAGCTTTATCGTGTAATTTTTAGAGCCCCAAAAGCTCACCCCGCTTCTATCCTGTAAAAGTATCTGCCTTAAGTAACAGCACATCCCACCCTGCCTAACTCAGCTGCACTATGGCATGTGAGCTGGACAGAAATCTGCTCTCTGCCACGATCTAATACAAACACCGCTCAGAGCAGATGGAAACAGCTGTCTAGGAAAATTTGGACTAATTGTTGTGCTTGAGAGTTCACAGCCTCCGTGAAGTTGGAATAGCTGCTAAACCACAAACCCTGTACAAGCCTCTATACATTCAATAATTAGTTATAATTAAAAAAAGGCATGGAAAGCATGCTATGCTAGAGCACATCAAAAGCCTGGGTAAGTTGGGATCTCTAAAACCAAGACGGCCACGTCATAATCAGCCCCAGTTTTGCCCTCAGATGCATGAAGGCAATTCTTTTTTAAGTTAACAGGAGTCAGGACAACCAGGTATATCTATCCATCTCTCTAGCCGGCCTCTTGTGCAGTGTCCATCAGTACGATAGATGCCAGTTGACGGCAGAATTTGGCCCTATATATTAAAAATCAGACTAGGAATCGGAAAGCCTAAGCTAAAGGGTGTTTGACAAGTCTTTTCCCACCCCCCTGTACCTTTGTTTCCCCATCTCTAAAATGGGGATATGTTTTTCTCATTTGCTACCTGGGGATGGTCATGAAGTGTTTTGCAATCATTGGTTTGAAGAAAAGCTGAACTTGGCTGCTTGGGTTCATCCTGCCAAGAGACGATCTCATCGATTGGATCCAAGCCTGTTACAGGAACTGAATGGCTAAAGCTGTTGAGGTTTGTTCCTAAAGAATACTTCCAAAAATTGAGACTTGCCTCGTGTCACATAGTAAGTACAGGGAAGGATGAAGAACTTCATCCCGGTCTCTCAATCTGATATTCCTACTTTTTAGCACCCCAGTTTCCACTGTCCAACTCAACATCCTTAGCGTGCACTTATGGGATGAGTGCTATTCATGCTCATATAGGCTAACACACAGGTAATGAATACGTGTTTGTTCCAGCGCATGTTTAACCCTAGGATGGATCCAATATGTGTATTACTATAACTCCTTGTGTTGGAATCCAGCCGTGAGCGAACAGGATGTGAAACCAACTGGTCCATTTTCATTGTCCAGGCTGAGCCAAAGGCAGAATATAAAACACCCTCTCAGGCATGCCTACATCCCCGTAGCGCTCGACTGCATTGATTTTGTTGGGATGATTCTTCAATGGGAGTGAGAAAAGAGAACATGGCCCCATGCAAATGTCAAAAATCAACCTGAAGATTCAAACCTCTATCGTCTCAAAAGACCGATGAAGCCAGTAACAAATGTTGGGAATTTAAAAAATTTTTTTTGCTTTTTAGATGCCTCAATTTGCCCATGTTCCCTTTCAAATTGTAAAATGCCAAGTGATCCTGAAAAAAAAATTGATGGAGCATTTCTTTTCCCTTTTTGATTTATGCTCTACAAACAATATTGCATGCCGTCGCTGACAAACTCATGCTGTGTTACTAATACGGCCTTCCCTATGTAACGATATCTGCAGATGGCAGTGAGATTTTCAGCACTTTGAAAAGAAAGAGAGATCATATTAATACCTGACAGCTTGTGGGATTTTTTTTTTTTTTTTTGGTCAATGTTTCCAAGGATTTAAGTTTCACTATCTCACATCTAGGCTCAGTTCCAGGACACAAAAATGGGACGAGTGAACTAGAAGGGTGACATAGAGACTGAAAGCCCCTAGACAAGAATCCTTTTCTTGTATTGCCTTGAAGCCTCCAGCAAGATGCAGTCTGGGATGCAAAAGTGAGTCAGACACAGAAATGCCCTGAGTGCCCTGTATCTAAAGGCGTAGCGTGAAAAGCTTACATTGGGAAACATAAGCACATTATTCAGAAGAGTGTTTGCTTTCAGTGCGCGGGCCCAATATTTTGAGTCATCCAAGCTACACCTCGGTGCTGTCTTGGGTGCATTATTTGGGTTCTCAGAGAGGTGTTTCAAAAGCATCATCTGTAAAGAGCATCCCATCGAAATGAAGTAAAGAAATGAGGAGGAAATGTTGTTACCAGTTCTCAGCATGGCTTTGAAGACCCAGGCTAAGCACTCAAGGACTACAGTGAATTTGATACCAGATTAGTGAACAAGAGATGCAGATGCTAGACTTGGCTCCACCCAAGAATGATTGTGTGACCCCAGACGAACATTTTACAAGGACCAGCTTGTTGGGAAGAGCGATCCTCCACGTTCAGGGACCAGCACTCATTTGCTCTTCCTTCTTCCAAGGCTCTTCTGGAACTACAGGAATTTCATATGGTATAGTGTGTGATGCCCTTGTTTTAACCCTACATGTTTAATATCCATTTGTGATTTAGGAAGATTAGTTCTGGCTGCCAGCACTGAAGCAAGAGCTGTAATGTGAGCTGAAATAGCACAGAGGTAATAGCCTGTGTAAAGAGGAATTGTAGAGGAATAATATTTTCTTCATCTGGCGATTAGGAAAGCAGAAAGGATTCCAGGGCTTTTTGGTCATCTCCACATAGGTGGCAGTATTGCAAGAAGGATTATTCAGAATTACACTAAAAATGCTTTGATGATGTGATGCATTATTTTTCATGACATGTACAGGCTGCTTTGGACCAGAGATGTTATAGTTGCCGTCGTTCCTTTAGTTTATTAGATCCTTTTAGTTCCTAAGTTCTAAAAATTGCCAAAACTGTCTAAATTTAGTAAGTTCTTAGTTTAATTTAATAAAAAACTTTTATTTCTTATATTACAAGAGGCCACATCCTCATAGCTTGATCCCCAGCATTATCTTCCTTGTCAACCCATAATCATACCCACTTTAGACCTCCTTTTCAGTACAGGGAGAAACCTAGTGAAACTAGAAGTAAAAATACCAGTCGCCCCTAGTAAAAATAATACTTTATTTTTGGACTCTACATAAAATTACCCCCACATCTCTGCTGCAAAGCCCACGTTGCATTTTTCTGGAAGGGAAGCGGCTTTGAATTGGGCTCAGGAAAGTTGGAGAGAGGCCTTAAAATAGTTTTGGTAGATAAAATATGACCTAAAACCAGTATTATCTACGCTAGGGCTGCAACTGAAATAGTAGTAGGCACTGTTGGGAATGCTTGGCGTTTAAGTGATATGCAGATTGGGGCCTTATTCAGACAGCTTCCCGTTGCAGATGACCATACCATGCCTCAGACCTCACATGCGTGTTATGTCTATGCCTAACATAAAGTATATGAGTGGTGCTACCCAAACCCACTGCAGTTAAGCACCTGTGTAGGTGTTTTCAGGGCCTTCAGTTCTGGGTACAGCTACTTCAAAAACTTCACACTCATTGTCAACAGAGAGCAAATACAATACTAGGATGACAAGCAGTAGGAATATTTTTTAAATAGGAAAAAACATTTCTATGTGTATATAGTTAAACCCCCAAAGGAAATGTTAATGTGCTTAAGTCTGCAACCATGATGTGTTCACTTGCCAGGAACATTAGAGCTTTTCTTCTGTCAGAGCTCCTGAAAAGCAAGGTTTTATCCTACATATTTCGGAAAAATGGCATTGAACCTGTTCCTTCAATTAAAGCATGATCAAAAGCCCTTTGGAGTCCATGAAAGACTCATGTTGACCCCAGTGAGCTTTGAACGACTGGTGCAACACATGCACACTTCACAAATGGGAAGGGTATCTTTGAATATGGAGTTTGAAATTCGTGCTGCATAGATCTGTTAAGTTAGGTACACAGCAGTCTTTACTTGTATCATTTGCAATTCACAGTCCAAGGACTTAACAAGGCTGAAATCCATGAATAATTATGACTAAGTCAGCTTGAGAAGACTCCATGCCAACCACAGACACAGCAAAAACATACAAGAAAAGGCAAAGATCATTGCACTAAAATATAAATTGTGAATTATTAATGAATTGCACAATTGTGGACACGGAGCTGTGAATCAGGGAACCTGGAGTCTGCTTCCATCTCTGCCAGTGCCCTGCTGAGTGACCTTGGTAAGTCATCTCCCCTCTCTGTGCCTCAGTTTCCTTTCTCACCTTTGCTTTTCCTTTTTCTATTCAAATTTCCAGATACGCGGGCCAGAGACTTTCTCTGGCTTCACCCCTGGGACCTTGATCTTGGCTTACTGTACTAATAATTCCCAATAAAACCTCGTTCTGCACAGGACAGAGAGAAGGTTTGCAAGGTGCCATGGGAACCTTGTTCTGGTTTCATTCCAGTTTGGACATCCAACTCCGGTTTGGTGCATTCAAGCCGCCAAGCAGAAGCCAATCCAAAGTTCCAAGATTTAGCTCAAAACGACAGGAAGCCATTGTATTTTACAGTTTCCACCTGAAACGGTTGTTGTGGCGAAGGCGAAGTCAAGCTTTCAGGCTAACCCACCAGGACAATAAATAGGTCTTTAAAATTCTCAAGGCGGACGTCAGCCATGTGAAATACTCAGTGCAGTGAGCAGGGTGTGAAATACCCAGCTGGGACAGTAGGCACTGCAAGTTCAAGAGGACTGTTTCCAAATGCGGTGGAGAGACATCGGATGCCCCTGCTTGGGTGAGGATTCTTTCCCTCAACTCTTTCCAATAAGTCCCCATAATTTAAGCAGATGAAGAAATCTCACTAACCTTCCCGTGTCCAGTAACCAGCACACCTCACTTGCTGGCTCGGGGGAGCTCACCTGGGAATTGCATGTGCAAAGGCATTTTTCCATACATGGAACATAATTCACAGCCAGACCGACACCTCAGCAGAGCCCTGGTTCAGCGGGGAGGGACAGGGGTGGGATGTTGGAAGATTCACAGAGCTTTTTGCAAGGTTAAGTGACAGGAAGCCATGCATTTCTTCAATGCTTGCAGATTAAAGGCTGCTATGGGATTGCCCTTGGAGAAACCACATTGTCGGACTGCTGGTCAAATCAACTGGGTGCACAAGAGAAGCGTTTCCAAGGCTCCTCTGGACAACCTTCCCCTATTCTGGAAAACCCAGAGGGCGGAAACACCAGCAAAGCAGAGAGATCTTTGCCGCAGAGCAACTTCCAGTGTTAGCCATTCCACTGCGATCACAGATAGGCCCCAGCTCTGTTCAGAAGAGCCCTGCACCATGAAGCCCAAATCCAGACCCAAGCATTGCAACCTCAGTCTAGTTTTGCATACTAGAAGCCAGTGAAATTCTGGCTTTCCCAGTTCTGGGGAAGCTCCTCTAGATCTATATTTTGCAGCTCCCCCTTCTTTAAACTAAAACTAACCAAAGGAAATTACTTCTTGTCTCCCTGCTCCTGACATGGGGAAGAGATAGAGCCTTGTCAGACCTTATGCTGTAAGCGGAACAAATGTTAATTAGCTTAGTGCTGTTCAGCTTAGTGGAGCAGTCACACATTAAGGCAAAAAACCTGCTCTGATTTCCCTGCACCTGCACAGCTATAACATGCCACTAAAGACTTGCTGAGCAGGGGCAGGGCAAGGAGCTAGGGGAAAGGCAGGCTTCCCGCTTCCTCAAGTCAGAGTGAATGTTGCAGTCCCAGTTCCTGGAAGCCACAGTGCCTCCCACCACTGCTGTGACCTGCTCTGTTCCCACAGGAAGCAGAACCAGCCAGACTGAACCAGGGGTGGAAACCATGTCACTCAGACCTGGCTCTGCTCCCTGCAGAACCAGCTGCATCTGAGCCGGGGAGGTGGGGGACACACCGCATTGTGCAGAGTTGGCTCCCCACTGAAACCTGGCTGGCTCTGCTCCTGGAGGAAGCGCAGCCGGTCAGACCAAGTGGCAGCGGGAGGAACAGTGGGCCCACTGCCTCCTGGGATATTGGAGGACTTCAACTTGGGCATAACAGCTGCAGAGAGTGGCCACAAATTAATAGAACAGGAGCAAAATTAGGTGGATTTGAGATAAGCCTGCCCTGGCATGGGGTACCATTAAGCTGTATAAAGAGTGCTTTAAGCCACTTCAAAAGGTGTTAATAACATGCACCAGGGGTTAAGAGCTTCACAAGGCTCCTAAAGTTACCGTGTAACAAGGCCCATATTAGCAAGTCAAACACAAACTGAAGGCTCTTTGGGCTAAGAAATACCAGCGTCTTACCATGCAAGGAAGAATGTGGATCCCATTAGTATCTCACCTGTTGGCTCAAGACAGCAGATCACACAATGGCATGTGGACAAAGGATGCTTATCAGCAGGGTGAAACCAGATAATGGGACTGCAGAAATCTTAGAGACGCCAGTCCGACAGGGCAAAGCTTGGGCAATGTTTACTAAAGACACCATTAGCTCAGACAAACTCGTATTTGCTAACTTAGGCAAACTATAAATGCAAACAATGCTTATTAGCAGGGAAGTGCTATGTAAGATGTTAACAATTAATGGAGAAGAGGCCAAGGCAAGGCCATGTACCTTTGTAGTTGAGTGCCCATTTCTCTCTCCTTAGGCATGGCACAAACAGGTCACTTTGTGGGAACCTAATGAAGAGATATACTTGCTTTCAAGCTAAGCCTTGTTGCCTGGTCATTGCAGCAAGGGTAGAAGAAAAGACTGAGGGTGGAGGTGCATTACCTCTTCTGACTCTCCAGCCTGAACCACCCACCTGCCTGTTTACATCTGGGTTGACTTGGGGGCAGATGTCAGCATAGGTGCAGAGCCAGAGTCAAACTCATACCTCTAGCTCAGCGGTCCTCAATGTTTTAGGCCTCAAGCACCCCTTGTTAGACTCAAGCCTCCCCACCCTCAGAAAATGCCAGCTCTGAACTTTCACTCAGTTTTTTTTTTGACTGGGGAAAAATACCAGAGCAATTCTTCTCCTGCAAAGCACTCAGGAAGACCACAACATGCCAGGATGTTTTTGACACTCTGGATTCCTATTTAAAATCTATAATATTAACATTAACCTTCCTTGATGAAGAAGCTGGTTACACTGAATAATTTAAAAATGTCATTGTTAGAGTCTCTTAGTGATTGCTCCAGGGCCCAGCTCTCCTCTCACTTAAATACCTTCAGTAGAATGATTCCTGATTAAAAACCCTCAGAGTCAGAGAAAGATGAGGCATGCCTCTCCTGTCAGCCTCACAGCAAATCATAATTCAGGGTAGGGACAGACATTGCACATAAACCAGTTTAAGTGATCAGACACTGATTTAAACCTGAAGCAGAACAAATGTTCAGCGCACATGAACTGAAACCGGTCTGAGATAAACCTGGTTGAATGTAGTATCAGAGTTAACTGATTTGGCTCAAACTGGTTTATGCAATGTCTGTCCCACATGCGTTGCTGGTTTAAGCTAAACCAGATACCCCCAGCATCCCAGCATGCTCTCTGGGCTCCACTGCAGGGTTGGCACCTCCCCTCTGCTCTCCCCTGTGCCTCCCCTCCCCTGACCACTCACTGCTGAAGCAAAGATCCCTTCCTCGTCTCTCCCACAGCATGGACTGTAGCCAGCATGTGGTCTGCTAGCTAATGCTGCGTAAGGCAGATGGGGCAGTGTCCACTTGGACCTATTTCAAGGTAATCAACAGCTCAGCTAGTCTCTGCCTTCCTTCCTTTGCCAAAAGCTGTTTAAGAAGAGCTTGTAATGAGCGAGGCTTTGTTTTCCGATGGGGTGCTAAATGCTGATAACAGAGGTAATAAATGCTCTGTTATCAACAGGGAGGGGGACCTGTCCCTAATCACAGTGTCCTGCTGGGGCCTGGCCATGCCCCGCTCAGCTCAGCACTAAAAGAGGAGGGAGGGCTGCTCAAGCACCCCCTGGCTTCCAGCCTGAGCCACTGCAGGCATATGCCTGCATTTCTGGGATGTCTGTCTGGGTAACAATCTGACTTAGCCTAGCCAGGTTAGACTAACCTGCAAAGATTGAATCAATCCAGGCTCAGGATTTTTGAATGTCTGTCCCTAGCCTCACTGGCTTGCCTCAAGTGGCATTCAAAAGGGACAACTTCCCGGCAGCTCTCTCAATTGATCTGCGTTAATGTCCAGGAAGTATCTAAGGGGAATCTTCCTCAATGTATGTGGGTATCCACTGAATGCTCTAGAGTTGTGGGAGCTTGCTGGGATACAACACAAAAGCACAGCCTTCTATCCCATGAGCTAAGGGAAAACTCCATAAGCAGCAAAGATGAGCAAGTATGAATGTATGCAGTCGAGGCAGACAGGACACGTATAAACCAGTTAGTACATGACTAGTTAGAGCAGCCAAGGGTGAAGGGAAGCATGAGGAGAAATGGTTATAATATTTCCATGAAAAGCAGATTTTTGGGTGAAACATAACTATATTTAGAAAAGTTTATTTAATGACAAAATATGTTTTTTCCTGGTGTTTTTCAGGGAAACTAGAAAAAAATTACAAACCCCAAAGGTCAGAAAAGTGATGAGTTGCAGCTGAATATTGTTCAGACACTTGTGGGGGGGTTTAAAGAAAAAAACTCAGAAGCTGGTGAATGAATATCATTAACCTCTGGGAAAAACATGGAGGTTCTTTTTTCCTCCCCCCACCTCAAGTTTTATTTGGAAATGACTCTTCAAAGAGCTACCCAAGAACATAGAGTGCTTTAGCAGCCACCAGTGACTCAGGAAGCTCTTCATTACCACCAGAGCTTTCCCAGACGCTCAACCTCCCTCAGAGACGCGTTCCCGTCCATCCCTGTGTGCTCACTCTTCCCCAGGCATAAGAATGTGGAGTATGAATCACCATGCACTCAATACCACAACCGTGCAGCCTACTGGAGAACTTGCAAAGCAAGAGAGCTCTGTGCAAAAGGGAAATGAGGGGGAGAAAAGCAGGGGACCATCTTCTAAGCTATTTATATCCCTCGGTTGTGGAATGGGTCAAGTCAAGTCAAGTTACTCCTGAGGCTGCTGCAACCATCTGGGCACCTTAGATGCTGTAACAAGCCTCCTCCACTCTGCCTTTGTGCACTCTCTGTTGAAACCCCTTCCAGTCCTTGATATTGGTTCTCCAGCTCTTCTTGGGTCTCTCTCTTTTTCTCTTCCCTCCACAGTGCCCTGCATTATGGTGTTGGCAAGGCTGCCCGGCCTTCTCATGACGTGTCCCAACCATTGTAGCTTCCTTTGTCACTCAACTTCCAACAGCAGTTCATGGGTTCCAATTTCTTGACCCGCTGCTTGACAGACTTATTGGTCCGGTGCTTAGTGTACAAAACATGCAGCAGTCTCTTAAAGCAGTGCATATCAAATACCTTGGTTCTGTTCTCTAAGGGCATATATACACGTTCATTAATGTGCTTTAGTTAATGCACATTAAATCTAGTACCTCCAGTGTGAAGTACTGTAAAAGTGTGCATTAGCCTATTTTAATGCACATTAGCAAAACAGCATGTTTCTGTGACACTTTAATGCACATTAAAATAGACTAATGTTCATTAAAGTGCAAGTGTAGATGCTCCCTAACTTCTTAATTGTCCAGGCCTCCCAGCCATAAAGCATCATAGAGATGACCACAACATGCAGCAGTTGTGACATTATCTGGAGTGTAATTGCTGCTTGTTCAGATTTTCTTTAGCTTTGTTAGTTGGCTGGTGGCAATTGCTATTCTGGTCTTGGCTTCCTTTTCAGGTGTTAAGTCATCTGTGATGGTGGCTCCCAGATACTTAAACTTGTTACTCTTTCTAGTTTTTCACTGCTGATCTTCACACCAACATTGCTGTTGGTGATCTTGGAGGTTATCATCACTTTGCTTTTCTTGTGCAATGAGACTGCAGCTTTATAGTGACTCTGGCCCTCACTCTCCTAGTCTCTGTCCATTGTGGACACTCAAAGGCAGCCCCAGGAGAAAACCCTCATTCTCACTGCATCTAAGGACAAGGTCTTGGTACCTCCACATGTTCATGTTCCATTTCAGCTAAGGGCATTCAGGGAAAAGCCAGCTCTCCCCTCTCACTTTTCAGAGGCATGGAGAAACTCTGTCCAGTCTGCCTATCTGCAGTTCTTGGGCTCATGAGCCTCTCCTTTGAATAACGTTCCCAGGGGATTTCTCCACTTCATCTCTACCCAGCACCGCTCTCTTGCTTCCAACATTTGGCTGGAGGAAAAAAAATCAAGATAGGGCCTTGGAAAGCTCATTCTATGTGCAACTCCACCAAGAAATTTTCTTTATTAGTATGGGCCATGCAAGTGTCTTATGACTGGCTCCAGGCCAACAAGGAAGGATGAGCAAAGTGGGGAAGCTGCTAATAGACAAAGAGAAATGAGATCTTAGCAGAACAACACATCTGTCTGCAGACAGCTGGGCAGTGGCAGATGTTCAGTGCAAGGGAATAGGGATGGCGAGGGGCAGGCTGCCACCATGGCTGCACGAAGGGTATGGTTATGAGAACACGCTCTTGCTAGGAATATTTTGCTCAGATTTTGGAATCCGTTCTTGACCCCAGCAAATCTGTTGATGTTCAGCAAAGTGAAAAACCAGGCTCCAAAACAGGAAGGGGAAACAAGAGGAGAAAGACACAGACAGAAAGAGAGTGTCTAGGGATGGCAGGGGGTCTCACAAGGGAGGGAGGGGTTTCTATTTGTCACGCCTTCTTGCCTGGCATGGATGGCTATGAGATGTGGATAAATAAAAACTATGTGGGCGCCCCAGCTGCACCAGCCCCAGCATGTCTCTTCTTCCAGTCCTGGCAGCAAAGCCGGAGAATCTGGGGACTGGATTTTTCCAAGGAGACGAGATCTGACTCAGGCACAGAAAATGCACTGCATTCCTGAGGTCACCCCAGCTCAGCGCTCATTCACTGTGCAACGTGGGGAAATGTCAGAGAAGCTCCCTGCCTTCAAATTTGCTCTCTCCCCTTTGGCCTCATGCAATCAGAAGCTGCCTATTCCCAGAAGACCCAACCCCTGCCGCTCATTCCCCATCCATTGGGCCAAATCTCTGAGGCTGTCAGTGACAAAGGTCTGTTTTTCATGCCATTGAAACCATGCCCATTGACACCAGCTGAGATTTTGTTTCTCTGCATTTTGGTGCATTGCCACTGGCCAATTGTATTGCTATGGCCCATTTAACCGCATCTGCTGCCTGGAGATATTTTGGTGTCAAACCAACAGATAAATCACTAGAACTGATCACAGTGAGGTTGTTAGGCCATAGAAAAGAGCAAGTCAGCTTGGATGCTTCTCTCTGTATAGAGGGATGACAGTGGGGGTAGATGGCTCCAATACATGCCAGCTCCTCAGAGCAGGGAGCATTAAAAGCTCTCTGGCTACTGCTAATGTTCAGGCACGGATGCTAAATGAAGCCTCTGTTTTGTAGGAGTGGTTTTCGATGGGAGAGTACACACATGTTCTGTACCCTAATCTGGAGCTGCCTGGAAACAAGGGCGCTAGTTTTGATGAAATCCTGCAGAAACACTTTTGCTGGCCCTTTTCACAAGAGTGCACTTCACTTCACCTATCCAAACAGGCTTATTCCCATTTACATTTGCAGAGTGGCCGAACCTCATTCAAATGCCTCTGCTCTCTTACAACTGCTCACAGTTTCTCTGTCCAGTTCACACATGATGGCTCTTGCTCAAACTGCTCAAGAAAGGTTTTTTTTTTTCTTCCTGTGGCAAATGTCGATGAAACAAAAGCATTTTTTATCTTTGGCAATATGTTTTTTATTGGGGTTTTATAATAAAACCATTTTTTCCCCCCAATATTCAGCAACAGAAGATCGAAGTTTCCTCCAAAGTCTCCAAGCTTTTCAAGTTTTAGTTGCCAAAATGTGGGAAGCATGAAGTTTTCAGCCCAAAGGGTTTAGGCTTCCCAATGCTGAAAAATAAACACACCTTTGTAGGGAACCCCCCCCCACCACCCTGAAGAGCTCATTCACATAAGGCGCTCATAGAAATGTCTCTTTTAATACAAAAAAGTCATGTTTAAATCCAAAATCTTTACACTGAATGAAAAACACCAGGTGGCTCGAGTTCCTGATCCTTTCCATGCCACGTCCCTATGTCATGGCAGGAAATGTTTGATAGTCTCCATCTAATCCCAAAGAAAAGAACAAGAATGGGCAACCCATTGTTGCAAATTCGAGAAATCATAGAAAATACAAACCTTGAGAGATCTTCTAAGTCCACCCGTCTGCCCTCAAATAGGATCGAGAGTATCTACCCTTCCTGACTGATGTCGGCCAAACCTGTCGTAAAAACCCTTCCGATAATGGAAAGCCCACAGCTTCCCTGCATACTCTATATCCATGCCCAATTACACTTGAAATTAGATAGCTTTTCATGGCATCTAATCTGCATCATCCTTGCTGCAGTGCAAGCCCATTGCCTCTGTTGTATCCTCAGTGGATTTAAAGAATGGTTTATTACCTTGTTCTTGGCAAGCCACCTTTTACATATTTGAAGACTTGCGCTATCCCTCCTTCCTCTCTTCTCTAGACTAAACAAGCCCCGTTCTTTCAATCTTGCCTCATAGGTCATGCTTTCTAGACCTCCAGTCACCGTCTTTGCTCTCTTCTGGACACCCTCCATTTCATCCATGCCTTTCTTTAAGCACGGTGCCCAAATTTGTACAGTGTCCACTCCAAGCCCCTTCCAATACTGAGTAAACAGAAGGAGCTTTTCCCATCTCTCCATCATGTTAAAAGACCTTGTGAATTAATCGCATTTGTAGCTTGACCTAAAACCAGTCTTACCATTAGCTGCCAGTGGTTTTCGGGAGTTTAATGGGCTAGGGACAGAAATTACACATAAGTAGGTGTAAGTGATTGGAAGCCGGTTCAGATCTGTAACACAACAGAAGCTCAGTGCACATAAACAGCTTTAAACTGGTTTAAGATGAACCTGGATGGATGTAGTATCAGACTGAACTGATTTAGGTTAAATCAGTTTATTGCACTTCTATTCCCAGACCATGAAGTCTTTACAGATCCCACCTCTCTAGCCTCTGAGCTACTTTGCTGCCTTATTATAAAAACAAAGGTAGTCTTGCCATTTGATCATCACTGCTCTACATGGGAAGAAAGGTCTTTCCGAGCTCCGCATCCCACATATTAGGGCCAGAGAACCAGACAGCTACACTCATCTTCTCCAGAGCTATTAGTCTAAATTACTACAGCTTTCTTTAATGACAGCAAGCTGCAGACATGATTGTATCCTTCATGTCAGCAGTTTAAATACATGAGATGCCATTGGTAAAAACAATCACTTCTTTCTTCTGGACAGAAAAAGACCCCAGGAAATTCAGGTTTGTGGTTCCAGGAGCATGTGAGCAAATTCAAATTGCAGCAGAGGACGTACATCATTTTTCTAATACCTGTTATCCTCATAAAGGGTTGCAAAGCATTCTGTAAATGATGGCCTCAACTGTATATTTGTAGTCCCATTGAGTTCATTGGGTTTCACTGGAAGCCTGCTTATACACCACTGAAATGTGGCCAATTTTAGGGAAACCTGGCTAATGATTAACAGGGCACATAGCAACACTGCACAATAGCTTTGAACTACAGTGAAGCGAAGATGACAACTGCATTGGGTGCCAAAAACAAAAAGAAACTCTCAACTCGGGAAGACAGCCCGAAATCGGAAGTTAACCTCCTTGCAAAGAATCCCTCAAGATTCTCAATTATCTGAATTTGTTATATTGTGTATTTAGATTAGGGTTGTGCCTACATGCCCCAAGACAACAGGCGTTACGCAAACCAATTGTTTTCTATCCGTTCCCCTCACCCACTGTCACTCTAAGATGGCTCGAACGCCATCAAATAAAGCTTCAATTCATCTGCACTCTCCTGACTTTTTTCAATGGAAAAGCCTGTTACATATTTCCGACAATACGATTAGTTCCTTATCAGCTCCAAGTCGCTCCCTACCCATTGCCGACCGCCTCCACTCCTGCCCTGGCCCCAGACCAAATCATTACATAGCCAAGACTCCCAAGTGCAAGAAATTGTGCTGGACGTCTCCTACGCAGCAACACCAGAAAATGTTAGACAGAGGACACGTTACAAAGGGAATCGCCGCAGCTGTGAAACAGAGCAAGGGAATCATTCAACCTAGAGCCTCAACTGCGTAGCTCATTAAGCGCTTCACAAAGGTGGGCAGTATCCAAATTCCCCCCTAGCAGCAAAGGGAAACTGAGGCACGGAGCAATGATGCAACTAACTTCAGATGCAAAGGCTGCAGTAACTAGCCTCCGATCACCGATAGTCTCTCAGCTGAGCCAGGAACAAGATCGAGGACTCCCGAGTCCCTGACTCACAAAGGAGATAGATATCAGGGCGTTCTCTCCTACCATCCCCTTGCCCACGCAGCAGTACAGGGCAGTGAGGTCGGGGCTCTGCAGGCCCCCTCGACATTTTGTTTGCTCGTTTGGTAAAAGGAGCTGGTTTTTCACACAGTGAACCTGTTCCACCTCCTAAACCCCAGGCCACATCCTCTGTTGCTGAAAATCTGCATTAAAAACTTTCACTAAAACCTCTGGCCCCCGAGGGTTAAGAGATGGCCCCGTTTGGAATAAGCACATCTCCCAGCTAGACTCCCAAGCCAGAAGTTCACCTCCTTGCTAATAGTCCCTGCTTGCCTAACAGCCTGTTCCCAACACCAGTGCCTGAAAAATGGTTATGGGTGTTGTGGGGTAACCCAGCAGAATATGATGTTTCTAACCAGCACCACGGTCGCTACACTCAGATCCGCCCGTCGGAAGTCTTCATGGGTTGGGAGAGAGGTAATCAGCCCACAATACTCCATAAAAGTCCTCCGAAGGAAGCAGTAGACTCTGACTTGGCCCTTCGACAGAGATCAGCAAGACGCAGCCAAAGTCAGAAAAGCAATAAAGAAAAAGCCCATCTGGTCGGTTCTCTTTTCTTGATTCATAAAGTTAAATAAAATGCCAGAAAGTGCCTTTTTTTTTTTGAAACAGCCAGTAGGTCCTTCATATTTTCCCACTTACATCATCCAACATGGTTTGAATCTACAGTGACTGGTAAAGCCTCAAAGGCATAATTGCAGTTGTCTTAGGAAAGTGAAATCATATGATGTTCCCAAGAATCCCTTCCCCTCCCCCTTTGCTTTTTTTTTTCTTTTTAATGTTTCTTGTGCAGCTTCCAGATGTTTCCTGAATTAAAAAAAAAACAAAAAAAAAGGAGCATGGATAAGGCTAGCTGAGCAGAAAAGGCTGCGTGGCAGCAGGAACCTGGGGTTTGGGGCCGTGGTAAAATGAGGGCACGCTGGCTGCACTGCATAGCAGAGAAATCCCCACACTCGGGCAAATTCCTATGCACTGCAATGGGATTTCTACCAGCATAAAGGACTTAAATGATTCAGCTTCCCCTTTCTGCCCCTCTACCAACCCCTCCGGGACTGGCTAAAGGCTGCACTATGCCTCCACCAAATCTAGGGGCTTCCCAAACATGGGCTGGTTTGCACAGGCTCTGTGTAGGCTGGTAGGTGAGCAAGGACTATTAGCTGAGCTGGGTTTCTTAGGGAAGGTGCAACACTACATGAACACGGCTATGCTGGGTCTGGAGCTAGCTTGTCTAGGGCTATCTCATCACGGTCCTGTCTTGTGCAATGCAGACAGCAGGACACAGTGGGCGTTGCTGGAGCTAGGTGGGGAATCTCTGCACAGCGCTGCATCGGGCCATGTGGCCTTATCCTTCATATGGCTGTGCAGGGCAGGAGTAAGAAGAGCTAGCTAAGTTAGCTTCAGATAAATCCTCTGTGCTGCAGGAGTATCATTGAAACACAGGAAATTAGGGCTGAAAGGGACCTCAGGAGGTCACATCTAGTCCAACCTCCCATTCAAGGCAAGACCAGCCCCAACTACTTCATCCCAGCCAAGGCTTTGCCGAGTTGGATCTTCACAGCCTCCAAGGATGGAGAGTCCACCACTTCTCTGGCTAGCCTGTTCCAGTGTTTTATTACCCTCCTAGCAAGAAAAGTCTTACTAATATCTAACCTAAATTTCCCTTGCTGCAACTGAAGACCGTTGCTCCAGTAGCAGCATGGGGCTTCCCATTTTAGACTAGATGTAAGGTCCCTGGGTGCCAGTTTGGACCTGCAAATGGCCCTCATTCCCTGCTAAAATCCATCTCACATTCCCGCCTTGGTGACATCAGTGTGAATCCAGAATAAGACCATCAACAGCAGTGGAATGACTCCAGATTTCCTTGAGTCTAACAGAGCAGCATGCTTGCAGTGATCATGAAGATCAACAAAAAGAGAGTTGCTCTCCCCCTGCCACTGCTCCAACCACCTATAATCAGGGTTTGGAGACAGTCATTCCCAAACTCTTATTTTAGGCATCTGCTGAATGTGCAGTCTGAGTCACGCCTGTGCTAGTAGTCACCCCCGTCCTGGTGTTAGCAGCCTTTGCATAACGCTCCCTGTAAAAGGACACACTTGCATCTCCTTTTCTGGGAGTTGCAACTTTCCCTTGCTTGTCCCTCAGCTTCTCCTGATGCTGGATGAACTAAATCAATCCTGAGAGGAAGCTGCCTGTGGTCTGGCATGTGAAGTGCAAAGACAGAAGTTGGGCCTAACATGTCAGGTACTCTAGGAATTAGAGGCCAGAGAGGGGAGACTTGATCCTGGATCCTCAATGCCGGGTACGGGGAAGCTGTGGCGATGCTGACTGTCAGGGTGTAGCCACGGCATAACTTGGCAGGACTCTGTATGCAAGGGAAGACCCTATTTTGTATCAGATGTCCATGACCCAGTACCATCTCCTCATAAATCCAAGTGAAAATCCCTTCTCTTATTTATAAACCTCCCACCTCCCAGCCCTTTCCAAGCAAGGAGAGCTTTCCAAAAACACCCTGTTGGAACTGGCTACTGGAGCATACTGCTCCCAGAAGTCCTCTCATTTTTCCCTCAGGCTGAGATTCCCATCCACAGGGTATGCCCAGCTTCAGATGGTCAAGTATGATCCAGATTCCCTCTCAAATACTCGAATTGGTTTAAACCATATTAATACCCAATGTTGGGGTCATCTTAATTCCTGGAGGGTTTCCTGAGCCATTAGGGAGCACCTGGTCAACACTTTTGTGCTGTTTTCCACAAGCACAAGGCAAAAAAACTTTCACTTTCTAAATCTAAACTACAGTGAATTTGAATCTGCAAGATATTTATCCTGACTCCGGGAGTCATGAACACTGCCCATGCAGTTCTCAAGACCCTTGCATGCTGCAGTATGCTAGGGTTACCTAGGCCAGCTGCTGGGACTGACCTTGACATGTATGTATGTCTTATTGTGCATAGTGTCACTCACTACTGCTTTTAATCCCAGACCTCAGCGCCAGCCACACGGCCCCCAGGTGGTTCATTACCTCCAAGCACCTCCTTTCACCAATATCTGCTTCCTTGCAATGTAGGCTGAGCCTCCCACTCAAAGTGTCTGCCATCTCATTATGGAAATGATTCATTCCTGCTTGGGATATCCCAATGAGGCCTTGTGCCAGAAACTTTTAAGACAGCTAGCCTGGTAGAGCTTTCCATTTTGAGAAGCTCTGGTTGGAAAGCTGACTTTGTACACTTTAACATACAGGAGTCATTGGGTAAAACTCACAGCCATCTTTTGGGGAGACCTTATTTAGCATCCAGGAAAGCAACACTTGGAGGCACTGGGGTGCACGTCACTTGTAGCTGAGTGGACTTGCCTTCTGGTCAATGCGCTGGAAATCCCTCAGGGCCTTTGTACACACCACACTTTTTGCCCTTCCATGTGCTGCAACCGTGTGTCTGTTTGCACAAGCAGGATGTCCAGATACTTTAAAAGTCTGTCTTGTGTATTAAAGTAAAACTCCTCAGAGGTAGTTTAGTTTGGCTCACTGGAAATTAAAGCATCTTGTCCATGGATTTGTTGTGTGCAAACACAAAGCCACTCAAAGATGTGTAATGAGCCTCTTTGTCCACCAGATAGCTGCAACTTTTTTGTAGTTCACCCCTTCAAATTGCTTTCACTTTTAATTGCTTCTGCTTTTTTTTTCTTGTGCAGTTTACCAGCTCCCTGTGGCACGGGGCACGGAGTGCGAGGTGCAAGGCACAGGGTGGGGGGCCCTGGGCCAGGGACAGAAGGGACAGGACAGGGGATGGACACAGAACTGGGCCATCCTGCTCTCCTGCAGTGCTGGCCGGAGACTGGGTTTAATTTGTTTAAATGCCTAGTACATGCAAACACTGATGCAACGCTCCAACATAAATGAGTTTAAATTTTATAAACCTATTTAATTTAATGAGGATTAAAATTTGTGGTGTGTATAGGCACCCTGTCTTTGCTCCAGAACCAGTTGCTGTTTTGGTCTCAGATTCAGCTTCCCGTGAAGTTCATACATGCTAAAAAAGGGAAGGAGTCAGAATGGGATAACCAGAGACTTAGAACTTGAATGGACTGTAAGACATAGTCTTCTCCCAGATTTCCCAACACTATTTCATATTCTAGATGCTTTCAGTTGGGTTGAATCCTGAGTAAGTTAGACCCCAGGGAAGTCACTCCAGATTTCCACCCATGTAACCCCAGGAAAAATTTATGGAATGGTTTCTCCTTTCACGTTGGCTCAGGCCTATATTATCCCACTGGTTTCAATGGAGCCACTGTGATTTACATCACTGAGTGGGTGAATCATGCCCTATGATCAAGGTTTGGCCCCTTCACTAGAAGCATGAGCACATCTTTTCCCAGAGCAAGACAGAGAGTTATGCATCGGGATACGGGATCATGTTGTGGAGACGGTGAAGATCCAGAGATGGCTCCAGTCTCGAATGGAGTTCCCTGCTCCTCTTGGAAAAGGTTTAAGGAGCAGGCTGAGCCCAAGGATAGCACTGGGGGAAGCCATTTGGCATAGGGAGATGCTTCCCCTGGACAGCAACAGTGGCTGGCTGGCTGCATCTGTCTAGGACAATCAAGCTCTGATATGAATGTCTGACAGCTACAGGATTACTGTTTATCCTGCAATAAACCCACAGCTTGGTGCCAGGTGAATCCATCTGGTAATGTCATAGAGAACTAATACAACAAGCAGATCTGGCCTGGGATGTGCACAGGCTGAAATGATCCACTGAGAGAGAAAGAAAGGAAAAGAAAAGAAAGCTATGGAACAGGCAACCTCACTCCTGTTTTTAAAAAGCTTCTGGGTAGAGCAGTCTTGTGGCTTAGTGTTCAACACTTTTCTCTACCTGGCATAAAACTAAGGTTCAACCTGTATATTTTCAACCAAAGGTTGTATATTTACCCTGTACGGTTTTGGGGCCCCCGCTACAGAAATGATGTGGACAAGTTGGAGAGGGTCTAGCAGAGGGCAATGAAAACGGTTGGGGGGCTGGGGGATATGACTGGTGAGGAGAGGCTGAGGGAAGTGGGCTTGTTGAGTCTGAAGAAGAGAAGACTGAGACGGGATTTAATAGCATCCTTCAACTCCCTGCATGGGGGCTGCAAAGAGGATGGAGCTGGGCTGGTCTCAGTGGGGGTGGATGGCAGAATAAGGAGCAATGGGCTCAGGTTGCAGCAAGGGAAGTTTAGGTTGGATATTAGGAAAAACTTTCTGGCTAGAAGGGTGGTGAAGCATTGGGTTACCTAGAGAAGTGGTGGAGTCTCCATCCTTGGAGGGCTTTAAGATTACACAGAAGAATGCACATCAGCAAAAACGCATTAATGAATGTATAGACATGCCCACTGACTGTCAAACAAGACTGAGGGTAGGATTTTCCAAGGTGCCTAAATTACTTAGGAGCCTAAATAGTAACTCCCCTCCTTGCTATGTTGACCTCATCAGTTATGACAAGCTGCCTCCACAAAAATGCTCATCCAGAGGTTTACGCTCATTTGGCCCGAGCCAGAGCTGAGAGAAGGTGGTTTTGGTTAAGACCAAGCTTGCTTGGAGGCGTGTCATGCAGATGCAAAGCTGGTGCCTGTGCCCTGGCCTTCTCCCTCTGCTGCAAAGGAGAAAGAAAATGGGTAGCATCCTGCCAGAAATGGCTGTCTGCCTCTGCCACGAGGTTAGCTAACCCTGGCTTGCAGGGCCCGGTCCCCTTGGTTCTCCAGGGGTGAAGCGGCAGGCTGGCAGATTATTTTAGTGGTCAACAGGGAAATCACTGCCTTATCCTAAAAATCCACCAATTCCTCCCCGCCCCAGGAACATGGGAGAAGCAATGCTGCCAACACATAAGTAAGCGAGGGGTGAGCCCAGCCCCGCAGGAAACGGTCCCTGTTCTAAATAAACCAGCCGACGTCCTCGCGGCTCCCCCTCCTCCAGAGAGAAAATCCCATTGCACAAGCTGCTTTCTGAAACTCTTGCAGCACATGGGAGGAGGGAGCGATTCTCCCGTGAGCTACCTTGTCTCCCTCCGCGACCACCCACCCGGCCTCCTGGCGCCCAAGGAGAGACGGATGCCACGGACGAGGGCCAAGGTGCGGATGCCTTTCCCTGGCAGGCATCCTAACGTTCAATCCCCAGCAGGCAGGCAAGGGAAGGGGAGACGTCACTTCATCATTGGGCGAGAGAGTGGTTATAAAGAGAGACGGAGGCAATTTAGCAAGAGTGAAGCAGATGGTTCTTCAAGACCAGAAGAACAAGCGTGGGCTGGAGGTGTGGGCTGGGAGAGGAAGGGCTGGCAGAGTCCAACTTCTGCCTACTTCTTGCATAGCCCTCTTGATTCAAGTATCACAGCACTTGAGAAGGGGTTGGCATCACTCACCTCTGCGTGCAAGAGCAAAAAACGAGGGTCGGAGAGGCAATGCAATCCGCCCACTGAACAGTCAGGGCAAGGACCAGGAACTGATCCTATGGAGCGGACGTGGGTGTCAGGAGTTTTGCACCGGGTGTCAATTGGGTGATCCCGATTTTGGAAGTCACCCGGCAAACAGTCTGAATGCGGCTTGCGTCAAGATGGAGACACCACAGAGTTTGTCAGAGAGGGGAAAAAAGGAAGCAGAAGGGTGCAACTATATCAGCCTGGAAGCCATGGAGAGGCCAATAAACAAAAGGGAATAAAATATTCTCTTAGGGTGAAATTCATGAGGCCTAGGAATAGCTGATATCCTCACAGCGGGTCGCGGGCTAGACCTCTCAGTTCAGTCCCATGCCAGAATCTGTCTGTGTTTTCTTTTACAGCCTCATTCCTCGCTGTACATCTCAATCCACGCACTATATATTGCATGGGCATTTGTGCAAATACACACATTTGCCAACACGGGTTTTTAGATGCCATGGATAGGAAGAATGAGGATAGAAAGAACAAGGAAATCTATGGCATTTCGAGATCTTGGAGCTGTAAGACTGCATTGGATATGCTAGCAACACACCCCGAGTTGCACAATCCGTCTCATCTTACAGTTCAACTGCGTTTTGGCAGCACTTCTCCCTGGTTTCCATTCTGCTTTTGTATAAGCAGCTCGTGGAAATATGGTGGGATTCGTTTAATTAGAGGTATCATATATGGCAACAGATTAAATGACTGGAAACCATGTGTCGCCACCAGGACGTGTCTGCTCCACGTAGTTTCATAGTTTCATGCATTCATCCGTCCCTTGGTCTGTTGATGTGACTTGCAGGGGAGAAGGAAGGCAACGGGTGGGAAAGGCAACCGTGATATCTATCCTCCTTCCCCAAGGTGAGAGTCTGTTGAGACTCTCTCCATTGCTTCTTTGCCCGTAAGCTCAGCGGGGCTGCGGATGTGTGCGTGCGGGGCCTAGCATCCTTGTGCTTTGAGGCTTGATTAACTTTTCTTGTTGTAGCTGTAATACAAGCCGACGACGAGGCGACATTTGTATACCGGGCCATGCCAACGAAATGAGTGAAACCGAACCAACGGGCGGGGGAGGCACAAGGGCTAAACCTAGCTGAACGTCACATCGTGACCATTGCACATGGTTAAAACACGCGAGTTTTTGAGAAGAACTGGGGGTGGGAAGGAGGGAGTCGGGGTAACCATTGCCAAAAGACGGCGTTACTAAGGAGATGTTCCCCGCCAGCCAATGAGAACAGGGTCCCTCGTTACCTTGGCAGCGGGCTGCGTGGTGCAATGGTGCCATCTGCTGGCCGGGTTTCTGCGGAAAGACGGAAGCAAAGTGCACGGCAAGAGTTTTAAGAATAAAAAAGGGTTTGCAAGAATAAAAAAGGGTTTGCAAGAATAAAAAAACCACTCTGCCGATCTGTATCCCATTGTGCGTTAACAGAGCCTGTGGTTTGCATGTAACGGGATTATTTCTGGAGCGGGCAGAAGCATCCGAGTGCAAGGGTCAGATCCTCTGCTGGGTTAATTCAGTGTATCCCTCAACACCAACGAGCCTGCATCCACTGAGGGCCTCATACATGCACCTACGGAGGGTTACCTGGTGAAGACAAGTTACCGCCAACAAACAGCAAGCCGGTCTATCGTGCTGGAGCCTCCAGTTTGGTTTCATGTGCGTGTCCAGGAGGTCTGTCTTCTTGACAGATTTATTTATTATTATTTTGCTGGCCCTGTTGGGAAGCTACACTGGAGGAAAAGCATCATTTACAAACAGACACTCATCCCACATTAGCAAGCCACAGGCTTTTCTTCCCACCACCACCTCCTGCCTTGAAGACTGTTTCAATACAGCTGTGAACTCTAACTTGTTTATGCTGGGAAAAGAAAGCCAGCGAACGACAGATGCGCCGACAAAGTATGCATGAAAAAAAAATCTTCTCTCGTACTTCCCGAGAGCTGGCTCCAAAGAGCAGTCCACCTCCCCTCGCTCCATTCGCCCTCTCAAACCATCGGCGTCCTGAGGTTTTATTTCCATCTCTACCATTTGAATTTTTTTTTTATATCTTGTTTATAATGTTCCCTAGGAAACTACCCAAAAAAAGCTAAGCTACTCTGTTTACACTACACTGTCCAGAAAAGCAATAGATGACCCCACTCATTGGTGAGACAGTCTACTCAGTTCACAATTCGGCGACAAACACCGACCATGGGATTGTCCACAAAATCACCTTAAAAAAAAATAAAGTCTTAATAAAAATAAAATTCTGGGTGGTCAGTGGGAGCCAGCAGTCCTCACTGCCACTGTAGCCCAGCCTCGCAGCCTGCCCGGGGGGTGGGAGAAGGCACCAGCTGGCAAGGTAGCACAACAGGCACACAAGATGACAGGCTTTATCCCTCCTCTTCTCTGCCAAGGCCTAGATGCCTACCTTAAAGGATGGCTTTTTATTAAGATAAGCATAAATTAGCATTTCTAAACTTTTTGTACCACTCTACATATAACTGTCTACCTAGGAACCCAACACCAAAGACTGGGCAGGATTAAACCTGATTGATTGTACAAGGATTGCAAAAGACCAGGAAGAACGGAGGAAAGTTATTGCTGCATCAAAGTGGCAGCGAGGACTGCTGGCTCCCATTAGAGAGCCAGCATTTTATTTTTATTAAGTTGGTTTTGTTTGTTTTTTAAGGTGATTTCACAGACAATCCCATATTTCACTTTTTCCACAGGCTTGTGAATCGAGTAGACCCTCATCCACAGTTGGGGTGGCCTCAGGACTGACTTGACTACATATAATTGACTGTGGTGTATATCGTATATCGGAATTTGATATGTATGCCATGACCACCCTGCAAAAATTGTTTGGTGTCTCCATGATTTAAGTAGACCCCCTATTCGTTGGGTTGCTGGAAGCAAAGCTGCAGTGAGACCGTGCACCCTGGTTGGCCTGGGTCAGCTCAGGAGCTTGGCAGGGCAGATATGGGCTCTTGTAGGTGCTCTGAGGGCGACACTGGCTGGTGCCCACCACTGGCATATCTGTGCTCCCTGCTCCTTCACCGGGCTCCCTCCACTTCCTTCATCATTACAGCTAGAAAATGCAAAAAATACCTTGAAGGGCCCACTTCTCCTGACTTGCTCTCTCCTCTTCCAGTAGGTGCAAGCTCCTTGGCTTTCTGGTGTCTTCCTAGGCCCACCTTACACCTGCTCACACCTCTGTCCGCTCCTCTTGTTCAACCTGCTTGCTCCTACTGCTCCTCAACAGCCTCTGCCGCTGCCATCTCCCCCTCCTGGCTCTCTGCCTTCCACACCTCACATGCCAAGTGCCCTCCGGTCAGAAAAGAGACTCCTAGTTTGATTTACTTGCCTCTTCCCAGCTTTATACATGTCTATTTTATCTGACCTCATGAAGGTTTAATGCACGCATTTGCAGATTCACCCAAGTTTCGGGCTGGAACGGACCTCATGAGATCATCGGGTCCAGCCCCCTGTTCGGGACAGGAAAGACTGCTGGAGTCAAATAACCCCAGCAAGGTGTGCAATGCATCCAGTCTCCTTTTGAAGATCTCCGGGGTAGGTGCCTGAGACACCACTGTTTAATGATGTTGGGACAGTTATTCCTATAGCTCCTTTCCTTTTGATATCTTCTAAAGATTTGCCATGGCATCACCTCTGCTCCTGCACGATGTCACATCCACGGATGCTGATTTTGGGGTTGTAAACAGCATCTCTGAAACCCCTGTCTGAACCTCCCTTTCCTCCATAGCTAAGTATGTGGGGAAGGGTTGCAGAAGGGACCCTTAGACAGTACATTCCTCGGGGCCTGAATCCTGATGTTCAGAGACTTCAACAAAGCTCGGTATACATAATGCTCTTCAGCCTTCATGCACCGGTCCATGTTAACACAAAGAAAAATCCTCCCTGTTGCCTGGCAAGGAGGCCTGGCTGGATAAGCCAGAGAGAATGATTTATAAGAGGCACCATATGGGAAGCTTGTATAAGAATTATAATTGATTAGAGAGGCAGAAATATTGCCTCATTACAGAAGGCAGATTGCTCAAAGGATTAACTCTTAACAGGACCTCCTGTTGCAAAGATCCGGCCATTAATTCCACGCCAGAGCATCTGGTGGTTTGCCCTGCCCTGCCCCCATGCAGCAGCCATCTCTCTTTGGCCCTGGATTTCCCTTTTCCCTAGGGTCAAGTCAGAAGCCACAGCACTGAACACTGGTTCTCCACTGGTCACACAAGGGCAGCTTGTTTCGATGGGAAGAGAAACAGCGCTTGCATCTCCACTGCTTGTAAGGAGCTAATATCCCAGCTCTGGGATCCTATGACCCCAGCTGACTTCCTGCCCTCTGGGCAGGGGGCTGGACTCGATGATCTCCCGAGGTCCCTTCCAGCCCTGATGTCTATGAAATCTATGAAATATTTGATGGGGAGTCACTGAGAGGGCAACAGAACCTGAGCTGTGCAGGGCGCTGTACAGATGTGCAGTAAGAGACGGCGCCCCTTGGCGCTGTACAGATGTGCAGTAAGAGACGGCGTCTGCCGAGTTTGCTTTACTATTTATATAGAGAATCGAGACAGAGTGCGGGGGAAATGAAGCAGTTTCCTCCACTTTAGGTGGGGCCTTCAGACACCGAGAAGCTCAGACT
This sequence comes from Crocodylus siamensis, assembly GCF_052110815.1. Classification (NCBI taxonomy): domain Eukaryota; kingdom Metazoa; phylum Chordata; order Crocodylia; family Crocodylidae; genus Crocodylus; species Crocodylus siamensis. The sequence continues at coordinate 5,873,570 of NC_143405.1, forward strand.
CAGGGTCCAAGTCAACCAGGTGCTGCAGCTACCTCTTAAATGATCTCCCAACTCCCAGCTATAGAGATGTAGCCGCTTGACAATCCTTCCTCACTATGGCCTCAGACCTGCAAAGGGAAGTTTGCAGCAGCTTTCTGTGCCCAGGCAGCAATCTGCAGAATCAAGGCCTGAATTCTGTGGGTGACCAAGAAGATACAGAAGAAAGACGTTAAGCAAGAGCCATGGGTCTTCATTAGACCCATACAGATGTTTCCAGCCATTCATGAATTGCGGAGCTAATTAGAACTGTATATTTGATACCCAGCATGAGCAATGCCCTGAACACTTTGAGGGTTTAATAACTGCAACTTGCTTGCACATTAATTGATTTGTAATTTATCTGCACATTAATTCCCCCTCTTCCAGTGCAAAGCCAGGAGCCCCCCACATGCACCTATATATACACATCATGCAACAGAGCAAACCCGCTCTCTATAGCCAGTTCACTCACCGAGCCGTCTTCAGGGTGATACACTGGGGCAATGCGCAAGCTGTAATTAGTTACTTGCTTTATAGGTTTTTTATGGGTGATCATGTGCCTCCAGAGGAAGATTAACAAAGGGCTTATTTCCTCTCCACTCAGGGCAGATGTCAGCAAAACCAAGACTCCAGAAATTATTGATTTGATTTCCATACAGTTTTGCATTCATCGAGGCTGTTATGAGTAATTGTCATCGTTCCCATTTGTGCCTCATTCCCCACCTCGCAGAAATGGCTTTTACCTAAACATGCTGAGCGGCATCAGGTCGAGCAAGTGACTCGGGCACTTGTGCTGATGTCGTGACCCCATGTTGTAGCAACAAGAGACGCTGTCGGACCTCTATCAAGTATCTCACCTGTAAGGGACAGTGGCTGTGATACCCCAGATTTAATGGCTGTAGTACTCCAGAACCAATACTGATCACATCCACCAGAATGAGACCCCATGGGTTTAGGTATTTCAGTGTGATGAGCAATTCCCATGGGATTCTGGAGATTTTCCTGGCAACCGGATGAGTGACAGAGCACCCAAATGGCAAAGACTCTTGTAGCACCTTTGAGCAACCAGCCATACTAGCAACCCCAAGCAATCAAAGGCATGAATCAAGCCCCTGAAAAGCATGAAGTTGGCTTAAAAATTATGAAATACTAAAAGAAACCTCATCCATGCTCTTTTTATTTGCCATCTGGATCCAGAGCCATTAAGGTGTACCCTGGTTACATGCTTGAGTTTTTCCCTCCAGCTATACAGGCCAAAATTGCTTTTTCCCCTTTAAAGAGAAGCTGAGATTCTTCCCTAATAAGACTGGAAGAGCAAAACCCCAAACACCACCCGTGCAGACAGAAGTTACAGAAGACGCTCAGGTTTGAAGCGTCTCCATCTAACCCCTCGTGCAGATTTTCACCCAATCGGCCATTTTTGAAGCTGTCTGCAGCCATGCACGTGTGTTTGGTCATGGCTATAGACTGCTTTCTGTGCAACCAATTGTCTGAGCCCCCTGAGAGTTGGAGACAGTGCAAATGGACACCAGGGTAAGTGTCTAAGTACCAAGGCGAGGGAGAATAGCAAGGCACAAGTAGTTGTCAAGTATTTTGAATGCTGAGTAAGGCAAACACCAGAAATGGTGGTTTATGTTTTACTGGGAAATAAATGGGGCAGCACAGTCCATCCTGGCCAGTAGAGGAAATGGGAGTGGTGTCAACATGTGAATTCCTCCAGTGGGATCTAATGGGGAGAATGACATAGGAACAAGTGCATCATGGCTATTCCCCTGGAGCTGAAAGACACGCTGGCTAGAGCCCATGGGAAAGGCAGTGAGCGCTACAGACTCATCAGCCCAGCATGGGACGCGGAGCGGCAGAGCCTGGCATGTAAAAACTCACGTTGCCTTGCTGCTATAAATAAGAGTGAGGAATGGGTTGCCATAAATCACGGCACTGCTGGCGTCCCCACACAGTTGCCACCAGCAGGGATGTTCATGAGCCTTGCTGCTCTCCCACTGGTCCCAGTTCCTGGCATGGGAAGCGGAGGGATTAGTCATTCTTTGTGTCGACTAACACCATCGCCGTTCCCGAAGAAGCTTCTCGCAGGGAGCTGAAAGCATTGAAGGTCCCTTGGAGGCTGCCCAAGGGCTTGATCCAGAAGTCAGTGGCAAGAGACCCCAGCACTCTTCCCTGCCCGGGGCAGGGGGTCAGACTCGATGATCTAATAGGGCCCTTCTGACCCTAAAATCTATTAAATCTAGGAGATTTCAGTGTGAGGCAAAGCAAGCTGTCCTCTCATATCAGAGTGGATTTGACTGGCTCCAGTGAGGTTATTCTTCACTGAGACCGGTGCAACCGCCAGGATATATCCCCAGATTGGAAGAGTTCACAATCGCAGCAAGATAAAAAAAGGTGCAGGAAGGGAAACAGAGACTCAGGGAGTCCCTTGAAGAAGCTCACACAACCACAGGTCCTGACGACAGGCTGGGGCTCTGACCACCCGGCTGGTGCAGCGTGCTGCAACTCCAGAAGTGAAAAGGGGCCACGTCCCTTTCTTTTACACTGGTCCAACTCCCCTGACTTCCAGGATGCACAGCAGCCTCGGCAAGAGCTCCCAAGGCCCCCTGTTCCTGCCGAGTGTCAACCAGCAAAGCTCCCTGACTCCAGTACAGCTATTTTCAGGGGCACTGGCTGGAGATCTGGCCTCTCGCCGTGCAGCTTGCCCCGGCTGTGAGCACGTTCTCCGCTCTTAAGTCCATCTTGTAGCTCTGAACATAAATCCCCCTGCTTTCTTCCAAACTGTTGAAAGTCTGCTCCTGGTTGTATTTTTAGATTTAAAAAAATGCAGCTGTCAAAGCCTTTGAAGGCACCCAGGTACTTTAAGAAACAAAACATAGCACCTCGCTGTCAATCATGCCAGCCACAAATGGACTCCCTGCAGCCCCAAAATACTGCTAAATTATTGCCTTTTACAAAAATGGTGGTTGGCTGCTTATTATTGGCTTTCATCTTTATTGCCTCTTCAGGCAAAATGGCTGGAATGACAACAGCAAATAGGTCCAGGTCATCTGCACCCGCCATGGACTCGTTAACAGACTGGGGTGAACCCCCAAATAAACATGATGGGGCCAGATAGTAAAATAGGGTTCAGTGGAGAAGCAGGCCAAGCTGTGCAGGATTTCTCCTGCAAGATTAAAGGCAACACTTGCAATAAGAGAGAAAACATTGCCACCAGAAAATGAACATCAAGTGCATACTTTAACAAGCTGGTCTGTACAGGTAGGGCATCGTCTGAGGAAGTCCATTAACTCGACCAAAAGGAATTTTATGCAGCAATCCGGGGAAAAGCACCAAGGTACCAGCCCAAATCTCAACTGTCTGTTCACTCGAGGTTTTTAAAATGTACCGTGATCTACAAGTGACTTTAGGGCATGCTCTAGCCTGCCAGCAAACTACTCACACAGCCCTGGGTTGAGCAAAGAGGGCAATAAATCCTCGGCCCAGCACATCGCTTTCAATGAGGAAGGTCAGTGGCCAGATCTCTATATCCACACAGGTGGTTATGGGTGGCAGGCCACTTATTCAGGAGAGCTGCTCTGCCTTGCTGCTTCCTATCTGCTCTGGTATTTTTAAGTGAGCAAAAATGCTACAATGCTTAGCAGCTTTGCCAACTCACCACGTTTTAGCAGGCCTTTTGCTGTGGGTGGTGTTTTCCTAAAAGCCCCAGCCCCTGGAGTCCTGTGGTTGATTTTCTGAACAAAAAGCAGAGAGTTGTGTGCAAAGAGAGCTTCTAGCCCTCCTGGTAGTGTGGAAAAGTTGGAAAATAAGACCCAGATATAACCCCTGGAAGATGCAATGAAACCTGTATGTACCCCAAATCCAACACGTAGCTTCATGGCCAGCAGCAGTGCCACACAGAGCTTCCCAAGTCTCATCCTTAGTGGGCATCAAGGCTTTCCATCTTGAAAGAAGGACTGTGTAAGGACTAGCTGGGGTATACACCAGTTGGCCCTTTGAGAGAAGCCATGACAAGCAGGAGAGTCAGGTCGTAAGAACAAAGCCCTGCCAGAGAGGTAGGCAGGGGCACGTGTTTTCTGATCAAGAGGATCGCCTGCATGCTGCTTGTAACCATCTCTTCTCAAATCAGTATTTTGGGGTCAGTAAGTAGGGCACTTGGGATTTTGATAGGTATAATATTTAAATGTCTCGGCCAGCTGTTCTGCTGCACAGTTAGACCTAGAAAAAGCAACCAGAGGGCTGAACCCATAGTGCTTTGATATCCTCTAGTCCTGAAAACACCCTGCAATCCCCTGTACCTTCCTTAGGGATCACCAGGCACTGAATCTCTTCCAGGAGACAGATGGGGTTCAACAGAGCAGGGGTATTTCCCATATAAAACAGCAAGCGAACTCTCAGTCCCCTTAACATGACACGAGAGATGACTTTCCAGCACTGGGAAGTCAGCAGCCCTCAAAACCAGGGTTAATCTGTACCTAGTCCCAGGTGACCCCGCTCCAGGTAGAAGTCCTGCGCATCCTGTTCTCTGCACTAATAAAGTAAACACGTCTGTGAGCAGGCACAGACAGGCCGGAGCAAGCATAGCTCGTCCCTCTGGAGTCTGACAGGTGGGTCTTGTTTCAAAAGATTAAGGAACAGCTTCAGCACCGAGAGCCTCAAGTCTTTGTCCTGCCTATGCAGCCAGTGAAGGAGGGATAGGAAAGAGCCCAGGTGTGTCTGATTGTGAATGCACTGAAGGGGTCTTGAAAAGGACAGTCTCTGCCCTTGGATTTGCATTTCTGGTTCTACAACTCCAGGAACAGGCACTGGAGAGAGAAATTAGCTAGAACAGATTTGAGGCACATGCAAGGAGAAGCCAGGCAGCCTCCGTCACAGCATCGATGCCATCCATACCAAGAAAGTACTTGCAGCTGGTCGCACCGCTTGGCTCTCTGTCCATGAGTGAATAATTGATAAGCTGACTCCAGATCTTGCAACTGTACTCGCTCTTTAGCTATCCGGATCAGAGAAGACTTACAAAGTTTGCAAACTGTCCGTGGCTACCTAAGCTCTGGAGAGGATTTCCTGTTCCCCGCATTGTATTAGCAAGATTTTTTTTTAAATCAAAAGGATGCCCAAATAATTCAACAGGGCGCTCTGAGACAAAGATTCAAGAGAAGCAAAGGGTGGGCAGATACTTGCAAAAGCGTCAGGATTCACAAGCAGCTGAACTAGGAAACACGGAGGACGTGAGTAGGCAGGGCAATAGCCTTGACGGCGGACATAGGGATTATCCCCATCTCTGCCACTGACCTTTCTCTATGACCTTGGGCCGGCCCCTTTCCCAACCCTGCTTCCTCTCCCATCCTTCGTCTGCCTCATCTGTTTAGACTGCAACTCTCTGGGGCACAGGCTTTCTGCTGGGCTGTGTGTGTAGTTAGGGCCTAACACAGGGCGTGTGATCTAGGTTGGACACTACTGTAATACCAGAAGACCAAATAAAGGGAACAAATAGTATGATCCCAGGAATCAGTGAGTTCACTAGTGTTTAAAAAAAAACAACCTTGATTGAGGTGTTTTACTTATCCACTTCAGCTTAGCAATAATCCAAGAATTACGCCTGTCTAAACTAGGTTCTCTCTGGCATGTTTTTGGTACGATTTTTTTTTTTTTCCAAAGTAAGGCTCATCTATAAAGCTCTTCTGATGACTTGGGTGAATTTCCATTTCACCCTCCCTGTGGGTTTGGGTTTTGGTGTGGAGTGAGCTTGCCTTAAAAGCATCTTTTCACTTCTCCTTCCGCAGCAGAAAATCACTGCGCCAAAAATCATACCTCACTTTGTCAGTAGAAAAACAAAATGTGAGCTTAGTGGAAGTGAGCTACTTTGGAGCGCAGGATGGAAAATGTTGCTTATAAGGCTGAACAAGGGTGTGCTGCCAGTTTTGAGAGGGGGAGAGATGCTCGATTTTTATGGCAAATATTTTTCTCCTGCCTTAGGATCTCAAGTCCTTCTGGAATATAACAAATACTCGTTTTAGGCAGCACGAAACTCAAAACTCCTTTCTTTAACCCTTTCCCAGATGACACAAATAAGACGACACTCAATCGATGTGAATGATCATACAAGGCTAAAATCAATAGGGAGTGCTATTTGATAATAGCGGCCGATGGCCGGTGAAACTCATTGCTACGGGAAGCTACTGACTTGCGTTCGGGGACTCAGAGGAATAATAGTGACTGTAACCCAAGCACAGGCTGCAGGGAATAAGCTGATCTGTTAGAAAACTTCCTAAAGGTAGACACCGTGCTGCAAGGCAGGCAGGTTATCTTGGTGGCTGACAGGAAGGTTGAGATTTTTGCAGACCGATACAAAGAAAGACGGATAAAATGCTCGCAGGCCAAAGCAAGGCAAGAGGATTGCCAAGACCTTGCACGCCCAGCGAGTGGTGTCCGCGGACACCAACGCCCCAAAGGGTGACCCCGCAACCCAGCATGTTTCAGGTCACCCGGGAGCATTTACTAGTTTAAAGTGTTTCCGATTTTTTATGCTTCTCCCTATAAAGGCAGCAGCACCGACTAGCCCAGAAGGTGGCAGCAACATCTTGCTACTAGAAACGGGGATTTCTCACTGCCTGAGGTCTCTGTCAGCTGCAGAAACTCACGGCGACTTCCAGTTGCAGCATATTTCCCCGATCAAGAGAGAAGTTGCTTTTTCTTTAAGGAGCTCCCCTACCCATTGCCTCCTGTAGAGACAGAAGCAGCTGGATAAGAGCTAGGGGAGAGGCAGAGCTGGCCTGATGATTTGGTGACAGCCAGACTATGCAGGTCTCTGGACAGCTGGGCCCTGCTATTAAATGTCTGTCTGCTTTAATGGGAGTGCTAACAAACTCAGGCACTTAGCAAACAAGAGCTTGACACCGCTTCTCCCCTTTCAAACAGCAACACAGATTAAGCGGCTTATCGTTTATCCACTGCTATACGTGGGCCAAGTAATGGCTCCGAGCTGGGAGTCCTGTTGAATATGGCTTCACTGATCTGAGCACAGTTATAAAGAGGATAGTAGAGGGCAGAAGAGATTTAATGTACTGGCTCAATCCTGTATCAGTGCTAAAATCCACAGGACAGATAAGGTTCTTGTATTAAACCAACTAAAAAGTTGGAAAAAATGTTCTTTGCAAGCTTTCAGGCACAAAACACCCTTCTTTGGGCATAGAGAGTCTGCTAGTGAATTATGCACTTTCCTGGGTAGAATAGAAGCCAAAGTGCAAGTCTGTGAAAATGCAAATGCACGGCAGTAAGGATCAAAGGGATGGGAGACAATAGGTGAGACAGATGGGAGGGGAAATGTTGATGGAATGTAGCTGGTAAAATGCAGACAGGTTACCTGGGGTTATCAGATGGCAGGCAAGTTATAACATCCCATAAATCCAATGTCTATATTTAATCCATGATTTTTCTGTATCTGGTAGATTTATGAAGTGAAGTTCATGGGCTCGTCTGCGAAAGGTGTTTTGTAAATTCCCTGTGAGAATTAGATCTGAGAGGCTGGAAAGAGAGCAGTTTTCTTGTGCAACCAACAACTCCACGGGGATAATGCAGCTGGCACAACCCAGCCCAGTGCTGAGATGTGCTGCAGGCCAAAGCTCCCTTGGTGACCTGTGGACCTCCTCACAACCTAGGACACAGTGCGTCTCATTGTACAGTTCTTCCTCAGTTCAGGTTAGGCCTTTTGGCCCCATTCACTCTGTTTCCAGTCCCCAGTACTGGAGATCTCCCTGAAGGGTGATAGCTGGTGGCACTCCAATGGAAGAGAAGCCAGCCGGGTCCTATTAGGAATATGCCTAGGCACCCATCCTTATATTAGTACCTAATTAGCCCCTGGGATTAGTGTTTAAACTAGTGTAGCTACAGGACTTTAGAAGCAGCATGCATGGCAGACCCTCCAGGCACTCTTCTACACTTAGTCATTGTCATTCATAGGTGTTAGGGGCTGGAAGGGACCTTGCAAGATCATCGGGTCCAGCCCCCTAACTTGAGTTGTTGCTTGGTAAAAGTTAGTCCTCGATCGTTGCAACTGATTTTTTTTTTTTAGTTATTTAATGCAGTTACCTTAAACTTCACTTTTTCACTCCTAATTTAATCTAATGTCTAACAACTTCTAATTTTTGGAGCTCTTGGCTGGCCCCAGAAAACATTGTTCCCCTATCCCTATCCAATATCTTTTCCATTCATAGCTTTAGTATATTGTGGTAAGTCCAGGAGAACTAGGCTTGCTCGCACAGTCGGGGCAAGACACTTAAGTGCCTATATACTTCTGAGAACTTGAGCCTTTGTCTTTTGAGTCTCAAACCCAGTCTGCAACATGTGGGTAATTACAGTGATCTGCTTCATGAGAGCATTGAGAAGATAAGCCCTCCGGAGACTGGCTGGCTCTGATGCAGCGCTGGTAGGACTCGCAAACAGGAGGGATATTGCCAGGGCATCTTTTGCTGCTCATTGATTGACTCAAGTGAAGTTACCAGAGAAAGACTAATTAGGCCCAAGCACTTATGGATCCTTGCCTGGCAAACTTGGCTATTCCAGTGTCTCTGCACCAAGGACAGGAGTCACTTTGGATAACAAAAGAGGTGGTGAGGCCAGCAGATACGTTTCCTGGCAAGGCGGTGCAGAAGGTGAAGGTCCCCTCTGAGGCCAAAGGAGTGGAGCACAGAGCAAGGTCTGCGCCCTCCCAGGCACCATGTGAGTGGGTGATGATGCTGAGGGGGTAAAGGGGCATTCAAGAAGGATCCCAAGGAGGAATTAGCCCATTTCTCCTTGGAGAGGTATCAAGTGACAGATTCTCAAAGAGATAAATGAGTAGTCTCTCTGCACTCGCAAAGTACCCATCACTGTAATCCTGAGGCAGGGGAACAGTGAGCTGTGTCTTCTCTAAGGCTCTCAAAGGACTTTCTAAACTTCAGTGACTGATGCCTCGCTTGCCCCTGGGTGCCAAGGACATGCATTCACTGACACTTTCCATTTGGCTTCTGTTTTTTATTGCTGCAGGCCTCTCTGTTTGGGAGAGGAGTGAGTCCTGGGTCAGGACTGTAAATGCCAAGATACATCCAACCATTGGCGAAGCGTAAGGGGTACACACAGGTGCACATGCACCCCCCGAGATCAGCCATGCACCCCCTGGAAGTGCCAGCCGTGAAACCAGAAGTGCACTTCCAGTTTCACCACTGGCTTGGCAAGCGGCCTCTGGGGGACCACCCTCATCGGCAATCTGGTGCCCCCCCCCCACCGATTCGGGATGCACCATTTGCCCAGGCATCCAACAACACCTGCTCTCACTTGGCCTGTTCTCAGAAGACCGGTCAGCATCCTACATCTGGATGCAGATCTGATTGTAGTGTTGCCAACATCATGAATTCAAAAACCAGACGTTAAAACACCAAATCATGATTTTGGTTTAAAACTCACAAGAAGGGTCAGAATAATATATCTGGGGGTCTTCTGGCTGCACCTTTTGAAGTGTTAGGATCCTTCAGGTGACATTTTCATCTGTAGCCACAACCAACAGGAACACCCTTTTATTTTTAAGTGAAAACAAAGTTCTTGCCTATTCATATGCCTCCAGGATCTAAGGCTTTAGAGAAAACACCCGATATTCTGAGACACTCGATAAATTTTGCAAGAATTGACCACATTATGAGCTGATACTCAGTTATGTTTAGATTCATAGAAAATCATACAAAATGAGGGTGTGAAGGGACCTCAGGAGGTGACATCTAGTCCAACCCCTGCTCAAAGCAGGACCAGCCCCAGCTACATCACCCCAGCCAAGGCTTTGTCGAGCCAGGTCTTCAAAACCTTCAAGGATTGCTCCATCCTAAAGTGCAGGACTTTGCACTTATCCTTATTGAATCTCGTGAGGTTTCTTTTGTTCCAATCATCCACTTTGTCTAGGTCTCTCTGAATCCTGACCCTACCCTCCAGGGTATCAGGTTCTCCCGATGTTCATCAACACAGAGTATAGCTCCTTGCCACCCACTACCACCCAGGCATCAGTGCTCCCAGTTCCTCATCTCTAGGCAAAAGGGAGCTTCCAAAATGAAATGTAGAAGGACAAGGCCCTCATTTCTAGGGCCCAACACCAGAGAGAAGAAAAGCCCCAACATGTGGCATTATGCAACAGATTTTATTACATGAAACAATAATCAACTGATACCAACAAATCGAGAGAAGTTCAAACCGGGCGCTTTGATCCCTGCAGAAGCCGGAGAAATGCCAATGGATTTTCCAAGCTCCAACACCTCTTGCTGTCGCCATATGCCAAGGCTGTGAGAAAGCAGAAAAGTGAACACAAACCCTCCCCACTCGGCACTGGGGAAAGGGAAAAAAAAAAAAAAGAGGAGAGATGGAAAAACTAGAGCAACTTCACAATCGAGATTGCATCACATGTGGTGTTGATCACCAACAAGCTGTGAATTGTGGGAAGAGAGAAAGAAGCAATGGTCTGGTCTGAGTGGGTGGGTGGGTTTCTTTCTTTCTTTAGATAATTGCATTTTATTTTTAAAAAGCAAATGCTTTTTAAAAACCAGTGAGCAGCTGTAGTCCAGACGTCGCCCTGTGTCGTAGGCAAAGAGCAAGCATCATGTTAAATAGGACCATCAGCCCTACCCTCCTCACTCCACCCTGGGAGAGGCAAAAAGTACAGGAAGGGGGCGTAAATATTTACTCTCCAAACACAAACTGCTGCCGGGAGGTTAACAAGGCAAATAACCAGCCTCTGAGATGGGAGCCAGGAAATATGTCAATTCAACAGCCTCTGTGCCACACCTGAGATACCGACTGGGTGAATTCCCGCCAGACAGGGAGGCCCCGTACGTGGCCTGGGCTCCTCCGACACAGGTGGGATTCAGGTGGTAGAAACGCCAGGACTCTTGTTATGCAGCATCCCCGTGGCACAGGACAAGCCCCACATAGCTCTCCAGCCTCTCTGACATGTTTTTAGCAACGGGGGCCAACCTGAAGTTGCATTTCCTTACACCGGACCTAGGAGACTATGGCCGCGTCCAGATGAGCATGGCCGTGTGGTACGTGGCGTCGCAGACACGTCTACGGAGCCGCTTACCGCCCGTTGCATTGTTCTCCATGCTGCAAAGGAGCAGAGTGGAGGGGGTTTTTTACCCCTGCTGGATCAAAAAAAACCATGGGAAAAGAAGCAGAGGGGCGCGTGCTACCAGACAGGCTAAGTGTGCCAGAGCCCCAGGTAAGGCTGCTGGGGTCCCCTACCCCACCGAGGGTGACTTGCACATGGCCAGGCATTCCCTGGAGACAACTAGCAGCGGCACAAGGTGCACCAACACTAGTTGTGCACCAACACACACATCTGGACGCGGCCTATGATGCAAACCAGCACTGATCCCAACTCGGAGCCTTCTTTTCATTTCCAGTTTGGATGCAGCCAGCACCTTCCAGGAACAGCCCCACGCGGCCACAATCTCAGCCCAGTCTCTGCTCTCTCCAGAATTCCCCTATTCCAGGCGACCGAAATCAGCCACGCCTGACACGGCCGCCTTTCCCAAGAACAGCTCGCGACGTTTTTGGTTCTGTCAAAGCTGAAACAGAAACTAAACCTCACCAACCGACCTGCCCTCCAGGCCCCATCTCCTGGCATTAATGCTGGTCTCATGCTATGGGTACGAGACAGGAGCGTTTCCACTCTCGTCCGTGTGGCTGCAACAGCAGCCTTGAGTCATTTCCAAAGCTCCTTTGGGCCCATTTTTAGCTTTTTCATCTTCTTGCCATGAATTACTACATATCTCCCCGTTAATAACCTCATAACTTCAAGATGAGAAGTAATATTGCCACAAGCTCCAATGGTATGGACCGTTGCAGCAGGACATTTTCCTAAAGCCTTGTACTGGTGAGTACAGGACTGCTAACTCCACTGAGTTTAAGTTGAACAGTGCTCCTTTTCCAAGCAGAATGGCCTTTTAAATAATGATCCACAAAAAAGTTTGAACCCCCTCCACACGTGCACGCACGCAGATCGGCACTAACTCAACTGAAGCTCTTCCCTGTTCTCCCTTATTTTATCTATCCTGTAGCTGTCGGAGAAAATTGATCTCTGCCCTAAACCCAGGAACAAGTTCAATCTTGTTTGTACCAGGCAGAAAGCTCAGGTTGGATCCGAGGCGACTGCTAACAGCTTCTGTTAACACACGTGCTGCATTAGGGATTAGTGCCACGTTCCCATCCAGCAATGTTCCCACTTAGGAGGCACACATTTGACACCGGAACGGAAAATAGGTTTAAAGGAACGACTCCCAGATCCTTAATGCCTACAGTGAACGCAGTGCTTAGCGGGAGGACCTCACAAACCTACAATGTCTTTGGCGGTAGGCTTTGCATCAGTCCCTTGCTGGTCTGGTCTACACCCAGAGCTCTTGCACTATCGGGTGGGCTCTCAATGCTGGGACCAAGCCCTAGGACACATTCAGATGGGCTCAGTTGTGATCCCCCCCGAGAGCTCCTCTGCAGCCTGAGCTGGCTCATGAAGGTGCCCTGCTCTAAGTGGGCAGGAGGGTGCCCATGCATTGCAGATGTTAGCTAAGGCAACATCGACAAGGCCTGTAGGGTGGATGGACCCTGTGATCTGGCTATGGCATGTAGCACAGTAAGCTGTGCACTGCTTCTAAGGCCAGGACTTTCCATGTGGCTGCACTCAAGAGATCCAGCTGGCTTAGCTGTAGCAGATGAGGAAGAGCCTTTTGTCTTCCTCCACCCAAAGCCAACACATCTGGAGCCCTCACAATGGTGTGCTGCAGGACAGAACATAAACCCAATGCCTTATGCCCGGCACCAAGAGAACTGCAAGGCGGGAGGCATCCAAACATCGTGTGTTATCCCCCCGAGGTGGAGTGTGCACAGGGCCGCAGGACACGGCGGCTCCCTGACTGCTGTCTTGCAACAGAGGCTGGCTATTCAAGTGAGTTTTCTCCCCGTGTCCAGGAACAGAGGCAATCCAGAAGTCACATGAACTCACCAGGGCGATGGAGCCATGGCCTCCAAGCCAGCAGCTTGTGAGTCACCCAAACAGGAAAAAATATTGAAGCCATTTCTAATAGGAGCCGAATTGCCCACAGGGTGGAGCTCTGCACAATGATTCGGCACCGGTACAAGCGAGGAAAGATGTTTGTAAGGATCTCACTGGTTTGTCCCAACCCCAAGGCTCGGGAAGCTTGGAAATGCTGACTTTGACTTCAGAGGGGACGGGCACATCCTTAGCGAACAAGTCACAGCTCACCCATTCAGAACAAAAGAGGACTTGAACTGTATTATATTTTAAAATGCTCATATATTTTTCTTTTTTTCCCCCTATTTTCTCTCTCTCTCTCTTTCTTTTTTTTTTTGTTTTTTTGTTTTTTTACAATTCTAGTACAATTGTTCATCAAAATACTGGCGCTTCCAGCAGCAATTTTTTTTTTAAGTGAACAAATAACATACGGTAGTGATTTCACAGTAAAACAGACTTGCGGGAACGCCAGAGAGACATGACAAAAGACCTCCCCCCACCCCATAAAAGAAGATTTCAGATGTGGGAGGAAAAAAATAAAAAGTTCATTCCAAAAAAAAAATATATATTTCCAAAGAGATTTCATATAAAGCCTTTAAAACACAGTCAAAACATTCTCCCTCTCCTCCAGGTGTCTGTCCCTGTGGTCAAGCATTTACAGAGAGAGATAGTTTATAACACTCTCTATTGAAGAAGAAACAAAACAATCCAAAAAAGAAAAATCTCCAAGAATATGGAAGGGATAAAATTACATTTGTACAAAAATAGATTTTTTTTTAACTTTATTGATGCTTTAGATATTTTTCCTTATCTTTTCTCTTTTTTTTTATTTCTTTTCTTTTTTATTATTTTTGTAATTCTTGCTGAATTTTATTTTAGCTATGTGTCCCATAGCTAAGGCATCCATCGCTAAGTGTTGGGAACTGCTAAAGCTATTTTATTCACACCATCTGCTGCTCCAAAAAAAAAAAAGAAAAAAAGAAAAAGGGCATCTTAAAATAGATGCATTTCCTCTATCTCGAGTTGTAAAAATCATTCAGCACTTGCCGACATGGAAGGGGCTCTGGTACAACGTACTCGCTTGCATGAAGCAAAAAGGTATGAGGGGAAAAAAAACCCAAAACAAAATAGGAAAAAAAATATAGAATCAATTTGAACAAAAACAAAAGCACAAAAAGTCTGTAATTGCTATGGTTATAATATATGTATATGTGAGTGAGGGTATTTATACAGTGTATATATCTACAGTACATACATGTATACACACGCACATATGTATCAACTTAAAATAGATCATGCACTCTAGTCACTGATGGGGACATCATCAGCTAATTAGCCACTGCTGGGGATTGGCGGGGCCAACTGTGAGTCCACAGGCTACAAGGTCACGTGTCCCCATCCTCAATCCCACTGCTGCCACCAGGTTCAGGATTGTCCACACACAGAGAGCCCAAGTGTTGCCCGGGAAAGAGGGAGGGTTGGTTCCTTTGGTCCTGCTCTGATGATGAAGACCCCAATGGATGAGCCTTTGCTCATCTTCTGATTGCAAACACTAAAAGTTCCTCTTGCTCGTTAGGGAGAGAGATGGCTTGACAACCACGGCAGACTCCGGGTAGAAGGCTGTGCTGCTGCATGTCCCAAAGCTGTCCCCAGTGGTTTCAATGCACTGATGGGTGGTGGCAGCAAGAGGAGAAATGAGCAGCCAGAGTCGGCGGACGGGATGACTGAGTATACTCTCAGCAGTTATTCAAGTGGGCTGTTGCAAAGAAATATGTTGGAGACCAGACCTTACAGTCCATTGGAGGACTCCAGGGGTGAGGGGAGGGCCAATTTCCTTTTCCGATTGTGAATCTTCCTTGGCCTTTCAGACAAAAACCAACCTAGCGTACACCTTTCTCCCCTGGGAGACTTCAGCTGGAAGGTCCATGCCTGCAGGTGTGACATAGACCGCAGTCCAACCCACCATCCAAGAGTTGACAAAGTGCAGAAATTAGCTGGGCTTTCAGGAACGAAGGGAAGGGGTGGGGGGAAATTCCTCTGTGTGTTTCCTCAATATACGACAGTTGTGAGTTTTCAAGGCCTTTCAACGAACGGATCTCCACTGCTAAGGTTCCACCTGAACTTGGTGTCGGAGATGGATGGACGGGTAGGAAAGGCCTGATAAGCTTCTTGAAGACCATCCTTAAAAGCCTTTTTAAGCTCTTCTTGTTGCAGATCCCAATTGAGAACACACGCAGAAAGGCTGTAAGGAACCTCCAGTGCGGTGGGTGGCTGGCTGAAAAGCTGATGTTTGTGCTATCTTTAGAAAATTAAAGATTGTCCCACCAAAAAGAAAAGAAAAAAAAAATCACCCTAATTGAACCAGATTTTGCACGAATACTATCATCTGGTTAAATAAAAGTCCTAGCTCTCTAGTGAATAATGTGCCTTTTTCTTTACCCATGTATCACCTCTTCAAACAAGCTTGCAGTATATTTATAATAATTATTATAATGATGGGGGGGAGGGGAATAAAATAAAAAGCCAAAGCGAAAGAAAATATAAACCAAAGAGTGAAATCCATGCAAAAGCGGGTCGCTTTAAGGCTGCTACGGTGGGTTTGCCACAGCCCAAGTGTAGCTTATGTTTGTTCTAACTGGGGAATTGCACTGGAAAAAACTGAATTGGGGGGATATTTTTTTTTGGGGGGGGGGGGAAGAGGGGTGTTGGTGCCCATCAAGGGCTGACATGGTTTATTGTTCATGGGCGTTCAGGGTGCAATAAGGATTCCCTTGTGGGCCAGAGCCGTGGCTGGTATAAATCAAGGGAGTTTTACCAAAGTCAGCAAAGACAAGCCAATGTGGTAACAGCATCTCCTGTGACAACCCTACCAATTTAATACAGCACCGTGCACATCAGCCTGCCACAACAGGCCGTTTAAAAATGCAGGCTGAACCTCACAATCCATTCTTCGGAGGAATTAGCATCATCCCCAGTGCACGGGAGACAGAAAAGCACCCAGGGTCATCCCACCTGCCAACGAACTGAGCCAGAAATAAACCCCCGAGGGCCAAAACTAATGGCGTAACCGCGACCCGGCGCTTCATCCTGGCACTATGCTGTATTTGGCAGGGCAGCATTTGGAGCTAACACTGTAGCACGTTTTAATAAGGGCAACACCTTCGATTCCAATGCTAACGTGGACGAGACAAGCCGCACGCTCCTTAGACCTCAGCTCGGCACCCCCTGCCCAAGAAGCAGCTCCGCCAACACGGGACCCATCCCGGGGGCCTAGGGTCGGCCCCGGCTTCCTCCGGTGGCTGAGGAGGAGCTGGCAGGGAGCACGCGCTCGCAGCCTAGAAAAACAAATAGCCGCTCAGACTTCCAGGCCCAAACACAGCGCCTTTCAAGCACCCAATAAAATAAAATAAAATAAATAAAAAATAACAAGCTGGTTCTGCCTGATGGAGATAAACAGTGTTCAGCGTGGGGCCAGGTCGATAGGCTCTTTAATAAGCCTTTAATATTCTCTCGCGGGCAAGCTCAGGGCGTGAATGCAGATGCATGCCAGCTCCTCATCCCCCGACTAATATTTCCACGCACTGAGTGGCAGTGGCAATGTATGGAGGGAAGAGGTTCAAAGCTGGTGAGCTCAGATCCAAGGGGCCAGCCGAGATGCGACGTTCCCACCTTGGCCTGCGACCACGGTGCCTGCGTGAGGACGGGGCTCTGCTTGCATTTCCTGGCAACCTCTATGCAGCTCATTTCTCCCGCCTTGTTTTCCTGGCAAATTCTTCCAGGGTGAAGCTGTTTAATAATATTTTCAGCAGCAGGCAGCCTGCAGAAGAAACGCGGCCAAAGCCCCGCTCCTGCCTCTACAGGTTTGTCACTTCGGGGCGACCCGGGAGTGGGTGGGGGGGGGGAGGGAAGCGATGACCTGAAATCTTTGGTATTTGTTTAGCAGCGAGAGAGGTGTATTAGCCAAGGGGAGGGAAGGGGCAAGGATCTGAACCACCAGCCTGTTTGGGCAGCACCTGCAAGGAGGGACGTGGAGTAACAGCTGCATCTCTTACAGGACCAGAGGTGAGGGCTTGGCGTGGGACTGCCTGCTCTCCCTTCACCCAGGCACAAAGCAGCTATATAAAGGGCCAGCTGTAGCTGACAGGGAAAGGCGGGGGAGAAGAAATATTTCTGGAATCTAATCCTCGGTCGTTTTTGAGCACAAATCAAATAGAAGTGGCGGGGAAGCCCTTGGTTGGGAGCCAACTGCAGGCACCTCGCTCCTGGCTCAGCCTGCGAGTTCCCCCGGTGGGTTAAGAATGGTTACTTTCTTCTGGGGGAAAAAAATAAATCAGCAAGCTCCTTCATTATTTGCTCTCCTATTTCTTTCCATTTGTTTTCTAACTTGGGCTCTTGAGACACCTGCTTGGAGTGAAGCTGGGACCCAAAAGGAAAGGCGCTCCCTTGCTGCCTGACTCCGTCCCCCAAGAAACCCCCTCCCGAGATGCTCCTGGAAATGTGCAGGGCGCCGTGTTTTGGCAAACGGACCGGGATTAAATCAAAAAGCAGCGGTGTGCAAAAGCAAAACAAACCGTCTTCCCGCCTCTCCCCCCAGAAAAATGTAAGAGCAGCTCCCGCAGCCCGAGCCAGTCGGTGGAAACTTCGGCTGCACATTAAACAGAGGGAGAGTCAAGCTGAAGGGCTGGAAAACTTCCTAAGCATGAGATTCACCAGACTGTGAAATAGCCTCCCTTCTTCTCCAGGAACAACTGGAGAGCCGGTTGCTTGGGTCATTTTAAAATGGGTCTGGACACAGCCCTGGAGAATACACCGGAGGGAATGCCCCTGCCCAGGGTTTTCTTATGGATAAAACATTGCTGCTCGAGTCAAAGCTCATAGGGAAGCTCCTGAAACCTTGTAGCCTCCCCTTGGTGGAGCCGACACGGGTTTTCTACAGAAACAAGCTGCAATGTGTGCAATTAATTTTTGCTCTTCAGGATTCCCACAGGAACACAGAACAGCAGCCAAAGCCACAGGGAAAGAGCAGTCCCTTCAGTGCACCCTCCTACCTGGGTCTGGCCAAGGCCTGGCCCGACGACCCCTCCAGGAAGGAGATGCCCCCAAGCAAGCACCACGCTTGGCTCTAGCGCAGCAATTTGAGAGTCTCTGGGAGGGGAACAAAAAGGCAGGGGGGTATGAATACTGTTATTTCTGCTTTGCAATCTCCATTCTTCATCGGTAATTTAAGATGCAACAAGCAAATCTTTATGCAACACGGCCCTCCCGGCTGACGCAGCCTCCTGCTTTCCTGATCCCTGTTGGGACCCTCATGCTGTATCATTTCTACACTGGGAAGATGGGGGAATATTCTGGGGGTAGGGGTGACCCTCTCTTTTCCACCAACGAATGCACAACGCAGGCCTGCCCAAGGGCTCAGTCGACTGCAGCTTTGCTCCACGGGCTGTCACGGCCCAGGCCACCCTAACCCGGAGAGACCCCCGATGGGGTGGGAGTTCAGGCTGTCACAACCCAGGCCACGCTAATCTGGAGAGACCCATGGATGGGGTCCGAGTTGCTGCAGACCTACAAACGCCTCCCCAAGCAGCCAGCCCCTGCTCCTACAATGCAAAGCTGCCCTCAAAAGAAACCGCTGCCCCAGGTTAGCACCCACCAGTTGGCAGGGCCAGCTGAGAGCACGTGCGTGTGCACGTTCCACCCTGTCCAATGCACTTCGTGTGTACGTGCATGTGCTAAGGGAGGGGCAGGGACCAACCAGGAGGGGAGGGATATGGGTGATTGCAACCTTAAAGCGACCGCTTCCAGACCCGCGCGTTCCAGTTGGCTGGTGTTTGGACTGGCGAGCTCCAGAACAGAGAGGAAAGTCATCTTTGGCGGGGAGGGGGACAAAAAAAAAAAAATCTGTGATGCTCCATTGCTTTTTCCCCAAAGGAAAGCAAGACTATTGCGGCGACCGCCGCCTACGCTGCCCTCCACACACAGAGGGGGCTCAGTCTCTCAGTGCGACCGGTCATCTCTCCGTTTGGGGAACGAGGTGGAAGAGGGAGGCGAGATCCATCCCGCCACCCCCTGGTCTGAACGAAAAGGAGAGGGCTCCGTGCAGAGCCAAGGTGACTCGGTCGGGGACAGCAGGGGCCCGCTCCTTTCGAGAAGGAAAAGCGAATACGAAGAGTAACAGTGAGAAAGCAAAAAAATAGATTTCTTTTTTTTTCTTCTCTTTCCAAAACTCCATCCTCTGAAAATATCCAGCTGTGAGCAAGCAAGAATTAACCACTCCCCCAAGCTCATCCAGCCCCAGCAGCCTAGCGCTCTTATGAGCAAGACCATCCCCACTTCCCACCAAGCAGCTGGGCTCCAGGGTGAGAAGCCAGACCCAACATCAAGGGCGGGCAGGGGGACGTCACCCCCGGCCTTCGGCTTGGGCTGATGCCCGTCGGTGACGGGGAGGGAGGAGCGCTGGCATCCGAAACACTCTGCCCCACTTCTCTATATCTAACATTTTAGAAGAGCCCTCCTTATCCTTAGACGCCGCGACGACAAGCTGAGCAAGGGTCCACGTGACGAGAAGGCAAGGGCGTCGGGGTGTTGCCCGGGGTCAGACGGAGAAGAGCAGACGGTGTTTCTGGCATTAGGGGGGGCAGGAGGAAGAGAAGGAGGAAAGGTGGAGGCGGAAGGAGGCTGCGAAGGCCCCTGCTGGGTGAAAGGACGGACCCAGAAGAGGTTATCTTAAGTCATTTGGTGGGGTGCTTCCAGCATTTCCATCAAGAAGGTGTCGATGGGTGTATCTCCTATTAGCTTGAAGAAGAACAGGTGCTCCAGGCATTTCAGGCCAATGGATCGGAGGGCAGGGAGACGGAGCAAGAGTTTTGCAAACCTGCAGGGTGGGACAAAAAAAGGAGAGGAGAACGTGATTAGAGGCCGCAGACTCAGCTGGAATTTGCCTACAGGACTTTGAGGTGGGACAAGCAACTCCGAACCCTACTGATGCCTGTGCGCCTACTCCAAACACGGTTGACTCTACCCTTTGGTGAAACCCTCCCTATCCAGGCATGTCGCGGAAAAAGTACCATCCGGCTCTCTGCTCTCCAAGTACATGCAATCAGTGAGAACATCCCTAACTAACTTCAGTGAAAGGTTTGCGCAACTTTCTCCCCTGCTCAGGCATTTGGTTTCCAGCGGTGCAGGGTTGGGTCCTTCACACCGTAGCAAAGGAGAGAAAAACATCATGAGTAAATTCTCTTGTTCGGGGCATCCACACTATTTCACACCAGCTCCTGTTGGGCACTGGAACTAGGAAAATCGGCATCGTAACCCCTTCCCTCCCAAAAAATCCCATCGGGCACTTTTAATGCATTTCATGAGACTCACTAGGTGCCAAGTGCCTTCGGTGAAGTAATTCAGCATCTCAAAATAGACAGCATGACATAGCTCTGCCCAGATGCCACCAGAGGTTAACACATACAGCGCACACACCTCCCTCCTCCTCCTCCTCCTCCTCCTCTCGCTGGCTTGGATAAGCACTGCTCCCTCCCCGCTTGGCTGGTGGGATGGACCGCATCCATCTGTACACACTGGCTGAAAGGAGCTCTTTCTCTTCGGTCAGCCTGGTCGAGACACTTTTCATGTTGCACTCACAACCTTTAACGAAGAGCTGGCAAGCCACAAAGGCCGTGCGCAGATTTGGAGGCTCTCTAGTGTTTTAAGAACAAGTCAGGCCGGGTAAGAAAGTCCTTCTGCAAGGACCAAACCAGGGCGGGGGGGAGGGGATTTGGACCAAATAAGTTTGCAACTGCAAAGGGCAGAGAAGCTTTTCCTACCCTGCTTCTCCCTCTCGAGTGGTCCCATCAGCTCTCTTTGCTTTTCTCCTTACTCAATTTTGGTCTTTGTATAAGTGCTGGCGGGGGAAGGGGGCACAGACAACCCATCCCTTTAATAACTGAGAATGGCTATAGGTATTTATTTTTATTGTCACTCTGCAATCAGGGCTTTAAAATAAGCTGTGCAACATAATGGCTGGATCTGGGCCGGCAAAGGGGGAAGGATCCTGTGCACTCCTATCATGCGCGCGCGCACACACACACACACACACATATATGCACAAATATATTTTTGCTGAGCTGGCGAGAACAGCGGGACAAGGGCCAGGAAAAACAAATCAGCCCTGCCATCCCATTCAGGAAGTTTCACTTTAAACCAAACCAGATGATGGCTGCAGCTTGCAGATAGGTTTAACCGTGAGATAACTGGCCTGCAGCACAATGCGCCGGAGCCGGGATTGGGAAGGGTGAGAATGGGGCTGATTACATGTGGCTGCTTCGTGTCACGTACGCAACAGGCCCTCCCTGCCAAGGGACCCGGGGAAGGGGCCGAGGGGCGGGGGCATATGGCTGGGATGCAGTTTTGTTTTACTTTGGCAGGTTTCCCTGAGCCTGGCTGCTGTGTAGGAGGCTTATTTGGCCGGTGAGTGTTTAATCGCTGTTCCTGTGAGTCGCTGCTCACGGATTTCCACCATTGCCCATTTTTTGAATGAGTCTGAAATCAAGCCTTCAGCGTATCTAAATGCCCCAGGGGTAGCTCTAGTCTTTAGCAAATGCGCTGCATGGTGCACAACTGCCGAGGATGCACTGGGCTGTGCATTGCGGTGACCACGTTGTGCCACGAAGCGCGAGGAAGAACAGCCCTTGTTATTTTGAACCTCGCTTGGTGAGTAACTGCAGGTCCTCCATTTAGGTATTGACCCTCTAATCTGCTTTGGTCCCCTGTTCGGCTCCATCCTCTCCATTACAGAGCCTGGGGCAGGACGGGGGGCAGCAGCTCCCCTGGGATTATTTTTAGGGTGGAAAGTTTTAGGCTTATTGGTGTCAGAGCGTCTGGAAAAGGCGGGTCTGATGGTCCCACCCATTCACAGCAGGAGGACCTGAGGCACAAAGGGGTGAGATGACTCGTTCAAGATCTTGAGGCAGTGGTATTGCTGGGGCCAATCCACAAGTCCAGCGGACCATATCATCCATCACAGGATGCGCCGAGTATGCCCTTCCACCTTTGGTTCACAGCAATCACTGACACAGTCCTCAGGGTCACGGGAACTTCAGTGATGTCTTGACCGTTGTCGTCTAGGATCATCAAGCCATTTGGGTCTTTACGAGATTTGGGAGGGGTGGCATGCGAAACACAGCCCTCTCCCTTTGCACGCGTGTTTCGGTTTCACTGCGGGGAGGACTGCATTCCCTGTCCCTGCGGCTCACGTTCAAACGAACCCAGAAGTCGCGAGCAAAAGACGGGTGGTCACCAGGCCTGAGCCCCACCTCGTAGCCACAAAGCTGTCACAGGCAGGTGGTGTGACCCAACGACTAGCAGAAGCAGAATAAATTCAGGTTTTGCACACACACTGAGAGTGTTCACATCAGAGGGTTTTCAAGGAAAGCTCACAGCCAGGCTTTTAAACACAGTTCCCACAGCACGAGATGCAGGGTTGGCCGCTTATTCTGAGCTGAAGCAGGCACTGACCTCTCTTGAAAAGCACTAACAGCCAGTTAAAACTGGGCCCAGTGTGGCTTGAAAGGTTCATTTTTTTTGCCCCGTCAGATGAACGTGAATTGGGTTTGGATGGAACTGAAGACGGGCTCCACCACTTAAGGGAAGTTCATGTTTTTTGATGGGCTCCAAAAAAACCTTCCCCATTGTTTTCCCCAACATCATCCCACCGAGCCCCATCACCTTCCAAAACTCGCGATTGGCAAGAGTGTTCCCCCAACGCCTTCCCCAGTTACCTGCCAATTTGGCAAGGCACGCAAAGCCCTGACCCCACACCCCACACAAGTCAAGTCATGTACTATTCAGTCAGCCTGCCCTGGTCCAGCAAATCACCTCCAAGCAATTACTTTGGCCGGTTTGTCTCCATCCTTGTTCAAAGAAATTACTGTCATAAAGGGATCCATGATTCTGAACATCCAATAAAGCCAGCTGACCTGCAAGTCCCCTTTTCTCAGCCAGTTTGCCTTGTTGACTGACCTATACACGTCCATGTGCTAACATCGACCCGCAGGCCTTTTCCAGCTTTTTCCAGCTCTGCAGCGACTGGGAAAACGCACCCACTCAAATTCTGGAGAAATGCAGGAAAGCCGTTCCAAATTCCTCCTCCCATTCCCAGCTGTATTGGGAGGAGGTGGGGAGGGCGAGAAGCTTCAATTGAGGCTTTCACTTCCCAGCAGTGATGCTCATCTGCCACTGAAAATTAACTCCGTGTGTGTCTTGTTTTTCTGTGGTTTGCTCTTGGTGGTTTCCAAAAGGGAAACGATACCCCTGCGCGTGCTCGTCCGGCTGCTGTACCTTTCTCCTGGCTGCAGCAGGGAACCAGAAGAAAGCCAGGGGATCTACTCCGGGTGCACCCCATGGAGAAACGTAGCACCCCCGTGATTTAGTTTATGATGGAAGGCGATGAGCAATGACTACCTGTAAGAAAGCAAAGGGCCTGCAATCCCCAGAAGAAAGGTACTGCATGAATAGTACTGGTATTATTCAGCAGAGGGAAGGACACCAGTGGAAAACCAGCACTGCCAAAGGGCCTTCCTTGTAGCAAAGAATCAAAAACTCTAGACCAGCCCTTTTTGGGGCTGCCACCCCTGTTTGAGTACTCACCTTCCAGGCTGGTCAGGGTATTTGTGTTTGCAGTATGCCTCTAGTGACGCGTATACCTTCTCACGCAAGGCCTCCACCTCAGCGGGGTTGGAGAGACCTTTTGAATCTGAAACATGATAAAGACCCAGATGAATGCAAGCCCTGGACATTTTCAGAAAGGCAAAAGCCATGAGCATCTCCCAGGAATATCTATTGAGGCGCAGGGTGCAGCCCGGTCTACCCCAACACGCCTAGCAGAGAGGGCTGAATGGCTCAGGACCCTGGGTCTCAGTTTGGATGCTGGCTTTGCTTTTTGGATAACCAAACAGCATTTCAGGGCCCTCAGTAAGGAGGGCTGTAGGGTATCCTCTTTGAAATGAGTCCAGGCCGACTCGGCGGGTGTATGCTCCTGTTCCAAGCCCAGACGGCAGACTAGTAGCAGTTACAGCAGGCAAGAGAATAGAAATAGAGACCCAAGTGCTCTCAGCACCCTTAGCACGGTCCTCTCCAGGTCAGGCCTGCAGTCTGGCATGAACGTGGAGCTGGGGACTGGCATGGGGGAGGTAGGAAGTTGCATCTGTGGTGCTGTGCCTGCCTTGATGTCTCCCTTACACCTTTGCACTCCACCTTCCTGCAAGGAGCATTACCCTTCAAAGCTGAGACTCTACCTCCGCTTGGAAAGCCCACCCTCCCTAGGTCCTAGCAAACCACCGGGGAACCAGGGAAGAGAAGGAAACAGCAACCAATTGATTTCGATAGCCGATTAGGCCTGCTTCCACCCTGGGAGCAGGTGGGGGTGGGGAAGCTACAAGGCCAGCTATTGTTTCTACCGTGCAGCAAACAATCCTCTTTAAAAGAAAAGAGAGAGAGAGAGAGTGTGCACTTCAGTAAAGTGAGAAAGACGGCTCCCCGGCAGCTCTGGAGTTAGTGCCAGCATCATTCCCAGGAGAGACGGGCAGCACTGGTATCAACCCCACCATGCTCGAGGGTCAGGAGTTTGGTCTCTGCTGATTAAGTCCCTGGCCTCCCTGCTCAGACTTCTGGTAAGGAGCCAACTGGTATTTTTGGCCCATTGCAAGCTAAACCCTGGCTTGTCCCCCACCCCCTTCAAAATACATTGCACGGAGAACCCTTCCCCTCCTCACCCCCAAGCAGCAATAAGCGCCAGCCGCTCCAGAGCTGGTCTGGGCATCACTTGGCCATCAACGAGGGATGCATTCTCCAGCCCAGTCCTCAATCCCCTGAGCCACAAGACTCAGCCCTGAAGTTTAAAGACAGTCAAGGAATTGGGACTATTTTAATCCTTCACCTCTTACAAGCTGCTTCATAAAAGGAAAAATGGCACTGGCTGAAGCCGTATCAGTCTCCTTGCAAGGAGGATCTGGGCACAAGACGGAGATCACTGAACTGATTTCCCACCAGGAGGAAGAGTCCACTCTTACCTGCTGCTCCTCTCTGTTGCCCATGCTTTGAGAAGGCTTAAAGCCTAAGTGTCCCCCGTTGCACAGTTACACTCAAAAGATTTCTTAATCTGAACCGTCCTCTCACCCTGAATAATTTCACATTTGGGTCTGCCCCCTTCAATGTTTAACCAAACTATCCAGTCCTTCCCAAGAGCCTGACTCCCAGGTACTTTCAGCTTCAGTGCAACGAACAGGGATCCGCATTTTCTCCGATTTTTAAAAAATCCCCAATTTTCAGCTTTAAAAAAGCAACCCTCAATCCACATTTTTCCACGATTAAAATGAAACACCACTACATCTACATCTACATCTAAATATTAGCGGCACTTCATTTTAATCGTGGAAAAATGTGGATTTGGGGTTCCTTTTTTTAATCTGAAAATTGGGGATTTTTTTTTTTAAATCTGAGAAAACCAGGACCCCTGGTAATGAGTTCTGGGAGAGCTCGGGTACCTGAATGCCCTGAAGATGGCTGTTGGCAGCAGCTACAGGTTCAGTTTGCTTGACTGAAGTCCTATCATTCCCCACTCTTCAAATCTCAAATGGACTATGTGTGGGTCACTTAGAAAGTCTTACCAAAGGCTTTCAAGCTCTACTGAAGCCACTGGTTTGTGGTTTTCATCCACAGGAGCCCCTGTAGCACAGCCAAGAGAAAAGTCTGTGTTTTGGCAGATCTCTAGGTGACTGGGTAAGGGTTTAACTTTCCCATGCTGTTCTCCTTCCCGAGCCCAGACCACAGCCCCTAGGTCTCCTGACCATGTCAAAATAGGTGGAGCCTCTTGTCTGCTTTCAGTAGGACAAAAGGACTGCCAGGGGCCTGACATCCCAGAGAAAACGTGTGATGGGAACCTTGCCAAACTTTTTCTCCTTCACCATACATGGTCAGGTTCAAGATGAATAATGAGTTACTTAAGATTAATGGCCAAAAAAAAAAAGACAAAACCAAAAAGCAAGCTGGCAGCCATGCTGGAAAAAGCAAGCTAGTCGAGGGCTGGTTACACTTGGAAATCCCACCACTCACTATGACAGTGATGGTTCACAGGGAGTGCAGGTGGGACTCATGTCATCTACTGTCCCTCTGATCACTGGGCGAAGGCTGTGGTTTGCAACCTGTGGTCCATGAACCCTTGGGGGTTCACAGACTATGTCTAAAGGGGCGTGTGAAAAATGACTATGAAAATAAAGTTTCAACTCAAAGAGGTCCACACCCCTTCATTTGAACTGCAAATGAAAAGGAGTTGAAAACCACTGGGCTAAGACATTTTAGGACTGGCTTCCAGATATTTCGAGGTCACCGAGACAGACTCTTTCAAGTCTAACCTGGGGTAATAATCTAACCAAAAAAAAAAAAAAAGTCTCTGCCTCTTGTAACCCAACTCCAGGCACTCTGGAGTCCGTAGGGTGCTCAGCATTGAATCCTGGAAGTTACAGCTGGAGAATTCCTTTTACATCATCTAGTCCAGTGCTTCTCGACCCATGGGGTGTGACCCAAAATTTGGTCGCAAGAATATAGGAAAGGGCTGTGACCAAACTTTAAAAATGAATTCTCCTTTAAAGGAGAAAAATGTGGGAAACTGTGGCTTTTTCCTTGCAGGCTGGCAGAGCTCCAGTCTGCAAGGGGATACTTGGGGCTTCCCCTGCCCCATACACCCACCCCCTGCCCCACACACTGGGGGGCTCGGGGCTGGGGGTGAGGGTCAGGAGTGAAGGGCACTGGATAGGGACTGGCCATCAGTGTTTACAAATGGGTCCTGGTCCAAAAAAGGTCGGGAACTACTGGTCTACTCCATCTCCTGACTAGTGCAGGATAGTAGCCTATACCCTTATCCAGCTGTTGTAGAAGAGTTCACAGCTGAGGCTGATACTAAATTTCCTCACTTGGTTCCTCATCTTAAAACATCCCTTTTATGGAGGCCAGCTATAGATTTCAGCAGATAACGGAACATTTTTGACTTCTAAAAACTGTGTTGCTTTCCCTTAAACGATTCGCTCTTCAGCAAGTTGGCCTGTGGGGGTGGGAGAGTCAAGGGAGGTTGATACAGCTCTGCCCATTAAGCATCAGCTGAGAATCCAGTCCAGCAGATGCAAGTGGAAAAAACTCTGCATCCGAATATGATGGAAGTAACCTCCACGTGGAGCGGTATCCACCCATTTTTACACCAAGAGGATTTTTTTCAGCTAGGCAGAATTCCTGCAAAGCTATTTCATCTATATGTGGCCAGCTCCTCTCTATGCCCCTTAGTTTGAAAGGGCAATACAACGTTTGTTTTAGCACCTGAAAAACTAGTTATGGCTAGTTCCCTTCCTCCATCAGCGCTAGACGCGATGGCAACTGCCCAGATCAGGGCAACTGGCACGGATCAGGTCAACTGGCATCCCCATCCTCAGAGCTCCACTTTCCTTCTCATTTTCCTCGCTCATCCTGTTCTCGCTGCGCTTGGTGCCTAGAGTTATTTGCACTTGGATCGTACGACCGATAAAAGAAAGAGCCAAGCTAACAGCACCACGCCAAGAGGGTTCTGGAGCACGAATGAGGGATGGGGAGAACATACCTGGGTTGAAGAGAACGATGGCCCGCAGGCAGCCCAGCTCTGTCTTGTCCATCTGCATGTCCCGCATTTTTGACACGAGTTCTGTCAGTACTCTGCAAAGGACACGGGCACACAATGGATCAGCATTTCATAGATTTTATGGACATTAGGGCTGGAAGGGACCTCAAAAGATCATCGAGTCCAGCCTCCTGCCCCAGGGGCAGGAAGAAGAGACCCATAGTTCACATGCCAGACCCTCTGCTAATGTAAACTGATGTTACCTCTGCTGAAGTCAATTTTCACCGTGTGATAAATGAATTTAGTCCTCCCCCCGTGCTATTATTACACGATTAGGAGCTTCTACAATTCCTGTGAGATGCAGTGGGGGCCATAAAGACTGGTTTCGGAGAGATCTGCCGGAGAATGTGACATTGGAGAAGGCCTAAAAATAAAAAGCCAGGTATCCAAAAGCAATTTCCTCTGCCAGTAATTTTTATTGTTCCCTTTGCTCTTACTGCAGGTGTTTGTGTTTAAATGTTTTTCACTTGCTGCCCAACTTTTCCTATTAAATCTTTCAGGGTAAACACAATCCCAATGCTGGTGACCTCACTGGAAAACAATAATGTCACCCGGGTTGCAAGGGTGATTCTCTCGCAAACTCAGTGAGGCAAACATAGTTAGTAGCCTCTTATTTTCAACACAACTGTCTCCAATAATTATCCATGTAAATGAGGCCCTCGGAATAAGTGAAGCGTTCAAAGTAATATTTCACTTGGCATGGAAATCCCATTTTGGAACAACTTTTCGGGGGGGGGGATGACATTAAAAAAAAGCCCTGAGAACAGGAACATGGAGCTGGCTGGAAATTTTTTGTGCTTTTATATTATGAAAATAATAATATTTTGGTTCAATTAAATATGAAAAAGTGGTTTCTTCATGACATTATACCCCCATGGACCCCTGGAAAGATGCACTGATTTTCACTGGGTGGGCCTTTCAAAGCTATTCTGAATTGATCGTTCCTGTGTACTGAGAAGAAAAGCACTGAAGTTACTGCCCAGAGTGAAGCCTGTTCCCATACACACAGTGTGGCTATTGCATCTCAATCCTGGCCTGCAGCTCCATCCCCTCTAGCCAAGTCCCCGCCAGCCCAGCACTTTAGATGTAGACCCCTCACTGCTACTCCAGTCTTGGGTCTCTCCTACCATGAGATGCTCAATCTAGACTTCAAGGACCCTTATGGTCTGGAGAAACCGTCTAGCGGTCACGCAGGGACCACAGAAATACAACAGGAGCACGGCTCGATCGAGTGAAGGTGGGCAGCCATCCCCAACCCCACCCAATCTTCATCACCCCAGGCCTTGGACCCACCTGTCAAAGATGGCACCGACCCCTGCGCTGTGCGCGCTGTTCCGATGGACGTGGAGGCCGGTAGCTAGGAGGATCCCGTCTTTCACAGCTATCGAGCGGTGGGAGAAGGAGGCAATGAGCAGTTCGTTCCAGCCTGGAGACAGGAAACAAGGAGGGACAAGAGTGAGTATCAACGGGTCCTGCAGGAATCAGTCAGGTCCCATCCCTGACACTAATCCCTTGCCAGAAGGGAAGAAGGATTGCAACTGAGCTCTGCTCTCCCCGCTTCATTCCTGGGTGCCTCTCCCGGGAAACACCAAGCGAGACACCATATATTCTCCCGAAAAGCCCCTTCTCCTGCTTGTCTGAAGGGACAGCACTGGGAGAAACAAGGCACTGGAAACGTATGTGGGGAATAAAGTCCCAAAGAAATGCAAAAACTCTAGGGCTCAGAGATGATACCTTTTATTAGAGCAACCAAGAAATGGCAAAAAAATTACCCTGGGAATAAAGTCCATGTTTTCTAATTGGTCATAAGACATTCCCAACCCCAATTAAGAGGGCATTCCTCTGACTGCCTATAGGCAGGGACCTGGCAGCTGCAATAAGAACAAGGGTCAAGTTATAGGGTTGGCTGTAGAAAGTGGATTAACCATTCGAGGTGAGTGGAGAATTGCAGGAATCATGCTGGCAGGTGGGAACGAGCTTCCCTCAGGTGGCTTTATCATGTCAACAGTTGGACTCTCTGCAATTGCAGGCCCAGACCTGGACCTAATGCTAGTCAGGGCCAACTTGAGAACTTCCCCTCTTCCAGCATGCAGGCCCTACACAGCTATGACACCGCATCTCGCCCCTGACCTGCATTCCCCTTCTGGTACTTGCTAGTTGCCCACACAGCTTCAAGACCGCTTTCTAGTGCCTCTCAAGCTACGACAGTCCTGGGCCTCTCAAAGTACGGGGCACAAACTGCACACGAAAAAAGTGCCATGGCTCTGTGATCTCAGCCAACGTGTGCATGAATACAAGTCTTCCAAATAGACGGACTTTGTGGGTACTCCACATAATCTCCATCACGATTTATCAGTGTTTAGCCGCTACAGGACCCAAACAAGATAGGAGACTCACTTATGGGGTGTGCCCGAAGACAAAGACAGCGAGAGAGTCTCCCTGGCCCAACAGACCACGTGATCTAAGCAGATAAGACAACGGATGGGGAAACGAGCCACTGGAAATGGATGCAGGGAATATAGTCCATCTTTTCTAGCCCCAACTAAGAGGGCATTTCTCTGACTGCCTACAGGGAGGGACCTGGGGGCTGCAACAAGAACAAGGGTTAGCATTACCCCCATTTTACAAGCAGCAATCCAAGACCAGGCTGGTTTACCCAAGAAACTTGTGTTAGAGGCGGGTATTGAATCCCCTGCAGCTCCAACCCAATGCCCTAACTACATAAGCATCACTTCCTTTGAAGACCACTAAACCTCTGTGGGGAATAAAAAAAAAGACACCAAGGTTTCACACATTGGTTTCACTTGTGAAGCGGACGTAGGCAACTATCAGCAAAGCAGTCAGCACCTTCACTCCCAGAACCACCAACCGTTCCTCCTGATAACCGCTCCGTCCTATTAAAATATCCTCGCGCTTCAAATACCAAGGACATCCCCCTTCCCCCATCCTAGTCCCCTTGCCAGCCTGCTGTCTCAAGTGTCAGGACCACCTCTGGTCACTTCAATCGTCTCCATTTTAAGCCCAAATTTGAGAAAAGTAGCAAAAAAATTCCCATGAAAGCAAGCTTCACGTGTTGGGTTTTCTTGCCCTCGAGGAAGTCTGAGAAGGACAGATTTTAAATGATTAAAGATTACGCAAGCAAGGCTGACTGTGGGCCTGTCTCGCTCCTGCTCCTCCAAAGATCTGACTTCTATTTAATTTTGCCTCAGAGGATGCATGAACGAATCCAACCGACGCTCTTAGCTAAATTTTAATACTTGAATATTTCATGGGCAGCTGTTCTCAACAGACCGTGCTCTATACTCAATAATAGATAAAGCCACTGGTTAAAAGACTTCAGGGAGGTTATCTGAGGCCCCACTTGATAGAGACACTTGGAGTTTTGATTCTGGTGGAGTTAGTCCCGATGCTCTCTTTCCCAGATCCCAACACTTGGCCTGCCTCGGTAGGACCAGCCTCTTGAGCACGCCATCAGGATACGGTACAGCAATGGCAAAGGTCAGAGCTGCAGCAGAAATAACATGGCTAAGATGCTACAGAGTTGGCGGACTGCTTTGGCTTTGCCTCCTGGAGCAGCCTGTGCAAAATTCAACACGTCTGAGCAGACACACTCGACACGGCTCCCCGCCAGGCACCGGGACAGGACGATCGAGAGGAGGCGGGAGGGAAAGGAGATCCACTGCAAATGGACCTGAATCTGGTGGCGCTTGCATTTTAACCCTGAGGACGTCGCTCCTAAATTGCACCAGAATAAATGAGAGAGTCGTGTTTATTGAAAAAGGCAATGCACCAGCAAAGTTAGGGTCAGCATCAGGGAATTTAGACCTAATATTTGAGTTCTCTTCCTATTCGGCTGGTTTGACAGAATCTAAAACCATAGCAATGACTTTTTTTTTTTAAAACTCAATACAACAGTTGTTCTTTGCCTGGATGTAACTCTTCTCCTCTGGGGTATATTTGCACAGAGATCCCATTTTGATCCCATTTGCCTAGTTGTTTTGGGGGGGGTTGTTGTTTTTTTACTCCAAACACTTCTCCAGCATGATGCTTGGGGACTGCCCCTTCAGAAATGATTCTGTTTGCTGGTTCCATCGAAGGCTTTGCAAACACGGCTTTATTAAGTCCTCAAACACCCCTGAAAACAAGGGGAAGTATTATTATCACAGTGGCGGTAGCAGCACAAGGAGCGGTCATGTGATCCGCCCAAGATCAAAAGCAAGCGACGGAGCTAGAAATACAATCCCAGAGTCCTGATTCCCAGACTACAGCTGTAACCACCAACAAGGCATGTGACTTGCTGTGACAATGAGAATTAACTTGCAGTGAAAAGAGAGGAAATCCAAAACCGATAGAAGGAAATGCTGTCTCCGCACGCATGAGTAAACCGTGGCACTTGCTGCCGTAGGGAGTCATGGACGCCAAGAATTTAGCAGGGTGCCACAAGGGGGGCGGACACGTCTGTGCATCCCTAGAGAGTGCAAGGGCCATCTGCATTTGTGCATCATGGCTCAAAATGACCCGGATTATCCTCCCGCTGCCTACTCCACAGTGCTTACACCTTTCTCAGGATTTGGCCGCTGGATGTGGGGCTCAGGTCTGAATAGCTTCTGAGCTCCTAACGACTGACAAATACATGCTTGAGCGTGGTCTGCAGCAGCATCGGGGTTGCAGTATGGCATATTTTGGAGCTGCTGAGAAGTTTTCAAAGTCCTAAGAAATCTGAAACGTGACAGTGAAAACTGATTGCTAACTTGACTTCCCCAACCTGAGCAATGCCCTGTCTATAGTGACCAGGTCCTTTCCGAGTAAGATAAGAAGAATGCAGCTGGCAGGTGGGAAATCAGGGGCTTAATACTGGGGTTTTTCTACAAAAATATACTTTGGGGAGGGGGAAAAAAAAGCATCGGAAAAGAGCTAGAAATAAATGGATCACTAAAAACTCTGGAAACCGTCCCTTGTTATAACTATAGAAAAGGATGCCTTCCATGTAAAATCAATAGCGACTCCCTTCATCGACTTCATTGAGTCTTTGGCTCTTCTCCCTTCTTGGAGATAAAAGCTTTGTTGGTATTTCTCTGCGTTGCTGACTATTAATTGTGTCATTCTTCCTATGGTGAAAGGTTATTTTCTGAGGCAGACAAAAGTGCAGCATCTCCTGGTGGAGACTGTCGCACGCTGGGACACACCACCTCTTCTGGAAGCCCGGACAGCTCGGTCCCCCTGATTAAGAGAACATTTGTCCTCAGTGCCTATATGCTTAATCCTGGTCTTTACTCCATGTGACCAGGATTCAGAGCATTGCGTAGCTAAGCAAGGACCCCATGCCTTCATTCCCCTGGCTTTCCTAGCGACCGCATTTTGAAGACCATACAAAATTTCCAACTCAGTCCTCCAGATATTATTTGAAGACATTTTTGGCTGCTAGAAACCCTAACTGAGTGGAGGCCCACTATGCAAGGCACTGTTTGTGCACACACAAGAGAATTTACAGTCTTAACAGACAAGGCAAAGGAAGCATTATGTCCATTTTACAGATGAGCAACTGAGGTGCAGAGTGGCTGAAGTCGCACAAAGATCCCAGACATGGACACCAGGTATCCTGAGTCCCTGCCTTGTGCTTTAACCCCAAGACATCCCCCTGGAGCACTACACCTCACCAGTACACCAGAGCTCTGATTTCTGATTTACCAAGCAGTAAATGCACGGTGCAGACCCATGAATAACGGCAGTCTTCTTCCAGTGTCATCCTTTTTGGGAAGCAGCTTTAATAACATAACACACTTACAAAGAGTTGGGCTTCCGCTGTTGTAAGCGGGCAGACTACTCTGGGGGAACGAGCCGAATCCTCTTTGATCGGCTTTCACAAAGTTTCGTACCCCAGCCCACACTCACCCAAGTTCTCACTTCTCGAATCTCGCCCCTTCCGTTCTTTTGTGCACAGCTTCTAGCATTGGGCTGAAA
The DNA here is from genome assembly GCF_052110815.1 of Crocodylus siamensis. NCBI lineage: Eukaryota > Metazoa > Chordata > Crocodylia > Crocodylidae > Crocodylus > Crocodylus siamensis. Next base: position 5,907,280 of record NC_143405.1, read on the forward strand.
CATACTTAACGGAACAAGGCATTTTTCACACCTAGCTGCTTTTGATCCCCTGAAACCCCTATCCACAGGTCCCCTGCGGCAAAAGGAAATTCAGCATGAGCCTAGAGACTGTTATTTTTTCATCTGGGTGGGTGGGAAAGGAAGGGTCCTATTTTCCCCTTTTCTGTTTCTCATTATGACCAAATACACCATTTCATGAAATTTCACAAAAATCCCACACCCGATCTCCTTCAAGTTGCTTCGGACTTGAACAGCCCACCAAACTTCTGCTAGAGTCACTTCTGCAATTGCCTATCATCATGGATTAAATGGACCGATTTGCAGCTGGCTCAACGTTTTGGACTGTGCTCGGTGATGTGTCTCTTGAGGCTTTTAATATTCTACCTGGCAACTGAATGATCAGAGGCTATAATTCAGAAGCAACTGGTGACCTTCTAGTTGCATTGTACTCGACAGAAACCTAATACAAGTCGCCAGAAGAAGGTACCACCTACCCTGACCTGTCCTGATAAGATCTCCCTCCTATACCTTCCCAGTGAGGACTCACCTGCTCTGAGCAAAATGACCTGGTCATCCAGCGGCAGCTCCGAGAAGTGGGGGATTCTCTTTGCCCATTCCACCAAGGTGAAGAGCTGTTTGTCCGCTGCTTGGCATATGTTGGTTACCGGGTCGTTGGGCTGCAAAGAAAAGAGCGCTTAGCAGGAGGCACCATGAAGGAGGAGGTTTAGAGAAGCTGCTGGGATGGATCTCCTCTCTCTGAGAAACCTTAGGAGCAAGATCAATTGTTCCATGCACTACCTTGCATTGCCCCCCTTTTGTGTGACCTTCCCAGGCTAGATGAGCATCTTAGGAAACACAGTCCATGGTTGGGGGGATGTTTAGCATGTGCCCGCACAAGCAAACCGAGGCCGGGGGTTCAGGCCCTAAGGGTAAATGCATTGCTCGTTGCATCAGAGATATCAGTTCCATCTCTGTTGCTGAGGTGTTATCACTCAGGGACCTTGAAACAGAGAAGTGGCTAATTAGACCCACCTACAAAGAAACCACCAACTCCTTGGCCCAGCCCATCAGGCTCTAAGGTGCTGAGCTTACTGGCTTCTGCGAACTTTTTTAGGCAGCATGGGGGAAAGCTGACAAAGTCCCTCCATGTCATTCTGCTCATAATGATCCATATCAGAGTAGCATTGAATAGGACTGAGACTGCCTAGCTCCAGCGCACGAGATGTCCCAGGGACAGTTTGCCCTGTAGCACTTACAACCAAAGGCAGCACAAGGTGGGAGGAGAAAGGCAGGGAATGATGTAGCTGCTTGCCCAGTGCAGGTCTGTAGTACCAGAGCAGTATCTTAGGGCATGTCTACATGTGCATTAATGTGCTCTAGTTAAATCTAGTACCTCCATCATGAGCTACTAGGAAAATGTGCATTTGCCTGGCTTAAGTAAAGTGCATGCTTTTTAAGTGATGCTTACTGTGCATTCGCTTATTGTAATGCTCATTAAGCAAAAAGCACTTTTTTTACGTGATGCTTTAATGAGCATTCAAATAGACTAATGCACATTAAAGTGCATGTGTAGACGTGCCCTTAAGACCCAGCCCAGTGAGCTGCCCAAAAGGCCCTTCTGTCTGCCAGTGATCCTCAACCAAGATGCCTTAGGTCTCAAATCCTGTGCAATATTAGCACCATTAGGTGTGAAATCACCTACACACGATTCACAAGATAAACCCAGAGAATTCAACTAGGAATCCCGAGTCAGCAACCCTCTGACCTGCTGCGGGGTCTTTTTGAGCTCTTTGCAACAGAAGAATTGCTGTGTTGTTTTTCTATAGTCAAAACCCGAGTGGAAGCTAAGAGCTGGCATTTTGTGAGCGGGGCCCTGAGTCCAATGAAGGAGGCTTAGAGACAAACAAGGTTGAGAACCGCTCCTCTAGCTGGTACAAATCTGGACCTTTACCAAGCCAGAACAAAACGAAAGAAAGGGAGGAGTGTGTGTGGAGGAGGAAATCCGCTTTCTCCCAGCCTCCTGCTGCCTGGGAGGGTGCTGTTCACATGTTCTGAGAGCCAGGATCTCGTAATTCAATAAAACACAACAATGGGGGCATTAAAACTGGAGGAAAATCCTTCCCTTTGAAATACGACCCAATAACAAAAACCATCTGCTCTTCAGTAGGACATGCAGCCTAAACAGACAAAATCCCTGTTTAAAGGAGCTGCTAACAGCTCAAGTGGGTTTGTGATTACAGATAGTCCAACCCTGATGGAAGAAGGGAAGAATTATCATCTCGGGGGGGGGGTGTACACACACCCACGAACTTCAGTTCACATCTCTAAAGGGGTATGTATGAGTCTACATGTGCGCACACAATTATAGATCTCCGTTTCGAAGCAGAAGCTGAGAAGTGCCGTTCTTTTCCTCCAGGACCTTACAACAGCGTTTACAACAAGAACAGAGAATAAGAATTTATTTTACCTTCGGACTGCATGGGGAAATCATAGTAACCCAGGGAAGCCTGTGTATGAAGATATATTACCTGTGCCAACTGTCTATTTATGAGCAAATGTTGCCACCCTTGCTGACAATGAGCTGTGTGTTGTCTATGGACTAGTCCTCATTAAAGCAACGCTGGTTTGCAGAGCAAAGCGCCAGTCTCACGGGTGCAAAACGTGATATGCTTATTTGTGCTGAATAGGAATTTACAGGATTAATCCCACTAAAGCCAGTGGGAGCTCATGGTATTGCAGTCGGTCCTATTATGAGTCTATACAGTCTGTATTCTCCATGGGGAAAGATGTCTCTTTCCCTGCCTTTTTCACAGCCTCAAGTGCATTATCAGTTTTTTGAACCTGTAACTAGACAACACACTTATTACTGACCCAGATGCACTCAGGGATGTTCCTGTCTAACAGATGAGGTCTTGAAGGAACAAGACATGCAATGCAGCAAGCTGGACCAATAACCAGAGTCTCTAACACTGTTGAAATAAAAATCACTCGGGATGCGTCTGAAGTATCTGCAGCCACCTCTTTACCACTGAAAGAGAGAATGGCCATAATAATACCTTCATGGGCCATCCCAAAAGCCCAGGAGACATTGCGTCTGGGAATTGATGCAGACCTATGAATGTACTGGGGGCAGGAAGAAATGCAAAAAGCTAGAACTCTTTGTTCAGAAATGATACCTTTTATTAGACCAACTGAGAAATTGCAAAAAACAAAAAATTATCACTTTCTGATCCCCGGGGGCAGGAATGTGGGGGAAGGATGTATAACCAGGTCCTGGCTTCAGTGTGGTATGTCCACCTGACTAGGAGGAGAGATGGGGTGAGAGGAGAATTCAGGAAGGAAATGATCACGTTTAATGACCACACAACGGCTAAGACCAGAAAGGAGCCAATTACAGAGACAGGATCCTTCGGAAATATGGTCTAAAAGTCAGGACCACAAAAAAACCAACATGGTGAGCAAGACGGAAAAGGGAAAGTGAGGAAGCAGAAAGGGAGCTGAAGGGAAGGAAAGAGCGGTTTCTAAAGCAGCACTGAGGTCCCATAAGCCAAACAGTTGTTCTTCACCTTGATTCTTCGACTCAGAAACTGCTTTAGTCATTTGAAAATAAGGATACATTGCAGAGAAGAGTGTTAAAATTAAAATATTGAAAAATATCCACTCTCCCCTGCAACTTTTTCCAACTAGTACACAGGAATCCCAGTCTTTTGACCCTCAGACATCCATGCTCTTAGCCTCTTAAAAGAAACCACGATGCCGCTCGCAAAAGTGCCTACCCTAAATTATTCTGCAGCCACATAAAAGTAAATGTTAACTTAGCACCTAGGTGGCCAAAAGCTCAAATCCTCAGTACTTAAAAATAACAAGCACTTGGCAAGTGTTAAGACACCGGAGTATTTTCACCTGTTACTTGTAGAGATGGATGGGTGCAGTCTTGGGTTTAAGTCCAAGTTGAAAGGTGCTGGGAATTTCTTAGGAGTTTTCATCCTTCTTGCTCCTTCCCTGCTTTCAGGGGCGCGCGGGAAACCAGGTAGCAGGGCAACATGGCCTGGAGGCCCGGGGCCACAGAAAGAAGTGCTCTGCTTTGCAGATTTAGGCAGGCAAGGTTATTTGGGTAAATGCAATATCTTTTATTAGACCGATTAAATAGTTGGAAAAGTTGTTCTTTGTGAGCTTTCAGGTACAAACACCCTCCTTCAGGCAGAGGGAGAGGCGCTGTTAGGACAGGCACTCTTCCTTGGAGGTGTCAGGTTGAAAACAGAGTACAGGGCTGCCCAAGGGGAGGCAGGGGAAGTCATGAGGCAGATCTCCCACGTTTTAGCAGCATCCGTATCTAATCATCCCACCTCCCCACGCTGAAAGGGAGCTTGAATCCAAACACTAGGAGCAACCCCGCTCAGCAGAGACTGCAGGATGCAGTGTGAGCACTGCCTGCCTACGTTGCCTTTCACCCAAGGTCCTGAAGTGCTTCTAGGAAGGGTTTTTAAACCCAAAAGCTTGCTAAGAATTTTTTTTTTCCAAACTATTGAAGTTGGTCTAATAAAAGATATGCCATTAGGAACAATGTCAAGCCGTATCATCCTGGTGAGGCAAGAAAAAGTGGTCCTTGATGTACATGGCAGGGCAGCTGGGGAACAGGAGAGCGCAAAGGCTACCATTTCAGCGGGGGCCAAAGATCTGGGCTATTCAACTGGAGAAGAAAATGTCTCTCAAAGCTGAACTCCCCACAGAACTCAGACAACTGGAAAGACAAGTCGTTTGCAAAAAACCTAGGCCCTGGCAGCTCAGTCCTTCCTCATGATACAAGTTGAAGTCCGAGCTGGGAGAAGAGCCCAGCTCTGCTGCACCGCGTGCAGAAATGATGGAGACGGCCCTCCAGTTCGCATGTGCACACTCAGCTGGGAGACTACGTGCTCGAGGAGACTCCCACCCACCACCCGATGGGAAATTCTCGTGAAAAAGCTGTTTTAATGCACGCAGCTTGAAAACGATGGGTTTCCCTATCTCAACAAAGGCTGTTTGATTTTGTTCTGCTTCTGAGAGCTGGGCTTCCTCAATGAGAAGATGTGCAGCGAGTTAAGCAGCTGGGCACGGCTCCATCTTTAAGAGCACAGAAATTAGCACTGCGGACTCGGGGCTTTGTTTAAACCTCCTCTCCAGGGGCTCATGGGTCCAGGGGTCACGTCCTCCGTGACCGGAACGAGTGCTGATGAGGTTGGGAGGCCGTCCCCATCATCCCATGCCAGGGCCAGAGAGGAGAGACAAGCCCATGTCAGTGTGATAGCCCTTCCCAAGTGCTTTAATTATACCTCACATCTCCATTCTGGGAACAGCCACAGTGTTTACGGGCAGAATTTTAATCACCGTAGCATGAGACGCGGCTAACATTATCGCCCTCGCGAGCTGGAAAAACTCTGCCTGCCTCCAACGAAAGCATCTGTTGAGAGCTTTTGGAAACCCTCCTCGGCCCCCGGTAAGCAAATCCTTCCTGCGGCAAATGAAACGGGCACGGTGCTGGAGCGTGACAGCGTGAAAAGGACACGCCGGCACCTGATCCTTCTGGAGAAGATGAGCTTGGAGGCATCTTCCAGAAAACAGTGACCTGAAACCCTCCCTGCAAATGCCAATTAAGGGCTAATGGGGATGAGGCCTCTCAGTTACAGGTCGAGGTGATGCTGATGCTGCAGAAGCCCGAGGCTCAGGCCCACTCCGCCGGTCGGGGCAGAACGGCAGGGAGAGGGGTGGACAGGTGGAGGCAAAATTCAGCCTCCTGCCTCCACTTGCTATGCAGTTCAAGGTAAAGCGACCAGCTTTCGTCCAACAAAATCTGGGACACCGTCCCAAATCCTCCATGGGCAGCTGAGAATAGGCCTGAACTTGACCATCAGTTTTGCAGCCAATGTCTGCATGGGGATTTTGCATGCTGGCCTTCATCAGGGCACTGCCTGGAGCCAACTTCGGACATAGCTGCTGAAATCTGGGACAGACGTCTCATTCTTCGAATTCAGTCCCAGATAATCCGGGACGATTGGCTGATTTTTAATTGTTGGGGTCAATAAATGAAGCCAGCATCTAATCTCAGGGCTGCAGGGGACAGTCAGCTACCTAGAGATGGGCAACTACCTTTCTTCTCCACAGGTGCATTGCAAGGAGAGGAGAGTCCCCACAGCAGGCACGTGCCAGGGCGGCTCAGCACCGTGGAGGATTTTCCGATACGGGCTATGTGAAACCAGGTCTGTCTGAAGTGGAGACGGGAGCTTCGTGAACTTATTCGATGTACGGTGTCACAATGAGCAATTCCCCAGCTGCCACGGCGCCGAGGTGCAATTGTGCTGCTGGTGGGCGTTTTAATGGAGAGCATTTAAACTCTGACTCTCAGAGCTGCGGCACAACACGCAGGTCTGCGCAGGCTAGAGACAGGTCTGTGCATGACTGCAGCGATGTTAGATCGCTTCCACTTGGTTGCCTTCAAAAAAGGCAAGCGGAGCATAAGGTAGATGGGTTCAAATAGCTCCACTTCTTCAGTCAATATGCACCCTCCCCCCCCATCCACACACAGATAATCCCTTGCTAGCCCAGCAGGACTGGAACTGCCAAAATGCTCCAAGCATTGGCACACATCGCTGGGTAAGACATCACCCAGTCCCATTTTCCTATGCAAAGCTCTGCTCTTCCCTGGGTCTCACTCCAGCATGCTCATAACCAGCCTGAGCAATAGCATCCTTCACCGTAGGGGGATCCTTTTGGGATGGGTGTGTCATTGCATGGACCCGACATTTTATCTGCTTAGAAAGCCAGGCTTATATGCCACCTCCTAGATTTCCTGCTCCCACAGAGGATAGGGGGAGTCCCTGGAGCCTACAGCCTCACAGGCCTGGGAGGAGATTGTCACAGCCCGACAGTTGGCAGGCAGGCAGATCAAGCCCCAGGGACTGCGATGGGAAGGGCCCTGGCATCCTCAGCCCAAATCTGGCACAACCTCGAAGGAAGTCCCAGCCATCGCGTGTGATGCCCACGTGCCAGAGAGCTGCGAGTGGCAGCGCTGAGAGCAGATGCTCTATGGTCCAGGGGCAAGGACCCAACATAGCAGGCTAGTGGGGAAGAGCTTGGATTTGACTCTGTCTCTATTAGGTGCTGAATTCGTCTGCCTTTCCATCACAGCAGCTCTCCAGGGAGGCCTGAAAGAAGGGCAGACAGACTTCTCTCTCCATCCTCGTGACCTCATCGCTGTTGAGCCACTGATCTTGTACATCTGTTCAACCTGCTACAAATGTCACCTCATTGACGGAAGCTGCTCAACAATAATAGGGCATTTCAACAAGCCTCCCACCTCTATTGAGATGCACTACACATCCTTGTTCGCAGTAATGCGTGTTGAATTATGCAGCAACTGGCTTTCAATTTGCTACGAGAAGCTGGGAGAGACATGGTGCCAGATGAACCCATTTATTTTAGCTCGCTCTCTGGGGTTTGTTTTCAAGTCGGTGCAACTCGCGCTACAACTCCCCTGAAGATTTTTTTAATCCTGATCGCCGTCACGGGCTCCTCCAAGCCGAGGTCCCAACACTAGGCAAGGCACCGCTCTGCAAGTCCTCCCTCTGGGAAAGCCAACTGCTGCTTGATGGTGATCGGAAATCTCTGCTGTTTGCCTAACGTGGCATCGACTGCCTGCCTGGGACCCACCGAGTGCAATATTGGATGGACCCTTCTATGCAGCCTAGCAGTGTGCACACATTGCAATGCACCTGCTGGGAGCTTAGGGATTTCTCTTTAAGGTGGAGAGAGTCATTGCATCCTCAGTCCTCCCACTCCAATTTCCTTTACATTTTTTTTTTTAGCTAGCATTGCTGTACACTGTGAAACCTTTGCTAAGCTCCACCCCCAACATATCTTCAATTCACTGCTTAATTCTGAGAAATACCTACTAGCATATGGGGAGGGGAAGGGGAGGCATGCTTGGAAAACAGGCTGCAGACTAATACTGCATTATCCCAGGCCCTGAAACACAGATCTGTCTGAACCCAGATGTCAATGAATTTCAGGTGTGTTTTCAGCTTCGCAGACAAATTAAAAGACACCTGGCTCCTTGTATAGAATTGCCAAGCATAATAAGCTAACAAGGGCACCTCTGAAACTTAAGACCTGAGCGACTCTATCTGCCTCTGAGCTCCAGACAAATTAGCATTGTTTGGAGCAAGTTTAAGCAACTCTGGCTTGGAGTATATAATCTGTGTGCTTCTTGCAATTAGAAGCAAAGACACGCTGTGGGCAAAGATATAGGGAGATCATTTGCCCAGCATCACCCCTTGCAGAAAAAGACCGATGCAAAGCAAAGGAGCTTAGAGAAACTGTGCCATCAATTCTAGGTGGAAAAACTACATTATCAACAGCTTCCCATTGCAGAAGGAAACTATGAACAAAGTGGGAGAGAAAAGGTAGTTAGTGACAGCACACAGGACTTGTTTTTAAATAAAAGACCAAGAATTTCTGCAAAAAGCATTGTTACTAGGTATGGGCTCAGCCCTACAATGCCTTTTGATATTAGGAATTAGTTCACCGCAGTCTCGGCAGACCTTAACATGTGGCACATTGAATAGGAAACTCTTTAACTTACAGGCATTAGTATAACCTGCCTCAGGCTCACAGTGGCACTGAAGTTACTCATTGCAACTCTGTGGGCAAGCAGCTCGTTATCATGTGCGATAGGTATTATTCAGCTGTGTGAGAGGTATTCACCTGCCCTAAACACCGAGGACTGGCAAAGCTTAACAAGAGTGAAGCTCTGCAAGTCTAGTGAGCTTTCTACCCTAGCTTGAAATCTTGCACCTTGTTTTCTGACAGATTAAACATGAGGCTCTCTTCTCCAAAGGGGCTGAACAAATTAAAATAAAGCAAACAGAAGTAGGAGGGAATACACGAGTTTCTCAGGTAAGGGTCAGTCTGTGTTCTCCATTATGGGATGAAAGAATGTGCTCTTTTAGGGTTAGACTAGTGCACAAGGGTCTAATAGAGATGTACTGGAAAAAAACAATTCTTCCCATATCCTCAATACTGCTCACCACTCCTGAGGTCTCTGCCTTCTTCATTCTACCTGCAGTTCCAGCTCTTCTCCTTCACTCTATTTTATCCTGCCATTTCTTATATGGTCTCTTAAGGAAGGTACCCACAAGTTAGACTAAACCTTTATTAATGCGTGATGAGCTGCAATGCTAGCTACCATGGGCTTCCCCCCTACACCAAGCCTGCTACAATACACAGATTCTGAATGTGTGCAGTTGATCATATCACACTTGCAGTCTATTATTTCAGAGATCTTTCATTTCTTGTCCAAATTGAACATTAACCCTCTTTATCAGCTACAACCAGTCTTACAAGCCTGACCGTGAAGAGTCCCACCACTTCTCCCCCATCCCAACAGCAACAAGAGACTGAATAATCTGGCCAGCTGCCCAGCATTTGGGATTTATATGCTTTAAGGCCCACCTCCTTACTCCCAAAAGAAACCATTCAGGCTAGGTACTTATTTTTTTTTGGAGGGGAGGAGGAGGTTTACCAAGCCATTCCACCTGGCTGGCTTGCCCATGTTAAGGGAAACATTTATAAGGAAAATCACAAACTAAAAATTCCCAACTGATAGCAACTCAAGCAGCATAGATCAATAAGTAAAATGCCCCAAACTCCTTCTCCTCCCCCCAGGTTTTCTATAATTAGAGACTTCCAGTCCTCCAGCATCCCAGTGCTCCCCTGGATATAATCCACAGCAGGGCTAGGAGTGGAGTCAGAAGCCTGGTTCTTCCCTTATAAATTTGCAAGAAATAGCCAGCTGCTTCCTTTAGAGAGCAGTCATTCCCAGAGGAGCAGGGACCGAAATATAATGAGAGCAAAAGCCTTAGGTGCCTTATAAAGAAGGGGGGAAATGTTATCTAAAATGAGGGGGTTTTGAGCAGACTGTTAGGTCATGTTTGGGGTACACACTAGATATTTGCTGTTGTGACAGGGTTTCATAAACAGCCAAACCTTTACCGTGTAGCAGGTTTGGTGATGCTACAAAGGTCTAACCACTCCAGAAAAACAAGTTTAAAATCCAAACCTTCACCCAAGTTTTCTCCAATGCCTGATAAAGGGTGTCTGTGCCCAGGAGCTTGCAATTAAAGAATTTTTTTTGCAAAAATCTTGTTGGTCTCATAAAAGAAATCACCTCTACCACAATTCCTGATTGCCTTTTCCTCTAGAGCAATACACCCGCCCCCTTCACAATGCAGCTAAACAACTTTGCAATTAGAAAACTCATACCCAGATTTTCCAGCTGGGATAGTTTTGCATTTAGCCAGAAAGGGGCAGGGGGGGTTGGGATCACTTGGAAGGTAACCTCTTCAAGTCAAGGACTGGTTTAAATTGTGGTGTATTGTATGGCTGACTGCATTACTGCAAAAGAAATGATGCTTTATGCACTTTTCTAAATCTACCTATGCTTGCACAGGCTTATCTCAGGTCCCTCCTTAAATCACAGAAGCAAATGGTTGCCATGTTATAGGTGGGCAAAATACATCTTGGGGCACATTAACATTTTGGGCAAGGTCATCTAAGGAAGCTTGTGCCAGGCATGGGAATAGAAGTTATTCCTCCGAGCTGTAGGCCTACTGCTTCAACAACACGCTGTCCTTTCCTCTAATCTACGCGAGTCACCACGTTGAAATTAGGCAGGGCAGGGTGGCAGTGCTCGGGGTCTTATTCGCTATGTAGGCCCCGCACAGATTGGGCTACAATGGCGGAGGTATTCCTTACCGAGCTGGGGGTCAAGCCCATGTTTGCTTCAATGTACGTCTCTGTCTTTGGCTCCACCGCAAGTTCGGCTTCCAAGATCTTCTCCACGGGCATGTCCTCGTTGGCGCTGCTTGTCGACTCCACCTCGTTCTCGTTGCGATCTTTCCCCCTCTGCCTCTCCTCTTGCACAGCTGGAGACATGGATGCAAAGAAGAGGAGAACATGTCAGGCTGCGGTTCCCAACTAATGGAGCTGTGGTTTTATCACTGGGATTTGGGAGGTCTCCGGGGAGCTGCAAGGTTTAGTAATCCTCAAAATCTAGAGGCGGTTTGGCCCTTGTGGCCTCAGGTAACATGAACGACGCTGCTAGGAAGGCAATCAAGTTCCCTTTGACTTTTAACCTTCTCCCTGAGAGGTTAGAGGGGACCCAGTCTGCTTGAACCCCCCCCCACCGAGGAGCACATTAAAAAAACTGGGCTGCGCATGCATCTCTGTGTAAAGCAGAAGCTTAAAGATATTTCTTCAGCTCTATCCTGGATTTCTCCTCCACCAGAGGCTGGGCAGCTGTAGGGAAGCCCCCTCCTTGGAAATAAACCTTTTAAAATGTTAAGGAGCTATGTATAAAGAGTCAAGGGAGGAATCGGATGCAACTGATGTGGTTGAGAGAAAAGAATGGGTGGCAAGGGAGGGGGAAATATCGAGGAGGCTCCTGGACAGCAGGACAAAGAGTAAAAAAAAATAAACTCAAAAGAAGAGGTTAGTCTGATGCTGGTGTCCACACTGTCCAACTTTCTTTGGAGACCGTCGGAAATGCACTACCAACAAGGTGATAGAGGGGCTCTTCTCTGCTTTATTTCCACTGACAGGAGCAGCTGCTGTAAGGCTGCTGCTAGTGCTCTTAAAATAGACACTGGACTCAACTGAGATCACGGCTCTGTTGTGCCATGTGCTATATGTGTCCCTAATAAGAGAGACTTTGCAGTTTAAACACACGAGAGAAGCAATGGCTACCAGAAGGGGAGGGTTGTACCCATTATACAGATGGGCAACTGAGTCAGGAAGAGCTGAAGAGTCATGTCCAGCATCGCACAGCAAGTCACTGGCGCATGGCTAGGACATGAATCCAAATCTCCTGAATCCCAGCCAAGTGCCCAAACCCTAGACAGCCTCCTTCCTTTCATGTAAGTCAATGATTTCTCTCTCACTACCCACTCAGTGGGAATTTCCCTGTGCTCTCAAGCCTTTTCCATGTTGTCCAGGGCTCTTCTCACCTTGGATGCATGTTATCAGACCAGACAGGAGCTCCACCCAAGCAGTGACCCCCCACTGCACATCCTTAACCCGCCTTGAACTCCATTTCCATTGAGCCACAAGTCTACTCTACAGTGGTGAGCTTTAAAATCCATCAGATGTCACAGTGAGTCATAACTTTTAGTTAAATGCAAAACCCTCGCCCCCACCACGGTGGTGTGCTAACTAGAAAGGAAAAGAAACCACCAGAGAATAGAAGATCTACTTAGGGACTGTAAAAATACACTGTCCAACCTAAAAGTCACATGTACAGTAACAGAAAGGGACAGCCTCCAGCACTGACTGCTGCGTATCAAAGGACGGGAGGCCAGCCCTCTAAAAGCATTTCAGAAGTCCTTGTCTGTGGCCGTGCCTTCCCTGTTATGTGGGTCATCCCAAAATTAGAGCCAAGGCAGCCACCAGGCCTTCCACAGACAGGCAAGACTTTTTCCCCAGGAGAGTCCTGGGGAAGGTGGAGTATATGTCCTGCCTCTGATCCAATGGCATTGCCAGCCACGTAGCAGCACCTACCAGAGATGCAGAAACCAACGGCGTGTCTGGAATATGCCCCCCTGCTTTGCTGACAGAAGGGCACATCCTAGTTGCACACTCCCTCCCAGGCTCCTGAGAAGCTGGGTTTTTTCCGTCTCGGACCTTTCCCCATTGACATGCCAAGATCCTGCATGATGCCATGTACTTCGCTGAAACATCCCTCTTCCCTTGAGAAAGTCACTGTCTAGCAGCTGGCATTTAGATCAGGGACACAGGATCCTTGCATATGCCAATACTCAGTCTGACAAAGATTTATTTTGTAACTTTGGGCTTGTTACTTAACCCTTGCCTCAGTTTCCCAGATCCCGTGCTGTCGGGGATCATCTTCCTTAACTCGCAGAGGTGCATGGCTGTGATTTAGCTGAGATGCTTTGAACCCTCAAAATGTTCCCCAGGTGGCCTTTAGTTATTACTATTAGCCCTCATCTGCTTTTGAGATGTGGTGCACGCAGTTTTACCATGCAAATGCAGCATATTTATGTAACTAATTGCATCCGCTACTTTACACCATAAAAACGGAAGAGACTTGGTTTTAATCATCTAATGGGTCTACTTCTCTGCACAGGACTGTTCCCAACACTGCCTTCTAGTTCATTCCAGTTTTGAAGGACTTGGGTAATGGAGCTTTCCACCCCTCGCCATCAGAAACTGGCTAAATGAATGCAGCTTTGTCCAGGACGTAATAAGGTACTCTGTAAAAGCAGAGAAAACAGCACTTATTAACAATTACCCTAATGCATCACCTCTTTGCTGGATTGGAATCTGGTTATGTGACCTTAATGGAAAGTGGAAGGGCACAGAGACTTGTTCCACTGAAATCGGGGCTGTTTGTGATACAATAAGGCTTCTTAGATCAATGGTATTGGCTCCATGACAGGTGCTAAAATAAAAGAATAATAAAAACGCCATCTCTCCAAAGAAACAGAGGAAATGCAAACGTTAAGAAATTACCTTCTGGAACAACACCATCATATTGGACTTGTATTCATCCTAGTACAACTAGACCTTGCAGACACTTTACAAATGGATCCTTTACTTCCTGTCTTAAGCAGTTGTGCGCTTTGCTATGTATTGTTAAGTAGCTGTCACCTCCCTGGCTGCAACTCACTGGTGGGTGAAGTCATTCTTTTGTACACATCGGTACGTCTATCTATCATTGTACTTCCCAAGGAGCTTTAGGATCCTTTAAGATGCAAGGTGCTGCATAAAAACTTGGCGGTCATTTTACAAGCTAATCTAACATTATGAACTGCACCTGTTACATAGCTGAAGGCACAAGATTCTCTGACTGGGGTATTAGTGTCACATAGTGTGAAGTTGTCCAATGGCTTAGATCCATCTTTTTCCACACTGAGGATCTGGACCTTGCCTGCCTTAAATTTTCCTGGTTTCTTTTATGTGCTAGCACGAAATTCCCAATATCCCTGCTTGGTTTTTTTTCTCTCTCTCAATTGTCAGAAACCTAGAACTTTTTGCTGCTCATAATATCAAGCTGTGGCTCCATAGCACAGAACTGGCCTCCTTTCCTGACAGTCTTTTGGGCATGTTTTGTGAGCTAGACTAGTTACCAAATGACACCACATAAGCCAAAACCCCAATCTAAAAACCTACGAGAAAGGCCAACTCTTGCCAAAGGCGGTTTTATCAATGGCAGTGAGTTGTCCAGAAAGAGACTGTGAAAAAGTCCTTTCTCTGAAAGTAACCATTACCAAGGGCTAGGTTAAATGCTTCACCCGGAGAAGTCCCTACATCAAGATCAGATGTCATCGTGAAAGCCAATCTCTCCGTCCACCAGAAGTTGTTGGCACAATGAAGCAAATGCTGGGTGAAACTCTAGGGCTGCTTGTGTTATGCAGGAGGCGATTCTACAGCATCATTTCTGGTCACCTGTGACCTTAAATCTGTGGATCCTGGCCCAAAACAACCTGCCCTCAACTCTGAGAAGTTGCACACACTGGGCACATCTACACCTGTGCACTCACTGCACAGCAACCGAAATTACTGTGCAGTACAGGCACACATCTACACATGCACACCCATGCTGTGCAGTAAAAATAGCGACTTACACTTACGTGAATGTAAATTTGATACTTGCATCATGCAGGTATCAAATTTACACCTGATCAGTTACTGTGCAGTAAAGCACGTGTAGATGCCTTACTGAGCAGTAACACTGTGTGTGTGGACTGACTTGGGACTAACTTGAGCTACAAGTCAGTCCACACACAGCAGTAATGTGCTTGAATGCCTGCACATGTAGATGCCAGCCTATTCCCGCTTGCTGCGCAGTAACTTACTGTGCAGTAAATTTAAGCCAGCATAAATGCACGTGTAGACACACCCACTGAGAGAGACCTGGAGAGAGCAGAACCTGCAGAACACGATGAGATGTGGTGGCTTTTCAACAGGATTTGCTAGTGAGGAAACTGTGACTTGCTGGTTATTAGTCAAAGACATCACATGCAGAAGAGAGAGAAGGACAGATCTCATATGTGACAATTTCTAAAGGATTGCTCCACTGGTGGCTGTTAGTGGGCAGTGAAGACTTGACTCAGATGGGTCTACTCAGCCCCAGGCTAAGTTCTCCAGGCAAAACCAGTCCTGCGAGACTGGCAAGCCAAGGCAGGAGCACCCTGTGGGCAGAAGCAGAGTTGGCACAGTCTCCTGAAACACCTCTGGTCCAACACAAAAACAAAAACCCGGGAGAATACAGTAAACCCCAACGCCAGCTCGGGCATGAACGCACTGCACTAAACTGGCCTCCATCCCAGTTCTGTGCATCATCTCCGGCTGGTGCTTTTTAGGGCTCTGTGCTTCCACGTGATGGAAGGAGAGCTGCCGACTGGACAGCTAACACCTCTTCCAAGGTCTCAAAGCCCATGGCAAAGGATGGAGGGGCAAACTGGACAAGGCCATTTCTAGCTCCCTCGGCGATGGCTCCCGGGGTGGATGCATCCCAGCAGCAATGGAGTGGTTCTCCTACACCTGCATAGTGGAAGGGCTTCCTGCGCTGCTTAAAATTAATCTCCTTCCAAGCTCCTGCTTGCATGGCAGTGCACCGAGGCTGGAGAAGGCAGGGGGTAGTTTGGGCTACGGGGGTGGGATCTGCTGCAACACAGCGCTGTCCTCTCTCACGAAGACCTGAACCCAACCAAGCAGGAGGGGGTTTCTCCCACATTCACCCATCCCCTCCGCACCCCTCCGTGAGGCTCATGGAGATGTGCTGAGCTCTGAAGCAGCAAATGGGACCTGTCTGTCATCGCTGCCATGGTGACATGAAGATCAATTCCTCATGCTCCCAATCTCTGCTATTGACTGGGGAGCTATTTCTTATCGATCCTGCGCCGGCTGGTAAAGATCCATGGGTGCGTGTGTTAGCAAGCCACCTCCCCTCCCGCTCCCCTGAGCCCATAGTAAGGAAATCATTCAAGGAAGCTCGATAGAGCAGCGCACGCACATTTTTTGGGGTCAATATTGCGAACAGAAAAATAAATATAAAAATAAATAGGAAGGGGCTCTTATGAAGCATAAAGGTAGAAGAGGGGCTCATTAACCTTGGGCCCTGTTGCCTTGGTGACCGCAATGAAGCTTTTGGTATCGCTGGTGCTCTGAACGCCCAAAGAAAGAAGCTGCTTAGGATGCTGAGGGCAGGGAAGACATCACTAAGGCTTGAACTTGCACAGAGAGTTTGCAGTGCCTGCTCCATGAGGATCACAGCAGAGATGGTAAAAGGCCTGCCAGCCCAAGCCGTGCATCGTCTGCAGGTCACAGAGCAGTATTCAGTGCGGAGCAGTGGCCTTCGGTGCTGACAGCCTACTGATGACTAGGATCAGCGGGCAGAGCCCACTAGAGCAAAAGATCCGGCCTTTTTAGGGTAGGCAGAGGCCAGAGCAATGAGACATCATCCTTTACAATGAACACAGATGAGGGTGCTGGGATGAGAAGGAAACCAAAAAGTGCAATGCTAGTAATACACCGCGCACTAATGCAAAGAGCCAAGGGATCCTCAGCTGGGCAAGCCCTGGAATTGGAGATGCAGGATCGCTAGCCCCACAGTCTTCCCTAAGGGGGGTACAGGCTTTCCAGTGCCATCTCAATCCTTACTTGCACAGACCATCTTGGAGCATGGGAGAGGAGCTGAATCTCCATCGCTTCTCCCCAACATGGCCAAGGGACAAGCTCCTACTACTGGGGGTGGTGGGGGTGTCTCACTCCCTCCCTCCATTTTGCACGCTCCACCCAGCAGCTGGTAGGCAACTTGCTGATGCCTCCACAAGCCCTGCACCCATTGTTCTTCTTTGAATCATGCTCATTAAAAATAAAGAGGATATCGAATCTCTAGGTGTGCCCTGTCTTGGAGAAACCACAGCTGTAAAATGATGATCCGCTCTACACCCACTCATAGCCTTTGAATGACTAACCTGTGGTTCAGGAGGTCAACGGGAGGATGTGAGCAGGAAAGAGGATTCCCAATAGAGCAGGGGAAGCCTGATGATGAGGGATGGTATCTCAGCCTTGGGGCGCACACGTTCCATACCACTGAGTCCTCGTCTCCACCCGCACCTTCTTGCCTTTCTTTCTCTCTCTTCCCACCCCCTTGAGCTGTATCACCCAAACTCTTTCCAGTTGTGAGCTCTGCAGTACTTGGTTTCTGCCATTACTCAACCTTGGGCAATACCCCTTCCCCGTGCCTGGACAACCCTGGCAAGAGCAAACACTCATCCTGAGAAGGAAAGGAGATGGTCTGAAGGAAACACAGGTGTTTGACTGGGGTCCTATGCTTGTTTAGTCACAAAAAAACCCCCAAAAAACCACCCCAAAACCCAGCAGGGATAGAAAAGGAGACCTGGGGTTCTGCTGCATTAGGAAGTCAAGCAAATGGATGGATTATCATCATGCAATCTGGGATAAGAGTGCAAAGGAAAAGGAATTTGGTCGTGAGGAGAGGACTGCTAGTCATGAAGACTTGGGACCCTATTCTTGAGTCCGCTCCCCACCGGCCCTTGGGCTCATGACAGGAAGAAAGGCAGCATGTGGCTGACAAAGTACATACAATACTGTACAGTTGGACTGGCTTCTTTTGGTTCGTCTTTTCAATAGAAATATTATAGAGATACAAACTTTGGCAGCTGCGTGGCAGCTTCTCAGGTAATATGGAAATGGGAATACCTTGTTCTTCCTGCCTTCCCAGAAGTCTTGTGGGCCGGGATGGATGATGCTCCATCCCTGTAACAGAATAAAATTTAGAAACAGAAATCATTACATCGTTTGGTTGTTGCTTTCTGCTGGTCTTGTCTTTACTTAGGTTGAACACAGTTGCTAAGTACCTGGTTTTGGGCACTTCCCCACTCCGGGAGTGGGTGGTGAGCATCTCCCTCCTTCGGAGGATGGGAAGGGGTGGGAAAGGACCGATTGATTCTCTAAACAGGTGTCATTCATATAAGAAAGGCCACATGAGAGTGTCACCGCCATGCTGGGTATTGACATCTCTCAGGATGGGAGCACCTATGGGAGGCAAAAAGGTTGGGATGGGGATGGACTCTTGAGTCTAGACCATACCAGGATCTCCTCAGCGCAACTGCAGGATGTCTCTCTCAGGCACGTGTGTATTTTTAACAACAAACATTATGGGGAAGGGTCTATGACCTGAAACCCTCAGCCAGAAACCACTGATCCAGCTCCTATCTTTTGTGGCTGGTTCTTTGTCTACAATCTGGCTGAACCTCCCTGGTCCCTGGGAAGGTTTTAATTCTGGCTGCTGCATCTCGTACCTTTCTTCAGTGCTTGGCGCGTCTATCACGTACCTCCCGGTCAGATACCGAGCCATCCTTCACCTTCCTCTGGGTGCAAGCCATATCCTGAAGGAGCACCATAGCCCAGCCATGAGTTACATGGCATCATCGCTGGAGGCCTGGGTGGGAATCACCAAACTACTGCATGTCAAACAATTGGGGGATGGTTCAAGAAAACGACCCCCTCCTGCAGGCTTCATGCCAAACAAATCGAGAAGGGATGTGAGGGGGAGACATTTCAGGAGGATCTGAATCCAAATCAGGCCCTAACTGTTCAGTAGCTTTCAAGGGGTTAAAACCATGGAGCAATTTGAGGGATAAAGGTTGTAGCCATGTTGGTCTAAAAGCAAAAGCAGTCAGTGTGACTGAGCTGGTATCTTTTATTACAGTGGTTCCCAACCTTTTTAGACTGTGGAGGGGCATACTGCAGACCAGAAGGAACCGGCAGCCAACCCTTTTTTATACTTGATATAAAAAAGGGTTGACTGCTGGTCACTTCTGGTCTGGCAGCCAACCCCTTGCAGCCTGGTACCAGGCCACATTGCAGGGGTTGGGAACCTCTGTTTTACCAGACCAGCTAGATAACTGTAAAAAAAAAATGTGTTTGCAACTATCTAGTTGGTCTAATAAAAGATATCCTCTCTACCACACTGACTGCTGGAGCAATTTGATGCTTTTGTTTTACTGCTAGCAAATCAAGACAGAGGAGAAGTAGAGACGACAGAAAACGCAGGGGACTGCTACTCTTAGCTCCCTGGGTATGAATTCGTGGTGCCTGAAGAAGGGTGTCTGTGCCTGAAAGCTTGCAAAGAACCATTTACCCAGCTACTTAGCTGGTCTAATAAAAGAGATCACATTTACCCGAAGAAACTTGTCTTCTCAGAATATGAATTTGCAGTCTTACAAGGGCCAGGAGGGTGCTTCCCTTGGTGCCACCACAGGTGACGTGGCTGGGCTCAGTGGCCGGCGCTCAGGACCCTGTAGTTGCATTCCTGCAGAATTGCCTGCACACCTCACCCATCTGCATATTTAGTTTGCAAGCTCCATGGGGCAGAGATTCTCCTTTATTAGTATTCCTGCAATATGGCCTAGAGCTTGAATGGGCTTTTGGCTAATCCTGTGATTCAAATAGTACGCTAAAGGGCACGGGGCTACAGAAAAAGGGTCCCCTCTGCTCTCCTCAAGTCTTTTGCTGATTGGAGTAAATGCAGCTTCCACCAGCTAAGCTGGGATCAGCAGACACGGTACAACATGCCTCTAAAGACCAAGAGCCCAGTCTCATGAAAGGAGCCTTTCATTACACAGTATTGGCAGCATAACACTCCTGGTACATGTGAGTACATTCTTGTTTCGACTCTCACGTGTGAGCGGGAACTGCAGTCCTCTCCGTGTCATACCCCTTCATCAGGGCCCTCTGTGTTCTGGCTTCCCCCATCTAACCCGACTTTTCCATCCCAGTCTTCTGCAACGTTATGATTTGATCCTTAGACTAAATGAAACGACTCTTCACTAGACATCACAGGGCTCCTCCAGCCTGCTACCTAATCAAGTAACGACGTCATTAGTCAAACTGATTTGGAGAAAATCGGATGGAGCGCACGCACCGTTACCTGGACATCAAAATGCGCAGGGAACGCAGATCCATTTCCCGAGATTTCCCTGTTGTCAAACCGAGATGAAGAAAGGACCTCAAACAATGATGACATGCCCCTTTTGGCGATGTTCTTTCTAAGTTTTGAAACACCTCTGGATTTGGAAATGTTTCATTTTGAAATTGCAGTCAACAACCCCAAACAACAGGTATTTGTGGATTTTCCTCCACAGAAAATGGAAAGGTTTTTGTTCCAATTGGGAACAAAGCTTTATTTTGGGATCTCAAAATACAGCACCCATCCTCCACACAGCTCAAGGCATCAGACTTACAGAGCTGAACTTTTTCACTGAGATTGCCTCCAACCTAGAACAAGTACAAAGTCTACCGAGACCTCCACACGGGACATTTCACAGCTGCCTACTGACACGTACGATTAGGTTTGGTTTTGTTCTTAGCTGCCAGGGAGACACTGGGAAGGAGGGAATAAAAGGTGGTTCCTAAGGAGATCCAGGAAAAACTACCCCCCCCCCCACCACCACCCCCCCCGAATGGTTTGAGCAGGTGGATATCTTCTCCCTGCAGACTGATATTAATAATGAGAGCATATCAATAAGAGTCTGTGAGGCTGAACTCCCAACCAGCAGGGTGGGGCTGAGTAATGAATTCACCAGCTGCTAGAAAAGAACAAGAGGTTCACAACCGAGGCTTTCCTTGGCACAACGGAGGATATCGGTTACAACGACAGCACCCTCAGCTCTTGCCACGAGCCTCATACTATTTAGTGGTGTTCATTAAGGCCCCACCTCCTGGAGTCATGTGAAATGCACTGGGATCGCAGCTCGCGTTTCACATGGCAAGGGCAGGATGTTCTTTAAGCTATCGGGCTTGCAGAAAGTGTGACCTGCAGCATGTCAGGGCTAGAAGGCAAATGAAAGAACGCCACGTGTATAACTATTTTGTTTTTAAATCCCCTCATTTTTAGCACCAGTTGTACAAATGCTTGCACACCAGACTCTCAATTTTTGCATGCTTGAGTTTGGCAATGGTGTGCCAAAGAGCTGTATTCACTCCCAAAGGCCGGGTGTGAAGGTGCCCAAACACCTAGATTAAAAGAGGCTGTGATGGCCAGACAACCAATTCCTAAACAGTCAGTAGTCTGAGACTGCCAGATTGTCCTTACGAGGTAGGTAGGTGTTGTTCAAAAGGGCTGCCCACCAGATACCAGTCAGCAAAGGGTGCCAGCCCTTACCTGTGTGAATGTATCCTTTAAAAACACCTGTTTGTGTGCAGTGAGGTCTGGGCAAAGCCAACAAGCCCCTTGACTGTACCAGCTGCAAATGAGCCACAGCTAGCAAAGGAAACTGGGATCCAAAGCCTCAAAGATGCGGTCAGCATGCACCTGAGCACCTTGACTGTTTTTTTTCCCAATTCAATGAGACACTTTGAAAGGCAACCACACTGGGCAGTACTCTGTGCCCACTTCCTCCATTTCAATTTGGAGGGTGCCAATGGGGCACAAAGGCAAAGTCGCTTCCAAACAGAACTGAAAAGCTCCAGCTCCTTCCTGCCTACGCTCCCAAGCTACCCGCAGCGTTTAGGCCACTTGCAATTGCAGCCCCATCCAACAGCAAGTGCTCTGTGGTCCTCTCCTGCTGTACGGACTTTGCATCGATGTCCCTGGGCACAGGGCCAGACTTACCTGCCATCCTAAAAGCTGGGGTCAATGGCCGGAGAAGAATTTTAATGAGGGGAGAAATGGGCGGAAAGCAGACCAGGGTTGCCAGGATGAAGCATTTCGAGAGCCTCCATCAGTCCTCGCATCCCTGCGTGCAGCCTGTAATTACCATCTACTCTGCACTAATACAGGTAAGCGCTTGTTTCTGAGCCAAACATCTCAGGAATAACAACTCAGGCGGCTGGTTGCTTTTTATTTTCTTTTTTTCTCTTGGCATTTCTCACTCTGGCTGGAAAACTATTCTAATGAATTTTAAACTTTCTGGGGGCTGGAGCCAGTCTGATTCTGCCTGCTTAGAAAGACACCGCGATGGCGCAGAGCAAGCCAATGGATGGATGCGACTGTAGGAGCGCATTGGCTGATCTGACTAGGAGCTTTTTGGAGGCAGGGGAGTGCGAGCCACGATGAGATATCCTGGCTTACCCCTGGTTGGAGAGATGCTTCTCCGTTTGCTTTTTCTAGCTCTGTGCATGGGGCTTTAGGGTGGAGTTACATGTTGCACTTAGGCTGCACAAAAGCTGTGGAAAGTTGGGTAAATTAAAGCATGCCGTGAGCAGTCTTGTGCTAAGGGTCACTACTGTTTCTTGCCTGCACAGGGCTGGCAAGCAGAAGTGTGGCTAGGAGCCAGGATACCTGGGCTCTATCCCTGCTGGGATGGCGGGGAGCTGGAAGCAGTGCATCCTGGGATGCTGGAGGACTGCAGATTGCTTGCTTTACCTCCATAGAGCAGACTGAAGTTACACCAATGCAAGCTACATGGCACAGCTCGTAGTTAACTCACGCCTGAAGTGGCATAACTCTGAGATGTCCAGAGGGCACTTAGCACGATTTAATGAGCTTTCATGTGCAGGCATTCCCATTTTAAGTGCCCTTAGTCTGGTTTAAGTGTAACACGTAACTTCATCCTTACAGACGTCTATCAGCATGAGGCCCCTGCACAGATGGGGATATAGTACTGCTGCAAGGCTCTCCTCTTAGCTCCAGGTCTGATTTGGACAGTGTGGGAGAGCAGCCTGGTTGCTGCATAAACCACGTATCATATCCCAGTCATTTTTCTTGTCGTTCTTCCCTGCTAATACGTGCCGACAAGCCACCGTCTTTCTATTTCCCTTCCTCTCTTCCTCAATCCCTTCCAATATAGTCCATCAATTCTGGTCACTCGTGCTGGAAGGGATTGTGACCCCACTTGAGCAAACTACTGCTTTTGCTTATCTAGCCAGGACCCAGGTCAGCACCGTCACGGTAGTGTGTGCATGGTGTTTGACCTGGAGTTGTTTTTAAACAAGCCCTTCTGTACAGCGGGACAGGAATAGGTGTGTCCTTGATGCTTGAAGCCTTCCTAAACTCCTTGGCAAATTTGTTCTTGTACCTCTCTTTCTCTTTAGCCTCAAGTCTTGATTTCCACTTTCTGCCTATATTAGCTTCAGAGCCACCACCAATGGCTTTGAAATGCCCCAGAGAGAAGCAATAGCTGCAGGTGGCAAAGCTGACTTGACATATCACCAGCTCTTTTTGTTCAATGGGACGCCAGGACAAGACTTTTTACTATCTGCCATATTTTGCAAGAGGCTGTATTTTTTTAACGGCATGTGAACCTCTGGGACTACTCCAAAGAAGGAAATTATTTGAGGCTGCTTAAGCAGCCAGAGATTTCTAGACCGCTGCAAAGGCCTGCCTCCTGGGATTTTGTTTCTGTAATGTATATATTCATCAGTACTTGCTCTCGTCCTGTATGACATGAGTCAAGTGATCTGGCTTCCACTGTTATCCTAATCATGCTGTTCTTCAGGCCTGTATTATGAATGCAGATTCCCAGGCCCATGCATTTTGAAGACATGGCTAAAAAGGTCTTGCTGAATATAGCCTGCTTGTCCAAGGCGGTTGGACTCACGCTGACCTTCCTGGGAGCTTGGACCCATTTGTCAGTCCCTTGAAAAACCAAACCAGTGCCTTTCACTTTTCTAGACTGAAGTAACCTCCAAGAATTTCATTGCATCTCATGGACAAATTACAAGGAGGGAGTGTCCCCCAGCAGGTCCCAGTCACTGGCTGACTGACACCCTTGCAAGCACTTATGAGAAGTTGTTGAGCGACTCTGAGCAGCTTGGGGAAAAAGCCCAGCAGTTAATACCTACCTCTAAACCCTCAAAAGAGGAAGATCTGTAAGCCCTAATAGACACTGGACCAAAAGCTAGCAGAATGCAATGTCCTTGCAACCGCACCGTGCACACACAGCCTGAGTCTTACTGACACGTGGTTGCAAGCCCCGTCTATACAGTGAGGATGGCAGCAGGAGGTGGGGCTTCAACAGCTGTACAAAATACTGGGGGGGTGGAAACGCTGTCATTCACTGCCTCAAATACTGCCTGCATAAATGAACACCGCTGTATACAAAGGCAGGGGTGGTCTTGGAGTGTGTCTGCTCCCTGCAATACAGTCAATGCTGCTGAAAAGCAACTGAGAAGTCCCTGGCGTCGGAGGAGACACAGCTGGAGTAAGTCCAGCCGGTCCTAACACAGGATTTCAGCCCTGCTTTCAAAGCCTGATACAATCCCCGGTCCCTGCTGCTGTGCCGTGGGGGGAAATGCTGACCTCCCGTTCGGCGATCAGTTTAACCTTGTGCATGACGGCTGTGCTCAGGCCCGGAGCGCTCGGGCGTCCGAGCGACTGTCAAGTCCGGTGCGTCTCTCAGCGAAGTCCTGAAGCTACAGCGCGCAGACAGGGAAGGCCACCCCGCTGCTCCTGTCGGAGGGAGCTTCTTTCAGCGGAGCTGCCCCCCCCGGAGCAAAATGTCACCGGAGACAAATCAGCCCCGCAGAAACTCTGCACAGCTGCGCTCGGCTGGCGGGGGGCAGGCACGCGGGGGGCAGGAAGGAGTGAGCCGCGGGGTTGGGTTTGTGCAAATGCACGCGCTCATCTCCGCTGCCCGGGTACGTCACCTCCCTGGTCTCTCCCTAGTGTGCCCCAACCCCAGTCACTAGCTCTGTGGTAGAAAATAGGGATCCACCATAAGGGGGAAAAAACCACAATCCTCCAGCTTGGGCATCCTCTCTGGAAACTGCCATCACTCTTTTTTTGAGGCACTCAGTCCCCATTGCCAGGGTGTCTGGGGGTCACAGTCCCCATTGCACTGATGGGGAGCTGTCACAGAGAAGGACTCCGTCACAGGCTTGAGGTTACAGAGCACATCTGTGGAAATGGAAACCAGGTCTCCCCCATCCCACACGGATACCTCACCCCAGCCTGTACTCCCATACAGCCACATGAATTTAAAAAAAAATGCATTTGCATTTACATTTACTGCCTTGTGGCTCCTGACAGTGGCTCTGACCCAGCAGAAATATTAGCCTGGCGAGTAAGGAGCATCTCTATCCAGAGCCCATGACTTCAGAATGGTTCCCTTGAAAATGAAAGTCATTAATAGCATCATCGCAGCCAGGCCATGAGACTCCCTTTGACCCGTCTGGGAGTGGGTGCGTGCTTTAGTTATGGGGCGACTGAGGGGGAAATGAATGAATATCTGCATTTCAATGGGTCCTGTGGCCCTTCTATGAAAATACCCATTAGCCATTTATTGAGCATGTAGAAGCTCTTGGAAAACTATTCTAATGAATTTTAAACTTTCTGGGGGCTTTCAGGTCCTGATGCATCTAAAACTTACTGAGGTGTCTCAGTAATTAATTCAGACCAGACTACCTGGTTTGGGGCTTTTGAGCAATTATGCCTCTTTTAAAGACAGAGCTTTATCTTACTGGAACTGTCCCCACCAGTAAGATGCAAGAAATCACTTGTGACCCCATTCTTGGTCCCTAATTTGAAAGTCAACGGGGGGGCCGTCAATCCCATCACAACGGCAAAAATGGGATTCTGCAATGATGCAGAAGCCCATCACAGTGATAAAGACAAGTAAAAAGCAGTCCCTTTAAAACTGGAATGGAAGCACACCCCGCACAAGTGACCCAACGATTCAAACCCGAAAGAACGGCACAATGGAAGGGGAAGGCAGCACTACTGAAGAGTCGCGTGGGGATGCAGGTGGGGGAGATAACAGACAAGAGCAGATTGAGGTGCAGGGTCTCTTTCAACTTGTATTGGTTTTTAATTGCCAGGTTTACAAGGCAAGTCATTAAGAGGATGCAAGAAAGGAGCTCGTTAAACGGAGGGGCAGAGTGCTGCATTCCAAAATTGCTCCTCCAAATAATGCTCTCTCTTGAACTTTGCTCCTGCAAAAGGATATGGATGTTGGCCTGTTTTTTACATTCGTTTGGAACAATGTGCTGGAAAACTTGAATCCCCTGTTTCTCCCTAGCCTCCTCTGGCTCCCCACTGCCCCTCCTCCTCCCAAATTATGCCAGCTGCCACTTACACGAAACTACAGGCGACAGCCCTGCTGTGGGCTGCTCTGGGTATCCTGCGAGCGTGTGATGCGCAAGGAGGTTATGCATAGTCATGGCACAAGGGGAAGGGGATTAGACACGGGTCAGTGCCAGCCGTGTGGTGACAGGAGCTGCGCTCCAAGTCATTCTAGGATAAAGCAAGAGTGAAAGTCTGGTCGCGCTGGACCAAGCAACCCACACTGAGATGGTGGCAGGACAGAAAGAAGTCATTTTCTGCATCACATCACAAGCTCAGCTCCTCCAGGGGGAGGAACGACAGGGGCGGGGGCAGCACAGTACACCGAGCAAATCACAATATGACTTATAAGACAATGCAGAGGAGAAGGGGAGTCCATTGATAAGCCAATTAGTTAGGGGGGTGTCTTTGGTCAGCAAAGCACTGCAGTAAGCATCAGTTCTGTGTCATGCTGAGAGCACCCTAGGGATCTCATCCTAATTTGCACATTGATCTGGATAAATAAAACCTAACTAGCTGCATGACTGGTGCTTGGGTTTCCTATTCTCCCTGTAGACAGGAACTGTGGGGAGAATATTTATGGTCTCAGTCGGAGAAGCAGAACTGCCTAGTTGAGTGGTCAGAGCAAGGGGCCAAAGCTTGCCAGAAGAGGAGTTGGTGCAACAGGCCTAAACCTGTGTCCACTATGTAAGGTACCTGGAGCACCTCTAAGGCTTATATCCATGCATATATAATAATACTGTAGCATGAATTGTGATGGTGGGTCCCCAGAGTTCACGTAGTTGGGATATCAGGATAGGAGAACTCTTGCTCAGCCAAGAGCCACCAAATAGGTATATCGGCTCAATGCCCTTCCAGGAGAATTAGTGAAGTAAAGGGTGATGGAAAAGGGGATGGGCTCTTCCATTTCCCAAAGCCTACACTGGGAGCTCTCCCGGGGCTGCTGGGGAGAGCATGAGAAAGGGCTCCCCACTGGTATTTCCTGCTCGCTCTGCAGCTGCAACGCCTTCTCCAGGACTGGATGGGACACAGGGTAGCAGCGTGCACCGGGGAGATGGAGAGGAACTTGGCTGCTGCTGCAGATGCTTTGCATTCCCGCGTGGCTGGGTTCTGACCCAGGTTCACCAGCAAAGCACTTCTCTGGTTTAGCTCCACGTGCAGGAGGCAGCAGAGCCACTTTCTCTACCAGACACACATCCCAGTGGCAAAGGGGTGACAGGCAGGGGTGCAGAAGCTCCACCCCACTTCATGAATCCTTATAGCGATATATGGTCCACAAGGAACCTGGTCTTCTGACCTACTAGGGCACCCCTTGGTTGCTGTATCGGACATCAAAAACAGGCTTCCCTCTGGCTTTCAGAAGTCATTAGCTACATGAGTCAAGCAGAAGTCAGGGTAGATTTGCACCTTATAGACTAACTAAAGCAGAGCTTTTATAAGCAGAGGGTTTATTTCATCAGATGCATCTGGTGCATCACATGAAAGCTCATGCTATACAGCTCTGATTT
Organism: Crocodylus siamensis; assembly: GCF_052110815.1. Lineage (NCBI taxonomy): Eukaryota > Metazoa > Chordata > Crocodylia > Crocodylidae > Crocodylus > Crocodylus siamensis. Next base: position 5,934,868 of record NC_143405.1, read on the forward strand.
AGTTTATAAGGTGCATATCTACCCTGCCTTCTGCATTCCTAAGCCCAGCACCAAGTGAAGGTCAACAGGAGAAGAGTATCTTGTGCTTCACCTCTGGAAAAGCAACGGGCCCCATTCAGGTGGTGAAAACACAGATAGCCTCGCTGACTTCCTGGGGTCACTCTAAGGCACCCCTGTGTTTATCTGCCATGGGAAACTGAGTCACAGAGACTCACTCTCACCAGCAACCAAAGTACTCCAAAGAGTAGTTGCTCCTTCAATCCCTGGAGTCTCCTTGCCTGAGGCTGGCACCAAGGTCCCCACTTGGGTATGGGTCCGCAGAGCATTTCCCAGTTCAGGACAGACTTCTCTCACCATGCACCAAGACGTGCCCGACAAGGTTTACACTCTGGGATACAAACACCCAGGCCACAAAAGTACTCCCCGTATCACTCCGGGTCTTTGGCTGGCAACCTTTATTTGGATGAATATCTGATACTTAGCAGAAGACAGTGCACAGGAAACAAAGGCTTGTGCAACTGGCAGTAATTTCTATGGCGAACAATGCTTTCCACTAATGAGTTATCACAGTTTCTGGGTGCCAGAATCAATAAGGCATGTTCATCAGAACTGGCATCAGGACCTTTCTCAAATATATCAGCTGGAAGCCCTGAGGGGAGACTTCAATGCCAAGAGATATCTGACATTTCTATACTCCTCCCCTTCCCCCCACTTACACCAATACCATCTCCTAAGCAAAGCCTGATAGTCTAACATGTGCCCAGAGACCAGGTAATTGGGACCTTTTCCTTCTTCTCACCTCCCCACATTGCTAGTGCACGCGTTTCTCTACTGGCTTTGACACGTGAACCCTTCCTGGATGCAAATCTTTCCTGGGTCATTAAAAGCTGCTTGGAGCATGAATAGGCCTTCCCTACCTGGGTCCATCCCAACCTGATCTACATCAGTACCTCTCATGTGTTCCCCCTTCCTAAGCACAGTTCAAAAGAGGGACTAATTTGTCGGCACCTCTCATACACGCGCTCCCAGCTGCCTTAAATAAGCTTCTTTCGTTCCTCAGCCATTTATGAAATCAGGGTTTCTCTCTTCTTGCATGGATTTTCATTTACTGATATAGCTGAAGTCTCTCTTGTTCCCCATATTTGTTCCCGGAGTCATAGTATTATTCTCCATCAGCGCTTGAGACTTGGTTTGGTTTGGTTTGTTCTTTTTTTACTCCTGCAAGATCTGGAAGACTCGGTAAGAGGGTTTTACTGTACATCCATGACACATAAATACCATTGGAGCTACAGGAAAAGCATTTATTTGACAGGAATCAGGTATTTATTTAAGTAGCTATAAATTGGGTCTCTAGAGCAACATATTTTGCAATGGAACGAAGGCTGCTAGCCCGGGCTTTATTAGTAAGAAGCCGTAACAGTTTACATTAGAAAATGGGGTATGTTTAGATTAGAAGCACGGGCATCCGAAACCAGATCATGCTGTCACCGGCCCAGGACTTGAGCCTAAACTAGAGATGCTGGTCATCTTCGGGGAAACGGAGGGTTATCAAGGGAATTCGGGCAGCAGGCGAATGGCTCAGATACTGGGTCGGATGCCAAGTTACGCCGGGCAGGCAACATGAAAAGAAAGGTGGTGACGAGGTGGAAAGAAGAGGCAGCAGGAAGTAGGTGGAGGAATTTGGTGCTGGAGGGGGAGGGAAAGAGCAGGACGAGAGAGCTGCGCGGAGGTCTCAGATGGGGAATGGCACGTGGCAGAGAACGAGGCCGCAGTAGAGGCTGCCTTTGGGAAAGATCGCGCGCACATGCACATCCTTTTTTCACCCACGAAACAAAATGCTCATCTGTTCTGCTCACCGTTATTGCACCTAGACGTGCAGACTGCCCCAGGCGTCTGCGCTGGGGGCCAGGTGTGCATAGACCTGGTTCTTTGACAGTGCAAACTCTCCGCCACATGGGCAAATCAGGTTGCTAACTGCACACATCTTCTCTGTACGGGGGGCATTTTCAAATTTGGGAATAGAAGAGTGCAAAGGGGGCTCTGCCAACACATTGGGATTCAATATACCGGGGCCAGAGAGAGCTTTTTGTTCGGCCCACTTTCAACCATGCACCTCAGAACATTTCATAGAGTGATGAGTGGGGAAGTACTTTTAGTCCCGTTTTACAGATAGGGCAACTGAGGCACTATTAGCTCAAGACCGGGCATCAGGTAGGTGGCAAAGTGGGTCCAGGCCTATTACAAACCTATCTATAAATAACTCGCTCCAGGCCTCATTGTCAGCTGATGCAAACTACTACAGATCAGGGGAAGCCAACAGAGCTGTACAGAGCTACGCCGGCTAAAGCTTGCCCCCCGACTGTCTCCTCACGCCATACGAGATCTCAAAGGATTTCCCCCATATGTCCAAACCCTCCTTTCCATACACCCCACGCTCTGAGATCTGCTTGCCCTGTACCAGTGCACTCCTAGGGTTATGCAGATCCCATCTGTCACACTTTTAAATAACTGGCTGATCATTATGAATTCATTTGGTATTCACTGTGATAATGTTAATCAAAATGAATTAATAGAGTCCTCACACGGCCAGTGTACTGTATGTACTCCCTCGGGAATTCTGCCACCATTGAGAAATTAATTAATGGACCTATAATTTTACAGTGGCGCTGCCCAGGCAATTGCCGTAATTGGAAGAATTTAACAGTCACCTGATTTACACCATGTCAGCTTGGCCGGGCCAACAGGGAGAAGGAGAGAGCCAGAGCCCCCTGGACAATTTGTGGGTCCACGGCCGAGGCCCCAAACCACTGCACTTTCCCAGAGGTGATTTTTCTTCCACATTTACATCTGTCTGCTATAGCAGCATCCGCCTCCTTGGGATGTGACACTGCTGCCTCAGTTTCCCCCCGGTTTTCTACTGAAATATATGCACCCCCACACTTCTGGTCACATTCCCCTTCTGGGAGCCTAAAGAATGAAGGCACATGAAAAATGGGTCCTTTGGTCCTTGTGCATTCACCTCATTAAACTGAATACAGGTCTCTTGCCTGTTCAAGAATCCTGTTAGCAGGGCTTTCTGCTGGCCTTCATCCCACTAAGCTCTTCCTGCGCCCCAGTTCACCCACCTCCAGGACCACCACCAGTCTCAATTCTGGCCCCATCCCAAGCCACCTATCCTGCAGGCTCCTAGAGACACCCCCATGCCAGGTGTTCGTTTCCTTCCTGCTTGAAAACAGGCCCATTATATATAGCAGGCGCCAAGTCTGAGTTATGCTCATCTCATTGAGTCAAGCACAGGCCAGGATTCTCCATCCTGAACCCCGTTGCTGGCCCAGCTCCTTCCCATGAAAGCTGTAAATTCAGAGTAGAAGCACCTTTCCATGAATGCATCGTCAAGGGAAGAGCAGGCCCTTAAATAACGGGGACCAAAACCACTGGGCACCATTTTGATTCAGGACCAATTATTCTTGTGCTGAGGAGCCCTGAAGCCTGGACTGCTCGGTCCGCCTGCCACCACCTCTCTGCCTAGGGTACTTTTGCCCTGCAGCTGATCATTCACACCAGGAGCCCTGAGGATCTTACTTGGTATTATTCCTCCATCTTCCCTTTGCTCATCCATGAGGTTGAATCCCATAGGAACAGACTTCCAAGAGATGCTGAGCTGATTTGCCTTGTGTCATCCTAAGCACCTGCGCTACCCACTGATATCAGGAGGATTTTGCTACGTTTAGTCCACTTGGTTCTTCACACATTTATTTACTAGATCATCTTCACCTATTTTTTTCCCTTAGTGACCCCCAACATGCATCACAATACTGTATTTCTGGAGTCATTTGGTGGAATCTCTTCCATAATACTGACTTGGTTCCTCCAAGAAGCCATACAGAAGGAGGTGCCCCAACCTCCAGTAAAAATGCTTCACGTTCCTGAAGACAACCGCAGCCTTCGGCAGCAAACTGACGGCTAATGAAAAAAAACAAAAATTGGGGAAATCTTGTATTTCTATTCAGAATAGCATGCACCTTTGCTGAATATAAAGACCTTTAACCTCTCGGTAAGACAGCTCAGTGAGTCCAGATCACAGAGCTGACCCCCTGACTGGCGCCTTTTATCCAGCACAGAATCCAGTATCCACCAGTGACCGCTAATGGTCTCTGACAGCGTCATGGTCCTGTTGACGGCGCAGCCGTGTCCCTCTGCAGAAGGCTGCTTCCTTCGCAGCGTCACGGGCACGGGACTCGGTCCACTCGGACCGTGACCGTGCGTCGGGGTGGGGAGAGGGAAAGCTGGGCAAGGAGAGCAGACTCAGCTCAACAGGGCCTCGTTACAACAGGGCAAAGCTGCAAATGGATGCCTGTCTCCCTGCTGATGGGACTTGATGGTGCGGCATGTCCTCGCAAGTGCCCCTATCGTGCTTTTACTGCAACATGTGATACCAAGCGGCTGCCACTGTCCACAGCCAGCATGCTCTATCTGAAGGTCAAGAGCCTTTTCTCCCCATTTGCTCCATCTCCTTCACATTCCCTGCTGGTTTTGCTATGTTTGTGCTGGCTCGTGGCTCTGTCTGCTCCTTTTCCCAGCACTCAGGTCACCCCTGCATGGGAGGCAAGGTTGATTGGGGGCGTAGAGCACTTTCTCCTGCTCTCCATCGCCTGTCGGGAAATGTACCTGGTGAGCGGTCCTGCCAGGGGACACGGGGGGACGCTCCGGCCTTCCCTGGAAAAGGCAGGCAGTCCTCTTCCCTTGACTGAGGGCTGCAGTCTGCCTGTAGACCCAGCCACAGCGGTGCCATGAAACCTGCCTCCTGCTGCCGGCAGTGGGAAGGCGCAAACCCATTCCCAGCTGAGCGGAGGATATTCCTCTTCCTGACAGTCGTATTAAAATGCCAGAGCACTCACTTCCCCAAAAACACTCTCCAGCACGCCTCCTCAAAACCAACACGATCGGGGGTGGCAAGGTGAAGAGCAGTAAAAAGGAGAAGAAAGAGCAGCCAAGCTATTATCATATTCAACTGGAAGCTCCTGTTTGCTCTGAAAAAACTGGGGGGTTGGTTTGCTTCAGCTCCCATCCCAAACCCCCCTCCCCGCAGACTTCCTGTCCGAAATGCCACAGCAATGTCTTCCGCTTCGGAGGGAGAGCGCGGCTATCGGCCTTCGACGTCAGCCGCCGTAACAGCGAACAAAGCTTCTGCCACATGGCAGGACTACTAAAGGACTGTCTGCAGTGACAGCATTATTATTATCACATAATAATAACGGACTAACAACACCGCCCTTGTGTAGCGTCCAGAACATCTGTCGGAAATTTAGTCTTTCTTGAAATAAAGCCCATGATGGCCTCCCACCCTGAATCTCTACTCCAGGCACCAAAGGGTTACGTTTGCTAGGGGGAGGAGAAGGGACCCTTTGGGAATTTGGTACTCTCAGTCTTGCTGGAGAGCTACCCCCGCTTCGCCCCTGCTGAATGCCCTTTTAATCGCTCGCCTCTGGATGCTCCCAGCGTCTCGAGCAGAGATGGCTTTGACATTTGAAGAATCTACATGTGTGGGTCCTTACATAACCCCATAAATCAAGCCTGTCAGGGTTTGTTAGACGCAAGACGCGGCTCCAGCACTGCCCTATTTCATCAGTGCTCCAGACAAGACTAACTGCTCTTCCAAGAGACACGGTCTGTAGCCCGGCTCTCCTGCAACTTAGACCGACTCTGCAGCAAAGAGGGGAATGGACACATCTCAGAAGATGCAGATGTAGACGTGACCCAGAAAATGTAAGGGGAAAAGGCACCAGCGAGCGGAGCCATACCTAGGGGCTATTTCCACATAGTTACTCTGCAGTCATACGGACGCTCCAGTCACTGATGCTTTAGAGGGATGCTGTCAGGAGGTTTAGGCCCAACTTCATTTTCAAGTGGGGAGTGGGAGAGGGAACTGCAGCAGAAACAAGTTTGCCTGACTGCTTTTTTCCAATGGGCTCAAAGACTGATAGTGGAAACCCAAGCACAACATTGCCAGGCTTGTGCGTGGGAATCAGAAAGAGAATCCAGTTACTAATAGATGCTGCTCCTCAGTCCAGTTTCGCTATCGTGCGAAGTGAAGTGCAAAATGCAAGTAAAGAAACAATGAAAAATGAGCTATATTATAAAACTCGAAAGAATAAGATCAATCTAATTACCCCAGGGAAAGCAGCTTATAACATATGTGCAGCAGGGGGGCTACCGGGGCCAATCTCAGCAAGGCCCGCCCACCTGTTCTTGAGCTAACCACCCACCTTCTCGCCTGCCATGCCTTGGTCTTAATTGATTAATTAATAGATGTAATTAGGCAGGAGGCTGCCCATTTTCTGCCCCGCTGCTAGGGGGCGCTATCTGCAGCTCCATTCCTCCCCTACACCGCAGCCCAAGCCTTGCTGATGACATCATGATGTTCTCATATGTGCCAGTCCCCCACGATGGGGCCCAGAATCCTACTGTAGGACCCCACCTGGGTTCCTCCCTTCAGGCGGACTCTGCTGCCGCCATATCAGGCCATATATCACCCTGCCATCGGTTCCCCTTCAGGTGTGGTCCCCTCACTGAGACCTTCGGCTCACACTAGCCCTGGCCCACCTCCAGCCAGTCGGGACCCCAGGCCTCTGGCTCTTGGGCGTCCCTCTCGGTGGGCCTCCTTGCCCTTCTGACCCTCCTGGTCCTGGCCGCCACCTGGGCCAGTCAGCGGAAGCTCTGTCAGGCCCTGATGTATGACCCATACTCTTATCCCAGGGTCCCCCTCTGTGGGTCCTCCTTCATGGACATGGGGGGCCGGGGTACCTCACACCATGACTGGTGCCTCAGGGTCTCACAGGGAGACTCTCACTCCAACCCTGGGCAGCAGGTTGTGGTGCTACAACCAGTGTTATCTTTGACCCACACTCTGCCTCCCAACAGTGGAGGACTTATTGGGGTCAGGGCTCAGCTCTCTCTGGATGAGCCCCCACTCCCTTCACAGGGATCCACATTGCCCTCTCTCTGGGGCTTCTGATCACTGCCCCCTCTCACTGTGCATCCACAGCGCTGGCCCCCTCTCAACTGGGGCTCAGATGTTATATTTGACCGAAACTCTGCCTCCCAGCATTGGCGGACTTACTGGGGTCAGGACTCAGCTCTCTCACCCTCTAGCTGAGCCCCCCTCTCCCTTCACAGGGCTCCACACACTGCCCCCCTTTACTTGGGGTCTCGGGGCTTCCCTCCACAGGTGGGCTCAGGTGGCCGTAGCCGTGCCTGGCCCCAACTCTCCTCCTCAGGGACTCAAACCCCCACAACTACCTCCGGTGTACCATGACCCACCCCAAGGTGAGGGCTAGGGGTTAAGGCGCCCCGACCCGCCTTTCACCAGGGTGATCACTGGCCTGAGGGCTCCTGCGCCACTGGGAGCCCCACCAGGCCACCCACTCCCGGCAAGGTGCAGTTTCCAGTCATACCCAGGAGAGAGCGAGAGCTGAGCCCTGATGCAATAAGTCCTCCACTGTTGGGAGGCAGAGTGTGGGTCAAAGATAACACCGGTTGTAGCATCATGACCTGCTGCCCAGGGGGGCAGTGAAAGTCCCCTGTGAGACCCTGAGGCACGAGTCATGGTATGAGGTACCCCAGCTCCCCAAATCTGTGGAGGAGAACCCAGAGAGAGGGCAATGTTGTTACTTCTCCCCCAACAGCCCCACTGCCTCATCTATATAGGCAGGCTTGAGCCCAAAATGGCTGCCCTCCTCCGGCACCTGGAGGCTGCCAGCTCCAGGGCCTTAAAGTGGCAGGCACACCCAGTGCCCTGCCACAATATGGCTGTTTTTAAAAACATGACAGTGTCCCATTTTCCAAGATTTAACGTCATTTCAGATCAGGCTGAGTATAAAACAACGGGCTGACCCAGACAGCAATCTTAGTCATAGTCATCCAAAATAAATTGAATCCAAAAGCTTTTTACCTTAAAAGCCAGCCCTAAGTTCACCCCTTCCTACAGGCTTTACGGCCGTCTGAGAATTGGAAAAGCTTCTTTTAAAATTCATCAGCAAATGCCACTCAACAATATCTCACATTGCTCAGCCCTCTTTTGCTGCATCCCTTTGTGGTGTTGGCTTTTCTGAGGCCTGGGTTGGAAAAAGGAAAGTGCATCGCTATGACACTGTGCCCAGCTGGGTGCTACCTAGGTCAGAACAATCCAGGGATGTGGCTGCTGCTTGTTAGTGATGGAATTGGCAATCTGGCAGGGAAGAAGCTCATACAAGTTTCCTCAATAGTGAAAGAACAAAGCAAGTCACCCAGAGCAGCATCCTGCTCTTGGGCACCCATCTAGCCTCGCCATCCGTTGCCTTGTGCCAACTTTTAGTGGCACAGCTATCTCAGGAGACCTCTCACTACAACCTCACGATCTGGTGCGTCTCACAGCCTACCTCCATCATGCCCACTTATTGGTGTGTAAGCTAGCCTCCGTCTGCCCCATCGCTTCTGGGGCTAGTGGAGTCACAGCTGTGAAGCCAGAGCAAAATATACGTAAGAGAGGTGAGCAAACCCACCCTTTAGGTATCAGCCAACAGCATGATTCGGAGCAGAGATGGCCTGGAGAAATCTCTGCCACATGCCACTGGCTGCACTCAGGCTCAGCCCTGCATTGAAGTATTGCTTTGGTGCCGGTTATGTTGTAGGGATACCAAGAGGAGGGAGCTTCTACTTGACAGCCAGCCCATGGAGGAATCGCCTGAACCTGCAGCACCACGGCTGCTTTTTGGAGGCTGCTGCTCCACGTCCCTTACCTTCTCGCTTCATGCCCATGGCCAGACACTTCTGATAGCGGCAGTATTGGCAGCGGTTGCGCTGGCGCTTGTCAATCAGGCAGTCCTTGTTGTCACGGCAGGTGTAGGTGAGGTCTTTCCGCACCGTACGCTTGAAGAAACCTTTGCAGCCCTCGCAGCTGTACACGCCGTAATGTTTACCTGCAGAGGAGCGAGAGGTCAGGCAGGCTGCTTGGGCCCTGGGCCCACCGGACAGGCACCCGGCTATTCCCCCTATTCCTCTCCCTCCTTCCCTTCCAGGTTTTCATGGGCTGTGGCTTGTCTAGTATGTGATTTGGAGCTATAGGGCCGGAGAGGGACCCTGTGGCCTCAAGGTGGCCAAATGAGCATGTCGGAGTGTCTCCGGGTGCTGTGATGAGGGCGCGCGCAGGTGAAAGGACATGTCCGGAGGCTTCGTTTGTCCTACCTACTTCCCATAAAGCCTCAAGAAGCTGCTCCCAGCATCCCCACTTGGCATGAGGACCAACAGGGGCCCTTCAGCTCTCCAGGCTCAGGCAGTGGAGTTGAACCTGCTGCCTGCTCTGCCCAAAGCAGAGGGGAAGGGCAGATGATGAGATATGGCAGACAAAACTTAAGCACTGGGTTGCCCTAAGGGAACCAGGGCATGTGACCGTCCAAATGGGCAAATAAAGACCAAGGACAGGGATTCATCCTCCCCCGGGGGCCACCTCCTCCCCCCTCTTGCATCCCCTGTAAAGCATTTTTGGAGCCAGGCACCAGGCTTTACCTGAAGATCGGTCCCCGCAGATGGCACATATGTGCTTGGTGAAGGAGGCCATGGTTCCTGAGGGGTGTGCTGGCACTTTAAGGACCCCATTGAGCCCCAAGGGCGGTTTAATGTCTTCTGAGCTGCTGACAGGGTTCATTGGAGAATTGAGCTGCACAGGGGGAAGCAAAGGAGACTGGTTATGTTCGAGCAGAGAATGACCACCCCTTCTGTGTGTGCTGCGCATGCACATGGACTCAGATCTGGGATGCAGGGAAACGACACAGATGAGCCGTCTGGAGCAGGTTTGCTTTCCCTGGTGGGAGGGGAGGATGTGTGAACTGGGAAGACTGTGCTCCAGCTCTGCACCTCCTCTGCAGCTGCCACCTGAGGACGCAGTGTCCCACATAACTCTACCAATAAACCTCACCCTGACCTGACAGGCCCAGGACTTACCAAGCTGTCGGTTCACCTCCATCCAAGCCTGTAAGCCCTTGGCTTTTCCACACTTGGTTTCTATTCCCAGTCCTCATCCCTCAAATTGATCCTGGCTTGCAACCCTTTGCTACCTGACCTTTGCACAACAACCCTATCCAATAAAGAGCAGACATAATCAGCTTGCAAAGCTCATTAGCAGGGGCCTCAGAGGTTGCAGGGGGCTCCCGCCCTATCCAAGAGAGCTCTGTGGACACTGTTCACCTCTGGGAAGGGAGCTGAATGGAGGGCTGGTCCTTCCTTCTCTGATCCAAATCCTGCAGACAATGCCAGCTGGCCCCCGTTAGGTGCAACTGGGAAAGAGGTTAGTCCGAATTAACCCAACTTGAAATCGCCAGCATCCTGGGAGCTCAAGGTAGGTCTCCGGAGATCAAAGGCCTGTGCTCTGATCCCCTGCTGTGGAACAAGAGTCAGCAGCACAGAGCCAACCCCATTGTAGGCAGCTGACCTGGGCAATTAATCCGTGCAGCCGGATGACATCATGCCTCCATGAATACGCAGATCCCAGGTTCACGTTACAACCCGGGGAAGGGACAGCGGCTAATCCTGTTATAAAGCCGAGGAACTACGAAGGGCTGACACCGCTGTCTAATAAGCTGGCCCTGTAAACCATGTTCCCGGTTGATTTAATGGGCAGGCAGATTCCTTTCCGCCCACCTCCGTGGGGAGAGCCCTTATCTCGGCGCGTGAGGAAGATGCTGCCTCGGGACTCGCGGCAGAGAAAATGATTTGCAGTGATTATCTGGGGGAGGGCTCCTGGCTGTGAGGTCGGGCTTGGGGATGATGAAGACCAGGACACTACAGCCCGGCTGCTTTTACTGGGGGGGATTTATAGGCTGTCTTTTAGCATTATCTCTTGAAGGGAAGGATCCTCAGAGGATGAATTACAGGTCACCCCAGCAATAGGCCTGCTTCGTAGGACACTCCCCTTCCTTTTCCTCATGCAGGCTCCAAGCAATTCCCCTTCCCTTCTCTTTTCCAGGTCCTCTTCGTTCTCTGTCCCCATCGGGACAGCAAGAAGGGCGGAGGAGATGGTGGGACTTGCAGAAACGTGCTACGAAGCACACTCCTGCCAGGCAGGCCTGCAGCCTCGCACTTGGCAAGCTGCAGTTTCGGATCCGTTTCTGCAATATGGGAACAAGCAGCTCTCCGTGCTTTGTGCATTGCTCTTCGTGACACCCACCAAGACAGGGCAATGCTGTGCTCCCCCCTGTGTCTAGGAGTTCAGGTGCTGCCAGACAAAGGGGTAAATTAGCCCCAGGGGAGCTCTGCATTGCTTTGGTTAACCTACTCCCAGTCATCGAGATAGCCAGAGGATCTGTGTCCTCACGCCTGCCCTAACTAACTTCTAGGAGGGCATGTAGGAAACACAGCAGAGAATTTTCCAATCTGCAAGTTGTTATTCCTAGCACCGTGCAGCCATGCCTCCTATTATTATCATGGTTCAACAGGGGTTTTGGTCTTCGTCTGTGTTTTTTGCTCCGAGTGGTAAAATTATTTGATACAAGACTCCACTGGGGGAGAGACACAAGACTATCCCACACTAGAGAAATGTGTCCTGTTCTTCATGGGAGTGTCACAAATGCCAATGGAGAATAGGCGCCTCCCATCTGAGAAGCCAACCGCCACCACAACCGAGTCCTTCCTGCGGCCACTATTTTGCTCGGTCACGAATTCATGGATTCTTTCAAACAGCTTCGGCTCCTCTGTGTGGACATGTCATCTCAGGGGAGGCCCGAAGTGATGAGACAGAACATGTGTTGGGAGAGGCTGGAAGGGAAAGGGAGGCCTTCTCTTCCTATCCTTATCAGCCTGACTGCCTGCCTGGCACGAGGCATGTTTGTGGCTTTCCAATCAGCTGTGCAGGCTCCAGCATCCGAGACGCAGATTTTTAGGTGATGGCCAGATCCTACAGGCCTGATCCAAATGCCGTTCAAGTGATGGGAGTTTCTCTTTTTGGCGGCATGGGTCTCTGGATCAAGCCCTCTACTCTCCTGGTCCAATTCTGGTCTCAGTTTCTGGAGTGTGAACCCAAGATAACTCCGCTGAAGTCAACAGGATTTGCTCTGCATTTGCATCAAAATACTTGAGGACAGATTCTGGCCTAACTATGTGATTTAATACAGGGCAGGGGGGTAGGATTCTTGCAACAGAGTTAAGCGATGGTTTGGCATCCACTGGAGGTTTCTAAGACTATTTCAGTGCTCTCTGTATTTCCTTAGCTCACCAAACAGAAGTTGAAAAGGTGACCTGATCGCACTCTCTAAGCACCTATATGGCAAATAAAAATGTCCCAGGCTATTGAATCCATCAGACAGAGGTGCAGTGACCAGATACGGAAGCCAGAAAAATTCAGATTAAAATTAGGGTGACTGTTATTAAAAGGGAGGATAATTAACCATCAGAAGACCTTACCAAAGGCAATAAGGGATTCTCCCCCATCAGCTATTCCTGAATCAAGAGTGGATGGTGGTGTTTTTTTGAGAGGCCCCCGTTCATTCCCAACCGCTGAACTGGAAGCAGGAGCTAATTCAGGGAAGTCCTGCGGCCCATGGTCACAGACGCTGAGAGCAGATAATCACCAGAGTTGCTTCTGGCTCTACCCGAGTGGGTCTAGCTGATGAATAGTCACGAACCAGGGCATGGTTAGACCTACCTGCAAGAGGAACGCTTCATCCCACCCATCTCCCACCAAGGCTCCTGCCATCAATAGATGAGGACAGATCATTCAGACCCACGGGCCCAATCCCTCCAGGTCTCAAAGGTCCATGAATCTCACTGACGCGTGAGACTGGATTGAAACTTAATGGGCGCTCACTTCCCACGGAGATGAGCATGGGATGAAAGCCTAACCGAAGGGTATCGTCAGGCCAAGTTCTTTGGGTAGATGTAATGTCTTTTAACAGACCAACTAAATAGTTGGAAAGTTATATTCAAACTTTCGGTGAGGTATCCAGGTTGCAGCTGTATTGGTCCAGAGGAAAAAGCAATGAGGACTCGTAGTAGAGATGAGATCTTTTATTAGACCAACTAGACTTTTGCAAAAAACAAATTTTTTTAGCCAATTTTTTTAATGAAATCCTCATAGTGTCACAAGGATGAAGCATCTTTGACCACCTGAAACCTGAGATCCTGCTCCTGCCTTCGTTCAAGGTCATTTGCATCATCACAGAGCCTCACAACAGAGCTCAGAGACACCTTAACAACTAAGAAATGCCTGCCCAGAGGAGTTTTCCATCTATTGACTCCTCGGTGAAATCCTATGAAATATGAACTTGCATTTCTACCTGGGAGAACTTTTACAGTCTTTTCTCCAATGCCTGATGAACGGTGTTTATGCCCAAAAGCTTGCAGTTAAAGATTTAATTTTTTTTTTTTTTTTGCAAAAATCTAGTTGGTCTAATAAAAGAGATCACCTGTCCTATGAGTCCTGATTGCTTTTTCAAACTTTCGGACACAAACGCCCTTCTTCAGGCATTGGGAGACAGCTGCTGTTATGAATTTTCCACAAGGTAGAAAAGAGGCTAAAGCCAGCAGATGGATGAACAGATGCGCAGACAGACAGCGGGATTTGCGGGGTCCCACGATGACCGTCACCACCTTCCCTAGCAATGAGCTTGGAGCACGTCTACCTCGGACTGCAGCTTTGCTCTGCAGGCTTCACAGGGACGATCGAGGTGGACTTCAGGGCCACCCCCCTGCACCAGCCATCCCTCCAAGCTGAAGGCCAGGCATTTTGCTGGCTATTTGCAGGGTCCGGCCTTGAACACGCAGCAGAGTTGTTCTGACGTGCTCCGATAGAGGGCGACGGTGCTTGTCTGCATTAGCCCACCCTTGGCCGTCTCGTTTCCCTGTGAATGACCATGCACTTTTGGTTCCTCAAATTCCACCTACGGCTCTTCCCCTGAGTCAGCACAAGGGCTCTCGTGTCTTCTCCAGCCCTGCTCCACCCCTCCTCCTCCATCCTGTCTTCATTAAGACTTCCTCTGAACCGCTCCAATGTCCCCTTTTGGCTGCCTGCCCCGTTTCCTACGCAATACGAGGAAACACGTGCACGGTAGAAAAATCTCTTCTCTTCCCTCTTCGGACTCCGCTGTTGTCAGCTGCCCTTGAGAGATCGGGGAAGAGAAGCTGAAACATAAAAATAATGCTGCTGAGTGCGAGGCATCTCCTGCAAGAGCATCAACCAGAGCGTTCCTGGAAAATCTTCGGTCTCGGCTTTCTCAATGACTTGAATGTACAATTTGCTAGCCCTGGAGGAGAAGCAGCAACAAAACAAGCTGGGATCGGAGGGGTAGATATGCATTTCCCACGTTCTGCTTGTTAAATGCTTGCTGTAGGCCTCTCGTTAATCCAATTCAGAGATGAGATGGGTCCTCTGTCGCCTGAGATCTGGCTGGATGGGTGGCATGGATTCTCAGTTCATCCAGAAGTTACTGGCTTCATGCAAGAACCGCCCGACTCTAAAACCTCCATCACACAGGAGGTCAAACTAAAACGACTGCACAAGAGTTTTCTGGCAAACCATATCAGGTTTCATTTTCTGAACTCCCCATAGTTTTAGAAGCTCCTTAAAGAGCCAGGGACCTGGCCCCTGCCCGCTAAGTGTCTGCGCACCATGCTAACGTCAAAGGCCATCAGCCGCCTGTTTCATAGTTTCATAGTTTCTCGGGTCGGAAGGGACCTGAACAGATCATCAAGTCCGACCCCCTGCCATGGCAGGAAGACTTCCCTCTCTTGTCCCGGGTCCCTTACGGTCTCGTGGATCTACAGTTGCAGCAGTCCTTGGTGGGCAGCCAGGTGTTTTGAAGGTGGAGTGTTACCTGAAAGAGATGCATCTTGCAGTGCGCTCTGCAGGCCCCTGTACATACGTGCTCCATTATACCCCACCAGTTGATGTCAATCAAGCTCAGTCCTGTTGCAAGGAGACACGCCTAGTGAATGCTTTGAAAAAGAGGACAAGGTCCTTGGAGCATGAAAATGAGGACACAAGGTCCTTGGAGCAGGTTCAAATTTGGCTAGAGTACTTAATGGTATTTTGACCAGTCTTCCCTAGGAGGAACTGCCGCTGGTTGCAGCCCCTGTCTTTAAAATCGCTGTCACTAAGCGTGCTCCAGAAGGATCGGTGATGGCAATCGTGAGTGGGCAAGGCTGCGGCATGGGCACGTGGGTGCAGGGATGAGGAAGCACCGAGCGTGCATGCTTCTGGCTGCTAGGAGCACGCCCTTCCCAGAGCTGAGGATGTCAGCTTAGCCCGGGGGTCCCGCGTTTTGCTCTCCACATCAACTTGCTACTGGAGCTTGGAGGGACTAAGGCTCCTTCAGTGATCTCCACTGAGTCAAGCATTGTTGGATGGCAGAGGGTGGAGGAGTTAATGCATGCAGGGGTGGGAGGGGCTGGTAGAAATGGCAGCTCCGTGGGGGAAGACTCTCCTTTACTCACTGGGATCCGAGTGTCAGGCTGGCGATGCCGCAGTAGCACCTGCGCCTCGTCCCTTGGGTCCCCAAGCTGGCTAGTGTGCCCCAATGAGTCAGCAGGAGCCCCAACCAGCTGCTGAGTCAGTGCCCATAGATGGGAAAATGCCTCTATTTCCTCTTTCAGCAACCTCCTGAAACCGCAGCAGTGCTACACGTGCGCCTCTCGGTTCCCACACTCTCCCCTGGCGCCTGCTGCTCCTTCCTCTTGGGTCCTGAGGCTGTGAAGCGAAGGCTGAAGGAGCCATGGTGAGAGAGACAGCGAGTCCAGCCCAGAGCTTCACACCGAGTGCCTGACAGCACCTACTTCTGCTTTCGGCGCGCACATATCCGGAGGGTGCCACGGGTGCAGGGCAGCGCGGCCTAGAACGAGAACTGCCCTGGGCAGCCGGGCTCCTGGGTTCCCTTCCTCTAGCTTGAGCATCTCCTTTTAAGCTCTGCTGATGAAGTCCCATCCGCTGGCAATAGCCAGAGCTAAAGGACTTAAGATAGTCCCGAGGAATCCTCCAAAAGAACAAAACTGTTGTCGATAATCTGAGGCAACACCGAGACTACGATCGAACTCCACATCTCATGATGCCTCACCTCTCCCAGGCCTCTCCAGACCTGCTGTTGAGGGGGAAAAGGGGGTCTGCTACCAACCCACAGGCTATTGCTTCTGTTTCTGCGCACGACGACACTCGCACGAGCAAAAAGAGGGAGTGAGAAGGAGACCGGGAGGTCACTTTTCTCTTTCTTTCCAATGAAACATCTAACATCCAGAGACACCTTCTAGGGTCGTTTAAAGATAATAAACCCCACCTGTCTTGCCGTGGCACTAGTTTCAGGAACATGCCACGTGCTGTGGGTGGTCCCGACAGATGCTCCTGGGTGCTGGGCCCAGCTGCAAAAAGCTGGCTCTACAGCCCAAGATAAACCCCTTAGCCTTTCTGCACTCAGTTTTCCTATTCCTAAAATGGGGGGGTGGGGACAGTCCTGGCACCTCACGCACAGAGGGGATCTCTCAGGCTGCAGTGCTCGCAAATCGTCTTGGAGTAACTTGGAAGAGAAAACCGAGGATGTGGGGGGGGCGGCACTACTTTTCCTAAGAACAGCTGAATCGGGGCGGGTCGAGGCGCTCGAGCTGGAAGCCTTGCTTGCAGGGGACCCTTTTGGTGCGTGCAAGAGAGGAGTAACAGGGGACACGGCAGGTCAGATCAGCGGAGCTGTCTGGGGCCTGAGAACTGGAATAGCAAGAGGCACTGGAGGTGAAGAGTGAAGCCCGTTGGCAAGAGTTGGGGAAGGCCCCGGAGTGGAATAACTGGGTCACCGCAGGTCAGCAGCGAGGTGCGTCTGCAGAGCAGCATGGGTGGGACCTGCAACAGCAGGAGCTGAAGGTCAGAGCGAGCAGCGGCAAAGCTGTGCTGCCAGGGAAGCTGGCACGGCACCCGCCTGTGCTATGGCCAGCCCCTCCGCCAGCCGCAGCAGGGTCCTCAAGTTCTCCAAGGGAACCGGAGAGGAGCAGGGATGCAGCTGGGAAAGATGGCATAGCTGGCCCAGACTGCCAGCACCTTCCCCGAGCACCCCTGGCCTAGTGCAGTGCCACCGAAAGCATCCACTGGGGAGAGCCCGTGGCTTTGCACTGCCCCCCTGTGCACAGCCATCAATGCTGCCGGGACCAGATTTTCCACGGGGCAGAGCGTGCGTGTCCAGACCCCCACCCCATGGGTCACCAAGAAGAGGGCTGCATATTCCCAGCACTTGCCTTGCACACCTCAGTCCTCCCAGTGTCCTTCTGCTCGGCTGGCTTTCCAGAGCTAACGAGGCATAGCCTGATGGCAAGTGGCATCTGCCATCTGATTCAAACCACCTTCCATCAGTGCGATCTCCGCTCGGCAGCGCAGGAGCACACACTTCATTAACCCCAGCGCTTTGTGGACTGGTACCATGATGGGCAGGGGGGCCAGCTCCTGTACTCCTGCCTTTGCTGTCCTCCTCCCCAAGAGGAGGCCTCCCCTCATCCACCTATGCACATGGGACTGGGAACTCCCTCCCTCTCGAGCTGGCGCAGGTAGCTCCTTCCCGCCACTGCCAAGATAGGGGCCTAATGCTTGCAGACAGGGGACAGATGGAAAAACCCAGTAGACTGAAAACGTCCTAAATGTCTCCTCCAGGAAAACCACTTAAGACCGAGTATGAGCAAATGACAGGGACCATCAGGGCCCAGCGATGCCATGGCACTCGGTCTCCACTAGACTCGATTCCTCTTTTCCTTTTGGTGCCTGTTTATTTCGGTTCCCCTAGCCCGTGTGTCTCGGCTTCCCAAAATAGCCGCGGCTTTGCACTGAAACCCTGCCCGCATCGCCTCGCTCGCTGCTCGTGCGTTCCTACAGCTTCACATCTTCCCCCAGCCTTGGCTTTGCTCTCATGGCACTATCTGGGCAGTGGCTGGCTCCAAAGCAACGCTTGCCTCTATTCCTCTTGGTTTCCAGGAGCCTGTCTGCCCCACTGAGCCCAGGGTTAACTCCGTGCTGGGGGCAGGAATATGTCTGGGTTCACACGGCATTGCACTTGAACTCTGGAGATGGGGAGATGCAAGGATGCAAGAGAAAGGGAGCATGGCAAGCACCCTGGTGATTTCACAGCCTCACTATGCCCCATCAGGCCCAGCCACAGGCCCTGAATAGAGGCAACTGGTTTTCCTCCCATCCGTGACCCTGCACCCAGGTGCTGCCCAACCTGGTCCCGTGCCACTGCAGCAACTTACAACCCGGTAGAAGCAGCTCAGACTGATTCAGGATGGGCTCTGCCGAGGGACCACTCCTATTGCCCCACATTATCCGTCCTCCCAGGCACGCACAAAATGTCCCCTAGTGTGTTAGCCCTAGAAATAAATCAGGCTAATACAAAAATAAAGGCGCCGGCAGGTGTTTGACTCCCAGAGCAGCTCTGAAATAAATAAACCAGCAGCGAGCGGCAGGTGGGAGCCAATTCCTTAATCTGCCCTTTCGCTAAACATGTACCCCATAGCCAGCCAGCAACAGGTGGCAGGGCCCCGCCAGCCCTCCCAGCGCCCGCTATTTTTAAAACAGGCTTATCTCTTTATAGCTGGAGGTTTTTACATAATCTTCAGTCGGCAGAGCCCAGCCCCTCCTCCACACCACTCTCCCCTGCGAGAAAAGGGAAGCGAGTGCAGCCAGGGAGCGAAGGGGGAAGCAGCGTAAAACGGCCCCGGGCAGGGCAGAACAAAGTCCTGGAGAATGCCCCTGGCATAAAGAAAGGTCCCCTGGTCATCTTACCGCCATTGGAAAGGAGCTTACAATGCAGCACAGGGGGAGAGGGCCGCACTGTACTACATGCAACCCATATTTTACCTGGGCCATAGGGCTTACTGCAGCAAAGGCGCAGTTTAGAGCAGCCTGGGGGCTGCTCCGATTTGTATCAGGACAGGGAGGATCCTCAGCTTATCCCAGAATACAGAGAGTCATCTTTTCTCCTCTCCCCTGCTTCTTTGCTGCCCAAAGACAGGAAGCCCAGCAAAGCAGCTTGTGTCCATGACCCTTTGAAGCGAAACCCACCATTATACATGGGGTCTGGCACGCCTCTCGTTTAAACAGGGAGTAACTCCACTGAAGTCCCGGGCCTTCCAGCAAGCAGAACGCAGAGGGAAGCCAGGCCGCCTGGTTCTTAAATTCAGTCTCCTGTTGCTGCCTTGGTTAGAGTCCCCCAAAATTCAGGCACAGAGTTGGGGTGCGACACAGCTGACTGCACGGTTGTTACTGTGCAACTCGCATGCACAAGTGCTAAATGCCTGTACAGGAACTGGGGCTACTGCTCGATGGGGTCCCCAAACAGCTTTTCGGTGACTCTGACTGCACACGAGCTCATTACTACTGCACAATAAGTATCACTCGTTGTGCCACGTGATGCTACTGCACAGCAGTAACGAGCTCCTGTGCACTCAGCGTCCCGCGTAGATGCAACCCCAAGGAACTTTTACTAATGTTTGGAAGGACCTGAGAAAGGGATGCCACTGGCATGGTTCAAGACAGGTCTCGCCACCCCTCCAGTTTTGTGGGTGGGGGTAAGATCACTGCTCCTTTCCCCAAAAGAAACCTGCCAGCCATTCCTGTTTATTTTTCTCCCCTCTTGCTTATCCATAAATCTTGTCTCCCCTGCCTCCCCCTTCCTGGCTTACCTGTGGGCTGCCGGTTCCGAACCCCAGGTTGGGGGTTGAGGGGACTGACATAGAGTGAGGTCCCATGGGGGAGCTGATGACGGAGAAGGGTGGGCCCATGCCATTGATGGGGGAGCTGAGGGTGCTAATGGGGGAGTGGAGCTGGCCCGCTGAGCCCAGCGAGGAGCCGATCCCCGGCCCGATGGATGGATGGAGGGAAGGTGCAGCCATGGGCCCCCGGCTGGTTGGGGAGTTCAGGGAGGTGGAATTGACTTGGCTGGAGAAATCTGCAAGACACAAAGCAAAGGCCAAGGTTAAAACTCCCTCCACGATAGTCTAGCGATGGTGCCAAGCACTAAGGTGCCAGCCCCCAGCCCCACTCCACTCCCCACACTCAGCCACCCACGGCTTCCTCCCAGCACCTCTCTCTAGTGCAAAAGTCAGTGCAGCCCCTACATCGGGCACCTTCCACCCCAGCTTGATATGGCACCATCTCTTAAAAGCCTCTGACAACGACTGGGCAACTGGGATTGCTGCATATGACACAGTTATCACAACCATCTCCTTGGTCGTGTGTTTTACCACAAGTCTGCTCCACGTCTGAGGCCTCTAGATGCCAACTTTCTAAGAAGGAAAATAAGCAGGACTTGCTACAGGATCTTGAACCTAGGATGTACTTCTGAATCTCTGTGTGGGGGTATAAGTGTAGTCCACGTGGGTTGCAGACTGTGTGTGCACGTTCACATGCGTGCTTGAGAGTGGCAGGGTGCATTTCTGCACCCCCGTGAGGGGAGCACATGCGTTGTGTATTTTATGCTTGCAGAGGGAAGCGTTTGCATGTCTTTGAGGGGGAAGTGAGATGTTTGTAATCGGGAAAGAGTATCCCAGCTTGTGGCCTGTGTCCATGTGTCTGCTTGGGATGTGTGTGCCTGGAGTTTATATTTGTAAAGGAAAAGCAGGGGGAGGAGAACAGGGGTGTGGTGAGTATTTCCCAACTTGCGTGCATTATTTTTTGTGAGTGGGGAACTGTGTGTGTGTGTGTCTGTGTGTATGGAGAAGGGTACATGTTTGTGGGTTTGTGAGGAGGCAGCTGCATGTCTACACTGGGTCCAGGGAGAGGAGGATGCCCCGCTCCCTCTGCCTTGCTTCACGCCGCTTCAGGTCTCCGAGCTGGAATTCGCTTTTGCGGAGGTGTTTTTTGCAAGCGGCAACCGCCAGGCTGCGAACCTCCCGCCTGCCCCCCTAACTCCTTTGCAGGCCCAGGGTTGGGGGGGAGCAGGGGTTTAAAAATAGACTCCAGCTCTCTCTAGAGAGGAGACTCGGAGTCATTCCTGGCACATTTCCTCCTCATCCTGTCACGCTGCCTGAAAAACAACCCAAAGCACTGGGGAAGCAGGCTTCTATAATGGGCCTTTGCAGAGGCTGCCAAGAGGAATGGCAAGACTTTCGGGGCTCTGGGCTGCAGGGGAGGGCTTCGCCTGCCCCCACTCAGAGCTGTGCTGGGGTGGTGACAATTAGGGGGTCCTCACGCTTGTTCTCTCTCTTCCGTGTGTCCCACTGCTGTTGTCCCACTTCTGCAGAGGCCTGAAATTCAGAAGTGACTATAGGCTGGCGGAGCCAGACCCATTTTGCAGGGCTTTGAAGTTGGCAGGGGCTTTTGGAGGGTGGTTTGCCTGAGGGTCGATGCACCAAACCCAGCAGGTCTCTGCCAGGCCCATAATACCTGCTCCATTGGGTTACTGCTGATTTACTCCAGTCCTGTGTGATGGGGCCCTGCTTGAACAGCTAGGCAATGCACTGGGCCCAAATATGACCCCAGGAAGAACAGGGCCATCCCTCCACCTTCGCAGGTAGCAACCAAGAGCATCCTTTGTCCACAAATAAATCCAGGGGAGCATTGATATCATATGAGGGGGGCCTGAAGCACTGAACTGCAGGCTCACGCACGTGAACAGAGAGGCACGCTTGGAAAGAAAGCGATGTGTCTTTCCAAAGCTCACACACCCAGTCTGCTCCAGGGCCTGCAGCATCCCCATCCCAGGCACTCGTCCCGGAGCTTCCCAACAGGTCTCGTATGAGTAGCGTGCTAAACTCAGATGCTGCCTTTGCCTCCTTGCAAGGCTGTCCCGCTGGCCGCTTCACCGGGCACGTCTGCAGGCCTGCTCGCTGCGGCAAGGGCTGGGGAAGTGGCAGCCTCCCTCCGCAAAGAGGCACCAGGATGGGGGGGACATGACATATCCCAAGCCAGGAGATGAGCGCCGGGAACGGGCCAGACAAAGGGCCGCTGTGTCGTCTCCGCACCGAGCGCTCCGACCACAGCTCGTAATCCCTTGTAGGCTGGCGGTGCCCATTGTGTCTGGCAGGCAGCGCGCTTTCCGTTGGCTTCCCCAAATTGTAGACATAACAGGATTACAAGGGCTAAGAAAGAGGCTCCCTCCCTGAGGAGATCACTCTTTAAAATAGGCTCTTTGGGGGAAGGGGAAGGCGAGGGCGGAGGAAGCCTTGGACCGCTAAACCAAGCAGCACCCACAAGTACAGCCCAGCCTAGACCGACGAGCGGACGTATACCCAGGCAAGCAACAGGGGCCCGGGCAATGCTGAGATTAGGGGGCCAGTGCACACATCCACAGGAGGCCTCAAATGCCTCTACACCAACGCTCGTAGTATGGGGAACAAGCAGGAGGAACGTCCCCTCCTGCTAGCTGACACCAGCCCGGGCACAGTGGGGCTCACTGAGACGTGGCGGGACCCAACGCACGACTGGGCGGTGAGTACCGAGGGCTATCGGCTGTACAGGAGGGACGGGACAGGGAGGAAAGGCGGGGGGTGGCGCTCTACGTCAAGGAGGAATACCCATCCTCCCCAGGTAGCACAGGGCCAGAGGGGGGGCACACGGGCGTGCTCTGGGTTAGGATCCAAGGCCATCGAGGGGAAAGAGACTTGATGGTGGGGTTGACTACAGACCCCCCGACCACGGGGAAGAGCTCGACCAGGAATGCTTCAGCCAGCTCACAGAGGTTGTCAGGTCCAAGGATGTGGCCATCATGGGGGACCTGAACTTTCCAGACATCTGCTGGGCAGAGCAGTCAGCCAGGTCTGACCACTCACGTAGGTCCCTAGCCCGAATGCAGGACCTCCATCTAACCCGGGAGGTGCACCACCGCACCGGGGAGACGCCTTGTTGGACCTGGTGCTGGCCACGGGTGCGACCCGGTGAGGGGGCTCGGCCACCTGGGCCACAGCGATCATCGCCTGCTGGGAGTCACCATCCAGCGCAAGGTGGCCAAGGCCGGCAGCAAGGCAGCAGCCCTAGATTTCAGGAGGGCGGACGTCAATGAGCTAAGGAGACTAGTCGGGGAAGCGCTGAGGTCCCGGAGGGGGGGGGGGGCCGGGTGTCCAAGGAGAGTGGTCGCTCCTCAAGGAGACGATCCTCCAAGCCCAAAGGGAGGTAATCCCAACACGGATCAAAGGGAGCAGGAGGGCGCACAAGCCCCCGTGGCTCACCAAAAGGATCCGGGAACGTCTCCTAGCTAAAAGGGAGGCGCACCCCCGATGGCAGGGAGGGGCCACCCCCAGGGAGGACTACACTGCGGTGGCTCGGGGATGCAGGGGGGGGTCAGGGAGGCCAAGGCGGAGATGGGACTGGGACGAGCTTCCCGGATCAAGGACAACGAGAAGTCCTTTTTTAAATACACAGGGGGCAAAAAGAAGGCACCAGGTAATGTGGGGCCCCTGCAAGACACGCTGGGAAATTTGGTTGTCACACCAGACAACAAAGCTAGCCTATTTAACAACTTCTTTGCCTCCATTTTCCTGAGCAGGGGCCAGATCAGCCCCCCACCGGCCCCCCCCAGGCCCCAGGGGAGGCGCACCCAGGCCCAGGGTCAGGGCAGATCTAGTCCGGGAGCATCTGGCGGGACTGGACGTGTTCAAATCAGCCGGTCCGGACGATCTCCACCCCCGAGTGCTGCGGGAATTGGCCGAGGTCATTGCGGGACCCCCGGCACGGCTGTACGAGCCCTCGTGGGGCTCTGGTGTGGGGCCGGAGGACTGGAAGAGGCCAGCGTGGTTCCCATCCTCAAAAAGGGGAGGAAGGAGGACCCGGGAACTACAGGCCAGTCAGTCTTACCTCGATCCTGGGCAAGCTTTTTGAGAGAGTTATCCTGGCGCACGCCCACGAGGGGCCGGGGGGAGATTATGCTGAGGGGCAACCCACACGGGTTCATTCGCAGCAGGTCCTGTCAGACCAGCCTGGCGGCCGCCTACGACCAGGTCACCAAATCCTTAGACGCAGGGGGAGCAGTGGACGTCGTCTTCCTGGACCTTCGGGAGG
Organism: Crocodylus siamensis; assembly: GCF_052110815.1. Taxonomy (NCBI): domain Eukaryota; kingdom Metazoa; phylum Chordata; order Crocodylia; family Crocodylidae; genus Crocodylus; species Crocodylus siamensis. The sequence continues at coordinate 5,958,848 of NC_143405.1, forward strand.
CCTTCGACACTGTCTCTCACCCCGTTCTCATTCAGAAACTGGGGGCTGCGGTGTCGACCCCCGCACAGTCAGACGTGTTGCCAACCGGCGGGAGGGCCGCACCCGGAGAGCGGTGGTGGCGGGGCATGTTCGCCCTGGAGGGACGTGGGCAGTGGGGTCCCCCGGGGCTCGGGCCTCGGCCCGCACTATTCAACATCTTCATCAGCGGCTTGGACGAGGGGGTAAAAAGCACCTGTTCACATTTGCTGATGACACTAAGATGTGGGGGGACATGGGCACGCTAGAAGGGGGGAGTAGGCTGCAATCGGACCTAGACAGGTCACAGGGGTGGGCGGAGGAGAACAGGATGGGATTCAACACCGACAAGTGCAAGGTGCTGCACCTGGGGAGGAAGAACCAGCACCATACCTGCAGGCTGGGATCTCCCTTCTCGTCAGGGCAGAGGCAGAAAAGGATCTGGGAGTCATCATTGATGCCAAGATGAACATGGGCTGGCAGTGTGGGGACACGGTCAGGAAGGCCGACCGCACCTTGTCGTGCATCCACAGATGCATCTCGAGCAGGGCCAGGGAGGTGATCCCCCCCCTCTATGCGGCACGGGTCAGGCCGCAGCTGGAGGACTGCGTCCAGGTCTGGGCGCCGCACTTCAGGAGGGACGTGGACAACATGGAGAGGGTCCAGAGGAGGCTGCCCGCATAGTCAGGGGGCAGCAGGGCAGGCCCTACGAGGAGAGGCGACGGGACCCGAACCTGTTCAGCCTCCGCAAGAGAAGGCCGAGGGGGGATCTCGTGGCCTGTGACAAACCAGTCAGGGGGGATCAGCAGGCATTGGGGGAGTCCCTGTTCCCCCGAGCACCGCCAGGAGTGACCAGGAATAACGGTCACAAGCTGGCGAAGGGTAGATTTAGGTTAGATATCAGGAGGCACAACTTCACGGTCAGGGCGGCTAGGGTCGGGAACCAGCTTCCAAGAGAAGTGATGCAGGCTCCTACCCTGGGGGCGTTTAAGAGGAGGATGGATGAATACCTTGCTGGGTCGTTTGACCCCAGTACTCTTTCCTGCCATGGCAGGGGGTCAGACTTAATGATCTGCTCGGGTCCCTTCCAACCTGACTAACTATGAAACTATGAATTCTTGAACCTCCCAGACAAGAGCCAGAAACCAGATCCCAGGGGGCTCAAACACAAAAAGGGAAGGGATTAGGTTCAGAAAAACAGGAGTGGGAAGCAAAGTTGCAACATTTTCGGAGCCAATTTCCTTCCCTGCTAGGCAGGGTGATGTTGCAAGGCCACAGGTTGCGCGGCCTGTGGCATGAATGCCTTATTTTTTACCCAGTTGGAAATATGTGGAGCAGAGCATCTCCTTTCCAGGCTCCCTGAATGCCCTGGGCTCACAGAGAGTCCCCAGGTCACCCTGAGGGTCTGCACTGTGAACTCATGTATAAACCCTCCTCTGCTAAAGCACGGGGAGGAGAACAACGCCGGTTCCAGGGTCTCGAATACAAGAGATGCTGCAAACATCCCGTGTGGCCCCAGGGAAAGAACTAAGTTGTAGGTATGTGTTGGACACCGTGAATTTAGCAATGGTTTGATGCACACAAAAAAAAAGCATCAGCTGGTCCCAAGTCAGCCAGGAGCCCTCAGCAAAGCCCTCTGTGTCACTTGGCCCGAGCAAGACATTTGCAACAGAACCTGAACACCAGCAAGTTTCTTGTGGCTTCGGGGCATTTAACGTGGATCACGGCTTGGCTCCCGCGCTCCCGGCTACTTGGTTCAGAAAGAGTTCACAGGAAGGATGGTCTTGTGTTACAACCCAGGCCAGGGACTTGGGGCGGCTGCGTTCAGCTCCTGGCTCGGAGACCGCAGCGGTGGGGACCACACGTGGACAAATACCTCGAACGACTCACTCCACTTGAGCATCCCTCCGCTTCCCCCTGGCAGGGGCCTGGCTAGCAGCATCTCCCGTCCATGCAGCAGGATGCTGAATCAAAACGCCCCCCGCACGCGACCCAGGATGGAGCGCAGGGCCACTCCGTTTCCTTCCCCGGGCTCCATCAGCTTGGCTCCCAAAAGCACCGCTCTCTCCACAGCGCAATGAGAGAATAAACTAGCCCGAGGAAAAAGCCAGAGGGTTTTGACTGGCCCGACGACAAAAGCAAGCATGGAAGGACTTGCATGAGCCCTCACGAAATGCCTCCCACCGAGAAGACCCCGTGCTCTTTAGCAAGTGATGGGACCTTGCCGTGACACCAGTGGAGGTGTTCCCCACCGCCAGTACCACCCAGCATCCCTGAATCATGCGAGAGGAATCCCCACTCCATCTGGTGCTCCTGCTTCTGGCCGTCGGAGCAGCTGTGATTACACAAAGGATTCCTGTTCGGGTTTAGCTATAAACCCTACCTCCCCCGCCGTCTCTTTTGCCCATGCCCGCCGTGTAATAAACTGAGAGGGTCTCAGACCCACTCCCTGGGGGCACAAACACAGTGGCATGAGCTTGCACGTGCAGTTTGCACTCTCTCTGCTGCTCCAGCTTCTCTAACGACTGCACGGTCTATGCTCCGTCAGGCTAACTTGTGGTCAGAGATATTTCAGTAAAGAGGCAAGGATTCAACAGGATGGCACAGACCTGTCCTTCAACCTCAGAAGATATTTCTTCCCTCCTGGGCATGCATAAGCCACTTGGTGGGACAGTGCCACAGTCACCTGCTCTGCTGCTGCCTGAGCTGCATCCAGGCTGAATCTAGGCATTAAGGGCAGGACAGCAAGAAATGGTGACCAAACGGGTTGAATGCCCCAGAGATGAGGAAAAAGCAATCAGGTTCGTGGCAGAGGTGATAGCTTTTCTTAGACCAACTCGATTTTTGCAAAATCATTTCTTTAATTTTTTTTTGCAAAAATCTAGCTGGTCTAATAAAAGGTATCGCCTCTAACCACGAGTCCTGATTGCTTTTTCCTTTACACCCATACGGCTACAACCTGGGTACCAGAGATGAGGGCTAACTCACGATCCCCAGCTGAAGGAAGCAGGGCTGGAGGAAGCCAGCTGGACTGTCCCACACCTGTGCACAAGGCTGCGCTGAAGAAATGGATGCAGAGGCCCTGCTTGAATCTCTTCCCAGCAGAGGTGAAGGGGGGACAAAAAGGCCTGTGAACGGGGAGCGAAGGAAGGGAACCTGGGGCAGGGGCAGGGAGGGTCTTTCCTTTGAAAACCCAGGTCCTGAATATTAAAAGCAAATGCACTAAGGGGGGAAGGTCGCAGGAAGGTTAGACGACACCAGCCCACACCCAGCAGCCCTGGAAAGCAGCTGAAAACAAAGGAGGTCCACGGCCAAGCCTGCAGCCCAAGGGTCTTGCCCTGGGCGTACAGCAACTTATAGTAAAATTAGAACCCACGGCAAACCCGTACATCGGGCGTGAGCACACACACATGCACGTGGATGTGCGCACACACGCAGACTCCTGAACTGGCTGATATTACTCATCCTGTTTACATGCTGCACTCTCCAGGCAGACGCATTCCCAGGAACTGGGCGTGAGCTTTGATTTGGGGGTTTTTTGGAGGGGGGAGCTACTCTTGCAAAAATCCTCCAGGCAAAACGAAAGAGGACAAATCTTTTGTGCTGGGCTGCGTCAGACGGCCGCGCCACTGTGCGTGCCTGGATGCGTGCGGGGGGAGGGAAGTGGTAATCCACAGGCATGCTCTTGTGTACGCATGCAGGTTTTTAGCGGAGAGGCTGCTGGACCGAAGTCCCAGGATTGAACACTCCCAAATTTGAACCTATACCATTTTTTTCAATAGCAGCATGACCTTCACCCCTGAGCCTTCAAAACCTAACACAAACATCCTCTTGCCCTGCGCTGTCTAAAATGTAGCTTTAAATCTGTGAGTATACGACCGGCAAAATGTATAACAGAAATAAAATGCGACATAGAAAAACCGAGAGCAAGAGAGCTTCTAGGCCACAACCCAAATCAGTCCTCATGTTCATGCAGGATTGTGACTGCAGCTGGATGCAGGGCTGAGATGCATTTTGCACCGTGGGGTTTGGGGTTTTTTGTGGCCGCATGATCTCACAGTCCCTCCCCCAGATAAATAAAAGCTTTGATCTCGTGTGAACCTGCGGTATCCCAAACCTTCTGGGTGTGATGAGAGCTGAACAGCTCAGGGAGTTGGGAAGGAGCCTTATCCTTGTTGGTCGCCAGGTAGGGGGGCAGCGAAGGCTGTCCTCTTCTCGGTGACCCACGTGCAGTGGGTTTGGTGGGTCTTACATAGCTCAGCCACGGCAGAGGAGCATCCATGCCACAGAGTAATCCGCTGACACTAATAGCCCGCAGTCAAAAAGCCGAGGGCTGGACAGACCCTCAGGATTGAACTCGCTCCTACGTGGCTGGGTGATGGCACGTGGATGTAGAAGCTGGGCCATTACCGCCCTCCACATCCATACAGGGCTGGTCACCTCCAAGGCAGTCAGGCCAGCATCCTTCATGGGTGCTGAATTTACAGAGACTCCAGACAAATGAATAAATGAAAATCTACTCAAGATACCCACCCCCCACACACCGGTATTGCCATCCCCTTGGCTCTAGCACAATTGTTTCTCGCACCTAAGTTCTGTCCTGGGAAAATCGTTAGTCAAAGTGCCAAGGAAGCTGGAGGAGCAAAGCTGTGTGTGCATCTACAGCTGACCTGGCAAAACCCTGAAGCAGCTTTCAAAGTACATGTCTCATCCAGAGAAGCCCTTTTTCTCGTCTTGGGGCGAGGACGCAGAAGCAGCAGGAGGAAGAGAAGGAAAAATGGTCCCAGAAGCTCGACGTTTGTACATGCCACGTGCACCAGATGGTCACGGAGGAGCGCTGTGACCTGAAGGCTTTGATTTGCACTGGGGGAAGGAGCAGGGAGCTGGGGAAGATCCTCCCTTGCTTCTTCCCCTGCCACCTTCGCTCAAAGCCATCAGTGCAAAGATGCTTGAAAGGACTCTGAGCTTATTAAAACCAAGGGGACGAGGGAAAGCAAATGCCTTCCCCCTCCTTCCCCGCCCCCCCAGCGCACACAGCTGGCTCTACTAAAAATCAAAAGGGGAAGGGAGAGACGATAGCATGAGAAATTAACCCTTTCTGGACTACACCTTTGCATGCCGGGGCCTTTCTTTGACATGCTGCTTGCTCACTTCCGAGGCCCAAGCAGGCTATAACAACTCTATAATAATACACAGCAGGCCCAACCGGGTGACCAGGAACACACGGATGCCCGAGTGCCTGCATCCTCGCCCTCTCTTTCTGGTCACTCTGCCCCCTCTCCCCACTTGTGCAAAGTTAGCCCCATGCAAGGAGAAGTAATGCACAGCCTGGCACGCAGAACCAGATGCAGGCGGAAACTGGAGATGTCCCTGTTGTGCCTGCTCAGTTGACTTTTGCAGCTGGCCTTCACAATAGGGTGCCTGAAGACTCAAGTTCTGCATCAGCGCAGCCGCAGGTGCAAGCCCTTCTTAGCCTACGTCCTTCCGGGCAGGGAGACACCAGGCCGGAGAATGAGCTCCCAAGAAGCATAACCAACCAATTTTCATACCAGACACCGGCACTATGACAAACAGCTCTGCTTTTCAGCCTGATTCTCATCTTCTCTCTTCCTGATGGTTTCTTCCCCCTTAGATTATTGGCCCTTTCCATCCCTCTTTTGTTTCCCACTCTCTCAACTGATTTCTCCCCACACGGAGCCGTCAGAACGCAAAGCCTCTGTCCTGAAAGTATTGCACTGAAAAGAAACCCATTTAAACATATAGAGAGGAAATCTATTTCTTCAGTATCACTACAGAGGGCACATCTCCACGTTCATTAATGTGCCTTTCCTACTGTGCATTAAGTTTAGTACCTCTAATATGAGGTACTACATAAAGGCGCACTGGCAAAGGTGAATGTTTTTTGAAACACTTCATGCACAGTAGACCAATTCTCCTGTGCATTAGCACAGCTTTTGGCATGACACACTGATAGAATAGTATTATGTATTCCTAGCCTATATTTTTATTAAGTAATAGAACTGAATAGTCTTCTGCGCATTACAGTGTCTCATGTAGACGCGCCCAGGGGGAATCAGCGCACCGCAGGGCTTTAAAACAGATATTGCTCACCTGGACTAGATTAGTTTGCCTCTTGCCATCCCCAACCCTGGCCACATCCTGCTTGGTTCAGGGCAGCATTCTGGTGGGGACAGATTAGTTCTTGTGACCAGACATGCACCAACAAGTATAGGCTATGTGAAAGCAGTTGCATTCATTCATCACGTCAGGGTCCCATCAAAGGAAGGTGCAGCAGTTAGGACGATGCCGTGAGACCAGGTGACCAGCCTTCCTGTAAAACCTCGAGCAATGATGAAACCATGTAACTGAGTTTGGACAAGCACACAGGCGATCACATACCCTGGTGTAATTTCCCTTGCTTCTGTAAACCCATGTAAACGACCTTAGGCTCAGGAACAGGCAGATTTTCAGCTATTTCAGAAGAGCTTATACAGTGAATGGGTGCTACTGCACCTTTTTATTGCAGGGAAACAGGGTTCGCCTTAAGCAAATGGTGTTCTAGGGGTGGACATAAACGGCACCTATATCAATGCGATTTACACACGCAGAGTTTGACTCAGATCTTCTCAAGGATAATTCTGCATAAGGCAGGACGAGATGACCCTGATTTTCAGGCTTTTTGTTGTCTGTCTGCTACTCTTGTCCCCTGGAGTAATACCAATTACAGCCATGCAAATATGTTGCCTGTCCCTACTTTCAGACATAAAACAAAAAAGGAACAGAATTCCAGATTTTAAAAAGTCCCTAAAAAAGTGAACGCAAAACTGATGGGTGCTGTCTGGACTTCAGTTAAGAGGACCGGGCAGAGGGAACATTCCCAAAGCACATTTTGAGTTAAACAAAGGAAATAGTTATTCACCTGGTATGCACTGCTCGTTTTTCTTATGGAGTTTTGTCATTTGAAATAGTCTTGTATGACTAGTTTAAGACCAAAATAAACTCTGTGTTGGGTATGTCTGTTTCTAAATTGGAAGGGAAAAAGAAAAGAAAAACACATTATTGAGGCATTTTCCCCTCTCCTCCCATTCTGAAATTGCAACTATTTTCCCAGACTCTCAGTTTTCCTACACTGAGTACAGACAGTCTTCACATAGTCTCAAAGCACCCGCTGATAGGAAGCCAAACGTGACGTGCTGAAATCCTGTTCTTCTCACCAACCATGAAGCCATGTGCTGCAAGGTGCAAATTGGCTTTTTTGCAAGGTTCAAGGATCCAGAAGATTGGATCCGGTCCACTGCAGAGATCAAGAACCTCATTCTATGTATCTCAAGTACCAGTATGGTCCTTAACGCACCAATATCCAAGCACCTCATAATCAAATTATACTTAGCCTTCCGCCACCCTTGAGAGGAGGGCTTGTGGCAATGCTATCATCCCTGTTTCATAGACAAGCAACTGAGGCACAGAGATTGGGATGAGGTCTACACTATGAATTTTTGGTGGCACAGCTATGACGGTGAGTGGCAAGGAGTGACTAAAACAGCTGCCGTCAGCAAAAGCCCTTCCTGTAGATGCAGCACCAAAAGCATCTGGGAGTAATGGCTCTCACGGTGATTTTTCCATGGCATTTTCTCATTTTGGCGGCATGGAGGTGTTTCTTCTTTTACTGTGTGCATCTGTCCTGCTGTGTCTCTCTGTATCCAAATTAGCCTTCTGGCTATCCCCCCCTCTAAAACTTTTGCTGGGTTAGTATTAAGGCTATGATATGGCATTTTTTTAGGAAAAAAACATTGGTGTGGTGGCACAAGCCTGGGCGCAGTTGTAGTGACCCAACGGTGCATTGCCCTGCGCAGCTGCACTGGTGACTCTTTGCTGGAGTGGACCTGCCTTGAAGCACGGGTTTTCGTCAATGGGCGGCTGGTTTTGATGCATGCGAGAGAGGAAGTCAGCTCAAAAAATCGAGTTGCAAGAGATGCTTGTACCTGTGCTTCTGGCTGCTGGGGGCAAAATCAGGACTGCACATCACAGCAAGGACAGAACGGCTTTGCGGTGCCGCACCTCAGGCGGGCAGGCAAGTTGGGGGGCCTGTTTAGATGCCCCACGTGCCCACTGCAGATTTGGAAAGCGGCCCAGAGCCTATCTCAGCACTTCCTCTTTTATTTTTTTTTCCTCCCTGCCTCTCTTCCTCCTTAATCAGAAAGCAGATCAACTCTGGGTAGTCACTAGCAGGAAGTGCTAAAGTTGGGTTGTCACTCCCCTGCCTTCACACCACTCACTGCATTGAGCAGTCGCAGCTCTAGGGACCAAATAGGCAGTCACCACCAGAGCCAGATTTTCAAAGCTAGTCAGGCCGGTCCAAGCAAGCAGTTCTTGCTGGGACATACTCAGGTTTTCAAAACAGCTCGGCGCCATCATGCACCCAATGGACCGAGCTTTCCAAAATCCAGCCCCTCCTTGTGGGGTCTCTGTGGGGAGCTGAGCTCCTCTTGAACGCGGCACATAGGAAAGATCTGTCCATAAACCCACGCAATCCCATCCAACTTTTCCTAGCGAACCGTTCATCTGAAGAGCTCAAAGCAGTTGGCAGACTTTGCTAATGGGCATGCAGGGATCATAAGAGCCACCTCCAAAATCCAGGTGCGGCGAGGGTGGAGCCTGGCAGCACGCAGCATCGTTACACAACGGCGCAATGGGGAATGCTGTATGCCACTGTGAGAGTTTGGGGAAAGTTTAGGCCACCTAGAAAGCAACCGCTGAAACTGAGATTTGGGTCAGACATCAGGGCAGACTAGCATTCATGCAAAAAATGCCACAAGATGTTAGTGCTTTACTTTTATCCCTGACCACAGACAGCAACAAGGAGTGAACATGGCATTTTAAATGGCTTCTAACCCACAGGCTATAGCAGAGATACTCCTTCCTGGCGCAAAGTCCATCACACCCTCTCCTCTCTAGGCACTGCAATTTCTCCTAGCCCTCTCAGGAAAGCTGATCCCATCCTACCAGGAAAGGCAGACGTGGCTTTCTCCATGGCAATAAGGTTACAGTTTGCAATCTGGAGCCTGTGCCCAAACCCTGCGTGTGCAAGAGAAAGGCATAGATGCTGACTAGCCTCTGCCCTGGTATTGCTATTTGTATCCCACCACCATGAAGAAAACCAGCCCAGGAGAGGAAGGGACATCCTGCATTTGCAGGCAGTCATGTGCCCGAATCCCCTATATAGCCACCTCATCCAAACTGTGCTGCTGCTTATCACCGTAGCTGGCCGTTTACCTACAGCCCCAGCTTCTAGGATTTCGCAGAAATCTGCACTCTTATTTTTTTTTCCAAGTACATTTCTAGTCCTCCTGGTTGCAGAGAAGAACTTGAAAATGAGACCTCGGGCTCCATTAAACATCCATCATCCACGAGGCAAATGAAAAGAATGTGCTCAGTGCTTCTTTAAAATCTTCTTGATTCCTTTTTTCTTTTAAAATCCATCTCTCGGCGTATTTTGGGAGCCTGACTCCTAGGCTGTGAGTGCCCAGGGCTGACTGGGACTTTCCTGGGTGCAAAGTTGTGCAACATTTGCACAGTGAGTTGCATTCACCAAAACACTGATTTTCCCTGCATTTGGGGCTAGATGGGTTTGCCTCACAGCGTTTGACTGTGACCAGGGTTAACCCCAAAGCCAAACACAAATGCAGCCACAGTGTCTCATCTAAAGCCCCTCAATCCAGCCCGAAAACTTGGCTCCGGGGTCATTCAGAACGAGACTCGGTGAACGTGCCTAAAGCTGGCCTGAATTTCGGGACTGTCACCAATAAAAAGGCTGGGTCTCAGTGTCTGGCCAGGCTCGAGGAAAATCACCCTTCACTTGGCATCTCTGGGGACTCTTTTCCTCACTACGCAGCACATGGTACCCTCTCCCTGCTAAGACACCCCCACTGCAAGTGTTTTAGTTTCAGATGGCTAGGTGACATGACAAGGGACATGGATTGAAATCACAGCACCGATTAGGAGCTGCTCCACTGTAAGGCTGCAGGCTAATCCCTGCCCAGCCCAACCCCTACCCCCCATATAGGTTCAATGAAACATCCTGCTTTCCTCCAACAAAAGAAGCCAAAACCTAAATGCATCTTTTTCCACGGTCTGGATCGGGAAGATTTTTTTGCCTTTTTAGCCAGCATTTCCCACAGAAACTCCAGGTGGTGAGAGATCAGGCAAGCTGCGGGCTCCGTACCCTCTACCATGGCCCAGTACAGTGGCTGACGCGTCGGCCCATCTGGCTTCGGCGCTTGCTTGCACTCCTTATGCTCTTCTTGACGTCCCGGATATAATATAGGGCCGGGAGGGCCCGAGCGAGTAAAATTAGAATGGACCAGAGCCCACAGGAAGGAAGACCTTTGTGGTTAAAGCCCAGGTCAGGACTCAAGAGACCGCGGGTTTCTTCCCAGCTTGGCTACAAGCTCGCTCAGACACAAATCTCACTGATTTCCAGTGCTTTGGTTTTGGCAGCCCAGCCCAAGACTCAAGGGTCTGATTTTTCCAGGGGAGCTAAATGCAGTCCCTGCTGACGAGACAGGCACTCGAAAGCAGGACACGCTGGGCAACACGGCTCCTTTTGTTTCTTGCCTCAGTTTCCCTGCCGTGAAACAGGAATCCTTCCTGCGAGCGAAGCATCCCGGGCAGCCCGTGCAATGGGAGCTGGAAGGTAGGTCCTAGCCGTGCATGTCCATGGGAACAGGCTGCAGCGCAGCCGGAGAGGAAGAGTTCATTGCAGAGCAGGCTGGAGGCTGCTGTCGTCACAACCCCGTGGGAGCCCACGGAAAACCCTACCCTGTGCCAGAGCCGCGGGTCCAGCAGGAAGCCTGGAGGGGCTATTCCCATCCCCGAGTGGGAACGTGGCAAAGACGAACAACGCGGAAGGAGGTCGCTCGGCGCTTTCCAGCGGCGCGGGGACATTCTCGTGTCCCATCCTTCCCTCCCCGCGCTGCCCTGTCAATCACGCGCGGATGTTACCGACTTCCCTGTTTGGCTCTTCCAAGCAAAAAAAAAATAGTCTGTGCAAAAAAAAAAAAAAGTGGTCTGTGCGCACACTGCATTTCAGCACGCTTAAACCCTGGATCCTTGTTCTCATCCCAAGCATCTCCACCCATCCTAACCTACGGGATGCTGTGACATCCTCCGGTGCTTTCAGTCTGACTCTCTGCCCCCTTCCTCGCGCTTCCCACCGGTTGCTTTGCTTTTTCGCTGAACACTGAGCAAAGACGGACGGTGCCCAGGGTGACACGTTGGGTCTTTCCACCGGGGTAGGGGCTGAGTAAATGAGAAGAGACTCTAACCCCAAAGGACTGAAGCCCTGCTCAGTAGTGGGGTAGGGGGCTGCACGGTGAAGGGCAGGAGCAGGAAACATGAGCACTTCCCTCTGAAGCATGGAAAGGGCGAGGAGTTGAGAGAGAGAAGGGAAATCGAAATGTTAACGAAACAGGGGAAGGGGGCGGGGGAGAGCGAGAACGGGCTTCAAAACTTGGCCCTTCCTAAGCGCCGGAGCATCACGGGAAAAAGCCCAGGCCAGTGGGGGAAGGGAGGGGGCACTGAAGCAAACAAGGATTCTGCTGATAAAGCAAATGTGACTCAATCACACGCTTGTGCAAAGATGTCACAACAGCCCTGAAAAATTACAGGCTCCTATTTCAGGCCTCCGGGCCGGCGCTGTCCTCGCTCGTACAATGCGCTCTGTTCTGCTGTCAGCGTCTCTCAGCAAGTGCCCCTAATTTACTGGCTGGGAACCCACTGTCGCAGGAGGCAATAATAGCCGCAGTGTAGTGCCGGCTACCAGCAGCTCTTGGGCCAGCAGCGGTTTTTCAGTGGGTAAATGCGGGGACCCTTTCAGGCCTGACTTGCCGTTGCTGCTAGTGGCTGTCTGGTCATTCGGAGCCGTTGGGCCGTCTCCCCCCGTGCATCCCGGCCACCCCGGGAAATGAGAAGCTGGCAGTGCAAGGCCCAGCCTGTGAGCACCGGCGAGGCCAGCTCTGCCCGTGGTCAGCACCGTGCAACAGCATCTCAGGATCTCTACTGTACTGATCCTAGGTCAGGCGGCGTCACCGCTGAGACACCGGCTAAGTGACTTGCCAGAGGGTTTCCCTGGGAGTTGGTGGCAGAGAACGGCCCCAACACCCTCCCTTGCACGTGCTAGACTGGGTGCTAATAATCTCAAACTGCTGCATCATTTTATATCTATTTCCGCTCTCTTCCTGGGTCTGCTCTGCCAATGCTGAATGCAGTTACACCCAGGGATGCATTTCCTTGGGGCTGTTGTCCTCCAGCGTCCCACAAGGCACCACAATAATCTGCATGTGAAGCCCAAACCACACCAATGCACGGAGGAAGAAGACAAGCTGGCAGGGGCAGCTAGCAGCAGACCAGGTTTTGGTTTTGCACCAACCTCTCGGCTTGCGCCTGCTTTTGAACACAAAGCGAAGGAAGTAGGAGATCCCAGATGACCCCCAGAGCCTGGCCCGGAGGAGCAGCCCGGTATGGCCACTTCCATCCCAGAGCAGTGTGTGGAGGCAGGTGACACAGCTAGGGGAAGCCGAGGAGCCCATAACTTTGCCTGGCTTGCAAAGCGCAGGGTTTGATTCTTCATCACCGCGTTCCTGCACCGCTGCTGTTAATCCCTCCAAACGGCAGCCAGGAGCAAACCCAGCGCGGATGCCAAATGGGTCACCCGCCCCGAGACCAAGCTGCGCCCGAGGGGCACCTCTTCCGCCTCAGCTCAAATTATCCCGTGGAGCAAAGAAGAGGGTGACGGGCACGGAGGGATGATTGCCTACCTGCCCCTGCAAGAAACCTGGAGGCAAAAAGGGGGAAGAATGGCCCCGAAGGTGGCATGCACTCCAGCTTCCTGCTGAAGCTGAGTCTGGGGCGGGGACGACGCAGAACAGACAGGGCCTGCAATGCAGAGCATCCAGCCTTTCCTAGGGAACAGGCAGCATCCGCTAACGGCGGCCGCTTGCCCTGCAAGGAACCAGCAGAGCGGGATTTGTTTGCACTGAGATGGCGTGCGTAGTCCAGGCTCCCCCTCTGAGCCCTCGGCAGCCTCCGTGGCTGCCGGCTGCGTGGCTGCTCTCGGAGGGGAACGCATTGCAGCCCCACAGGTCACCACAGATGATTATGGCCTTTTAATTACACACAACAGCTCTTCGATGGGCTACAGGCAAATTAGAAACGATCTCATTGCCCTTGCTATGCTCGGAGCAGATCAGGCTTCAACGGGCCGTGTTTCCGAGGGGGAGCTGCAAACGGGGGGTCGTTCTGCCGAGAAAAGGAATAGGATTCGGTTTTGCGCTGCATGTCCCAAAGGGCCTTGCGACAATGAGACCCACGCGTGCTGCACACCAGCCGCTGCAGCAATAAGTCTGCTTTTCTCTTTTTGGAAAGGCGCCTTTCACTTCCACCTGGAGCAGCCATGAGGCTTGGGTGGGACAGCTTCGATTAGCCTCCCACCTTCCCCCAGCCGGATGCCCTCCTCCAGAGGTGCATGGCCTGCCGCATCGGCACTGGGGATGGGGCCAGGTCACTGCTCAGTTTTTGCATTCATTTGCCGAAGAAGTGAATGCCGATCCCTCCAGGAAAGCAAGTCTGTGTGGGGAGGGGGCTTTGCAAGCTGGGCTGGGGTAGTTCCCAGCTATTTTAGGACCAGCTGTCTCCAGCAAAGGAGCAGGTTGCCTTGGGGCTATTTCTCTACAACAGAGGCATGGAGGGAAAGAGGGCTGTAGGGTGAAGGCGTGCCAAACTGGAAGAGCTGGGGTCTGCTCTGGGCCAGGAAGGAGGCTTTGTGTCCTAGGGGTCACTCTTTGTGCAAAGCCCTTTGGAAATCTGGCCTTGGGTTCAGCACAGAGGTCTTCTGAGCAGCCCGGTTGCTGTGTGCCTCAGTGTTCCTTCTGCAAAATGGGGAGATTCACCCTCCTTGTCTTACGGGATCGAGCTAATCCATTAAATTGCAAGGTCTTCAGGGCACTGTTTTTAAGGTGGGGGTGTAGAGCACCAAGCACAAAGTGACTTCGGTCTGGGACTCTCTATGCCGCTGGAAAATGGATGAATAACCGTAGTGATCTGAACGACGAGGAAGGTGGCGCAGTTGCTATATGTCTCTCTGGGGCCGGAGCAGGGCGGGGAGGAAAGCTAACCCTCTCCCACATCAAGCCAGCGGTGTTGATTTAGCAAATCAAGGGTAAACTTGGCCCAGACCTTCTTGACCTCCTTCTGCCCAGCCCTGGTCTCAGCATTCAGGCTCCCTGTCTGCAAACAGATCCATTACAGTAGCAACCAGTGCAAGGGTGGCTGGTGTTAGTGAGCTCTCCGACGGGTAACATGAACTGCTAGCAGCTAGGGCAGGGGGTGTTAACCCTTTGAAAACACTCAGTCTTCCCACTCCTCCATGCTAAGGCAAGTCGGAGCCAAGATGCTGTCCATATTTTCACAGAGGACAACCCTCCTGGGGCCAGACTATCAAGGCCAGGATCACCAAGAGGTGGTCAAACTGCACCGAACGACAAGGGTTGCAACTGGCTGCTGACGGATGTCAGTGGCACTTGAGGCCTTTTTGGGTGGTGAAAAGCACTGCAGGAATCTAAGGGATTTTTTATTAATAGCAGACATGGATCACATTCCCTCAGGACTGCCAGAGACGCAACAAAATAATATTTACAGCATCCACGTGGCAGGTCCAGGCTGCCACGAACCCAGACCGGCCCCTTGCCATAGCGCAGGGTCCACTCTGGCATTTGACCTCCCACCTGGCACAGAAGTAATGCAGAAGGCCACGGGGGGAGGTGGGTTCACCTCATCCATGCACCCTTTGGGCTAAAGCACCCGTGGGTGTAAGTCAAGAAGCACCCAATCTCACTTACAGAGCCTTCCCCGTGGTTGCCTGTGTCCTGAATCATCCTGTGGGTCCTTTATATACAGCACTGATCAGCCCTTACTGCCAAACGTGCGTGCCCAGATGGATGATGGAAGCTGCTTACTTACAGATGTCTTATGTATGGCCCGCACCCGCGGTATTCTCCCCTGGTCCACGCTGACCGCCATATAGGGCCTACAAAAAGCCAGGATTGCCATAACGCAACGTCAGCCCTAACCTGTGGGTGAGCATGACTCCACACCTGCACCCACCAGGGCTGAGTTTGGCCCAGGCTACAACGAGGCTTGTCCCACCCTGCTTCCACCCCCACTACCATGCCCATGCAGTGTGAGCAAAAGCAGCAACGGGGATAGGAGTTGGGAGAGATATTGCCTTATTTTGTGGGGTTCCCGAGTCTGTTTTCCATGCACAGCGTCCTACAAACAGCTCCAGCCAGACGGATTATATTACGGGGCTGTGTGCATGCATTAATCCAGATTTGAGATAATTACAGTCATTCACTTGGCATAATGGGGTTTAATTGATCCAACATGGCTGGCGTTTGTGCCTGTCACCAGCACGCAGCTGGCATCAAACGCCCTGCAAGCTGCTTTCCACCGGCCGCACCGCAACTTCCAGCACAAGCAACAAGGGAAGCCCACCTGATGCAATAATATCGCTGCCTCCCTCCTGCCCCACAGCTCAAGTATGAGCCCCTTTCTCTTTGCCTCCATCTTCCCGTAGCCTTTCGAAGCCACCCCTGATGTGGCTACAGGGCCAGGGAGTTTGGTGGCAGGAGCGGGGGCACGGTGTCGAGCGTGGAGACCGAGTCCTGCTGGCAATCCCTCGGATGTCAGCTAACTGTTACGCACCTGGGTGCCACGGTTTGGAATCAAATACCAGGTGAGCAGGGGAAAGAGGCAGGTTGCTGACACCCAAGAAAGCTGCTCTCCTGGCCCAGATCCTGGTCTCCTTGGAGAATCGGTGACCTCTGGCATAGAGAAAGCATCGTCTCTGAAACCTAAGAGAAGCACCACCTAATTGGAAACAAGTGATCCTCTATTCTGTCTCTGGCACCGGACAATTGCAGGAGGGACCGCACGGCGGTCCTCGCTCCTCTCCATCGCTGCAGCACGTTGCAGAGGCCAGCCTCTTACCCTCACCCTGCCCATCCGCTTTCTGCACTGGGGCAGGAGGTCCCGGGAGAAGCAAGCTGGCTGCCTACGTGCTGCAGGATGAGGCCTGATAGCTGCCAAATCCCGTTCGCCTTGCGTAAGAGCCCGTTCCCCCCTCGAAACCTGCTTTGAAAGAGGCAGGAGCTGATTCTGCCATGGGGCAAACATGTGGATTTCCCTGGACGGCAGAATTGCACCCCCTGTACCTCCTTCAAAGCACCGGCAATGTCGTGGGGGGATCTGCCTTGCTCCATCTGGCTGCCGGCTCCTGATCCCCGCCGAAGCCTAAGAACCAGAGGGGCTTGGAAATCCCGCAGACCCCGGGCACTTTGCAACCCTGTGGGAGTGAAGGACGTTCTGTGTAGAAAGTGGCCTCTAGGCTTGCATTTCTGGATGCGGTCCAGGCTTAATTAGGATGCACCGAATCCAATCAGATAGCCTCAGTTAATTGAGTTTGGCAATGTCAGGTCAATGTCCAGTGGACTCCAGCATTCCTGGCATTCAAGGCAGCCTCCAGATAAATAAAGAGGTCCGGGGCTGGGAAGGGGAGGAGGATTTGGATAAAAGCTTTGGTTTTCGGACCTTTCCGCCGTGGAACAACAGGCTTAACCCCTTGTGTGCTGTACCTTGCGTTCACGTGGCCTAACCTCCTACAGCTCACGAAGCCCAGCCCTGGAGGAAGACCCCAAACAGGTAGCCAAGGGGAAAAGTGCCAGAGCAGTGAAAGCAATAGGGGAGCATCCCATGCTCGGCTTCCCTTAGACCCCCTCGCTCTTCTCAAGGGCTGGCAGGTTGGATATTGCAACAGTGCGATTTCCGCGGCGCACGGTGGTAAAGGCTGGGATCCTCCTCATTTCAGCCTTTGCGAACAGTGGGGTTTTCAATATCCAACGTGGTAAGACTGGGAGAGGCCAAAACCCTCCGGCAACTCGCAGCTCCCACCTCCCCAGGGCACTGCATTTCTGTATGCCGGACCCTTGCCAGAACCCAGCAGGATCTGATTCACAGAGTCACCGAAATTTAGGGCTGGTGGGGACCTCGTGAGCCCATCGGGTCCAGCCCCCTGCTGAGCCCCCCGATGCTCCTGATCTACAGAGGAGAGAATGACACTTCGGATTTTGCAATGCATCGCCTACACTAGAAATAGGGGAAGAGCACCTGTCCTGTCGGTGCAAACAGGGAGCCTGAGTCAGAGAGTGGGGAAGCAGTTTGCCTATGTTCACAAAGTTGGGACGAGGCCCCAGAGCCACTTCTGCCCCGCCAAACGCTCGGCTTTACATCCTGCTGCCCCTCCTTCCCCGAGCCAGCATGTCGAACCACCTTGTGGGGCTCCTCACAGCCCCGGGCTAGGAGCCACAGGCACTTGGGGAGGGTGTGTGGCTAACTCGTGGCATACCTGCCCAAAAGGCTGGTTCCAGCTATGCTACAGGAAGGGCCACAGCAGCCCTTAATGCTGTGAACTTTCCAGCCTTAGTGACCTTACCTGAAAGGAAACCCCGCCATATGCACACACAGTGAACTACCTACCTACTTACCCTGGATAAATGGCTGGGTCGAGCCTGCCTGCAGTGACCGCGGGGTGGCAAACCTTTACCCTGAATATTTGTGAGTGGCTTCCCCCTGCCATTTTCACACTAGCAGGACTCCAAGAACAGCCAGTTTCATGATGAGGTGCATTCAACACAACCCGGCAAGAGCAAAATTGTCCTGGAAAATACCCCATGCGAGGGAACCAAGCTAAATTCGCGGCAAATAGGGACCTAACAAACAGCTCAATGAAAATGGTGCTGAATGCCCGAGCTGAGCTAGTGTTTAATGTGATGTCCTCCCTGCTATCAGCACCCATAGCCAATGTTCAGCCACCACATCTAGATTCTGCTCCTCTAATTAATAAGCTCTCCCTACGATCCAGGGCACTCTTCAGAATAACGTATCTCATGTAGTATTAGCCACTTATCTCCTCCACACTTTCCAGCTGATTTACTCCAGAATAAATGGTGTGGAACAGCTGGAATAGAAGCTCAGTCACTGGAAGACCCCTTGTGAAAGTAACCATTGGCCTTTTTTGGTTGCTCTCATTTCCTGCTTTCGTGAAGATGATTTAGGATGCGTTGCCTTCTTGGGGTCACTGTCTCTGGCTGACAAGAGTGGGTGCTGTCCCCTATATGGTTTCGAACCTGGTCCCAAAAAGTACCTCTATAAAGGCATCATCATCAAGCGCGGCTTGAGCATCTCATGTAGACTCACGTGGAGCGAGCAACACCCTCAATCTCTCAGTGACCTGGGAGTCGTGCAATGCCCACGTGAGCAGGCAGGAATGGGCTTTGCAAAGTGGAAGGTGGCGTGTGTTTTGCTCCAAGACACGAACAAGCAAGAGACTGGGAAGCAGAAGTGGGATGATTGTTAGCAGCTAATTTCATACCACATGCTTTCCAGACTCGGAGCAGATCTCCTTGTGGTCACCGTGTCTCTCTGCATTTAAACTAGCACCAGGAATGGCCCAAGCTTGGCAGATGCCAGCTGAGCATCGCCTCCAAAATCCAGATGAGAAGCTGGGTAGCTACTGGAGCAGTCGGCAGCGGGTAGAAAATGTCTCCATATCGGGCTTCATCCTCCTTTTAAACCAGCTGGGGTTAGACATTCAACTGGCATAAACTGACTTGGCAGTAACTCCGCTGGACCCAAAGCAAGAGAGACCAAGCTGAGTGAATGACTCCGAGATCTGAATGCAAAGGCAGCATTAGGAAAGGGAAAGGAGGATGGCAACCCAGAGCTTTGCTCGGGACCAGACTCTCCGTGGAAATGCCAAGCAAAAGCCCTGCCCGTCCATCCCCTTCTGCATCTGGCTGCTGTTGCTAAGGCCGTCCCTTTCCAACTCACAAACAGACGAGATGGTTCATTAATAAGCCTCGGCTTCTCCTCGCACGTCTGATTATGATCTCTCAGCTCAGATCCGTGCTCGTGTTACACGCTTCCCTCAATAATTATTTCTTTGCTCTTTAAATCCCCCACTTACCTACTCCTCCATGTCAATAATGGAGGGTGTCCCTCCCTTCCCCACCTCCCGGGCTCCCCTTGCTCTCTCCTTGATCACCTTTTGCAAATTTGCACGGAGGGGTGAGTTATTTAAGTCACAGATAAGCAGTATGGGGGGGCTCATCTACAGACCCATGCTTTCTTTTTTTCTTTTTTTTAAACAAGCCGTCTGAAGCTTTTTGGTTAGCAACAGACACAAAAGCCCAGCAAAGTCAATGGGGGGGGAAAAATACTACTTGCAGCTGGCTTTGGATCAGATCCAGAACTTGTGGGGGGCATTATACTTGCCACGGGGCAGCCGATCCTTCTGCCTTTATTCAGATAACACCCAGCAGAAAGGCATAGGGAGAGCAGAAAAGGGAGGACTGGCTCCTGAGCTGCGGCAAAGCAGAGAGCAGGCGGACCCCCTTCCCGTCATGCCACTGCCCTGTGGCAATTAAGGCAGTTGCTTGCATGGAAATGTAATGATATTAGGAAGGTAGTTAGTAATTTTTTCACTGTTCTGCCAGTGGCTCAGCTCCCTCATAGCTGCTCCCTCCTCCTCCCATGCACCAACAGCGACAGGCAAAAGATGCCCAGCTTTTCTTGCTTTTTGCAGATGCCTTGAAGCCAGAGGGTCTTAGCGGCCGGTTGGGAACGGGGAGATCTGGGGCTGCTGCCGCTCCATTAGGCAAGCGTGAGCGAGTGAGTTAATTTATTCTCTGTGCTGCCAAGTCTCCTTCAGCCCTTTGTCTGGCATCCCTTTAAGCTGCAAGTTCTTTGGGGCAGAGACTGGCTCTCGCCGGCCAAATGTCAGGTACCTGGAGCGATGCAGCCACTTGTTTGGCGGGGCCCTGCAAGTGCTACTACAGGCATAAATGAAGAGTGACATCTCTACATCAGGAGGCAGCCCCAAGAGATCATCTAAGGCCCCTTTCACATCCCCAGAAAGCCACTTGCAGACTACAGACTGCAGCAGGACATCCAGGGAAGTGCCCCTTGCGGCTTTTCTGCCCAGCTCGGAGGTCAGGCGTTTCTAGGATGCAGCAGGGGTTTCAGTGCGTTGTGAATCATCCCATGCACGAACGTACAATTCGTGCTGTATTGCCGGGGAGGCCAATGGCAGAGAAGCGGCTCGCGCCGAAATGACTCGCCTGCCAGACGGGGATCCAGAGGAGGAGGGGTGGCTCAGCGGACCCCCGTCCCCTGCGCCCCGAAGCTCAGCATCGGGGTCCCGTTGTGCTAAGCAATGAAGACACTGCTCGGGTCAAACGTTCACCGACGTTTAAGGGCTTTAGGAGAGCAAGCCTCCTTTCCGCATGGGCCTAGATGTCGCTGTCTTCCCATGAGATTTAGGATCGTGTGTCGCTCCCCAAATGTTCCCAAGTTTGGGAGTCATGTTCCAAAGTCACTTAGGCCACTAGGGAAGTATTATTATCCCTTGTCTAAAGGAGCTCACAATCCAAATAGTCAAGGCCGATGGAGGGAGGAATAATGTCCCCATTTTACAGAACTGAGGCCCAGAGAAATTCCACCTATTCTGGAGCCTATCCAAGTTTCTCACACAAGGTCCCACCAAGGGTTCGTGGTCCCCCCCGGGATTTGAACTAGGAACGTCCGAGTCCCTTACGCCCTGAGACCATCCTCCCCCGCGGGGGCCCTCTGCTCCAGGGCCCCTCGGTTGCAAAGAGTCACGCTGATGGGCTCTCGTCCTCGGTGATCCCATCCGAGACGTCGCCAGGATGCCCATTGCCTCCCCTTCCCTGACGCACGACCCAGCCTAGCCTCACGAGCCCCTGCACTGTGCCTTTAAGCGTCCAGGCAGGGAGGTGCAGAGATCGGGGCTGTTTTCAAAAGGCACACGGATTTGCCAGGGTCACATGTTTCGCAGCTGCAGCCTGGCAGTGATTTATAAGGCTCCGAAGTTCATAAGAGGAAAAAGTACTTTCCAGGCACACGTCCCCCCCCCACCTGGCCTTCCTTCTCGACAGCGAACGCCACCCATGTCCAAAGCCGCTCCGAAAACCTAAAGGAACCGGTCATCATCCCAACGTGTCATTTCCCCTGCCACCGCCACCGAAACTGGCACCCTCCTCGTCTGCAAACTAAAACAAACATCCTCCCGTTTACCGACCCACCAAACTGGCTACTTCTTGGATCCTGGTCCGCGTCCCCGCCTCCGCCCCACACCCAGCCCCGAAAGCCAACATAAACCACATGCACAAAACAGATCTCCCTTCCCCCACTCCACCCCCTTTCCACTGTCCTACAGGGAGGTTCAAAAGTTCAAGATTTTCACATTTCCCTAACGTTATTTCAGGAAATTGCTGGAGAAAAGGAAAGACTGTGCTGCCTAAAAAAAAAAAAGAGAGATCTACATAATTCGGAGAGGGAAAACTTTCTGTTCTGGGCACGCTGGGCTTAGCACAGCGCCACGACAGAAAGCAAAAGCACGAAGCCTGCTTCCTGATATCTTCTGCCGGTTTTAGACGCCGGGGTCCGGTGGAGTCTGATCAGGATCAGGCCGGAGTTTCCCCGTTAATACACTGTAATGCGGAAATCAAACCTATGCATAATACCATGGACCATTTTTACATCTCTTTGTAGGCCAGAATGAAGCCAAATATTTCCTTTCGGAGCATCACTATCTCTCTGGTTTTATCTAACCACAAATGCACATGATTTACAGTGGAAGGATGGGTCCAAACCAAAACTGATCCAATGCTGAATGCTGGAAAACTTTGCATTACATTGCAAACGTGAGCCAGCTTCTGCCTTTAAGGCTCAATGCTGGAAGACTTTGCATTACACTGCAACATGGTCCAGCTTCTGCCTTTAAGGCTCACACAGACCCAAACTCTGGTCAACTCCAACTCAATTTTGATACTGAAGAGAATCGATGTGCCAGTGCCCGGGTATTTGAGGAAATTAATCCTAAATCCTGTTTGGCCCAGATGTGCACAACCTGTCGGGTTGCCAACTCTGAATCTATTTTGAGAAGTTTCCGAAACGCCATCGTGCCCGCAATACACAACACGAGTGTGCCTGCGTACTTCCATATATTGGGTTACGGTGCGTAGATTTTATATCAGGAAGGCAAATTCACATTATTACATTTTCAAAACCCAAATAAATCAGATTCAACATTTAATATTTATTTTAATGAATGCCCTACCATTTATCTCCTGGGTGACTCTCAACAGTCTCCTGGAGTTTTATATTTAATTCCTGGAGACTCCTGGAGGATCGACAACCCTAACAACCTGGCAATCTCCGAGCTTCATGAATTCAAACATCTTCCACTTTGGTCTGCGTCTTTTCCTCCCAAAACTCCTTTGCATTCAGGTCTGGGCTTGGAGTTCGAACAAAACTCAATGTTCATTCAAAACTGTCCAACTGCCCCTTGTTTGGCATCACACATGGGCTAAAATACAGACTCTGCACCCTCTTGCTAAAGTTCATGGGAGAGGTTCATAAAATTACTGAGACTTCTGAAGGGCCTGAATTTGGGTTTGCAATGAAACCTGAAACCCAGCACCTTTCATGTGGTTTGGGGTTTTTCTTGCAAACATTTTGTGTAGCAGCGCTGTTATACAAAGACTGAAGACTAACAAGACCATGGCGTGTCTTCCACAGCAATGAGTTCATGCATCAAAACAGTATCAAGAAGACAAATTAGTAGCTTTGGTTTGCCACCCCCTAGCTCTGGTTTGGACCCAACAAAGTGAAAGCCTCCTAATTCTGGTATGCCCAGGACCTCAGGCACCTTCGGATAAATGTCTCAATAGCTCTGCTGATCCACTAACTTCACAATATGATTGCAAATAATTTCTTCCCAATGTTTTTTATACTTGTCACACCATGGACCCTGAAGGGAAGACAATTCTTGCAAGCAAGCTTTCACAATAGACACTACTTGGCTGCTTTTGACCCAGTCGAGTGGGAGGCACAAAGGCCAGGAGGAGACGGTTGAGTACGTACCACTTTGAGCCTGAAGTCCCTTCTGGAGCTGGTCAAAAGATTTTCACCCAAATTTGTTCTCAGAAAAGACTGGGTTGTTAATAATTCTCTTTTGCAAACCGTGCGTGTTTCCTGTGGAAAACGTCTGCATTTTGTTTAAAAAAAGAAATGCCCCCAATCAGTTATGTTTTCAATGGAAAAGCAAAATATTGGGATGATGGTTATATCATGGGATTGTCTTCACATCCTTGTTCCCCTCTGTGGCTTTTGTTTCACCTCTCGTAGCTGCGACACAGTCATAGGACTTCTATAATGCACGCATCTAGGGAAGGATCCTGAGTGGTATCATGGGAGACGTGGTCCAACCACTGAGCCGAGCCTACAGAGAAGAACTGGAGGTTGAGCTGCCCAACTACAATACACACGATGCTCGACAGCTGCATTTCCAAACAGTAAGATTGCCACTTGGGGCTGAAACGGTCCAGTTTTTGATACTTGGCCCAAAAAAAAAAAAATCAAAATTTTGAAGAGGAAAACTTCTGCTCAGCTTGAATAGCCACCTTTCAAAGGTGACTTCTTGCCTGCAAGGGCAGCTGGAAAGGTCTTTGACCATGGAGGCAACAGGGAATCCAAATAAAAATGGATGAGTCCTCCAGGCTCTCAGTAAGGAGACCTGAAGCAGAGAGCAAAAGGCAGGGATTGGGTTTAGGATGATGCTTGGGGTTGGGCTAAATTGGCTGCCACAGGAGCTAATTTGATCATTGACGTCAACCGGAGCGGACTTCAATCATAGCTTGGGGACTGAAAATCCCACACTTAATGCTTCTGCTATGTGGCACCCTCTCGTCACGAGGACATAGCTATCACAAACCAGGTTTCTCGCCTGGCTTTCTGACAGAAGGGAAGCTTTCAAGTGTGGAGAGCCACCTCCACGGATGATAATGGCACCAAATCAGGGCTTGGAAACCCTGAAGCCAGAGCATTGTTTTATTCCTTCCAAGCATAAAATGCCAATGTATAAAAAAATAAAAATAAAAAGGGGACAATATTTGTCCAAGTCCTTTGATGTACATTGTAGTTTTCTTGCTTCGGTTCCCCAGAAACTGTTCGACTGGAGAAAGCTGTTCTTAATAAAGTCAACACATAAGGCTTCTTTCATAACGCTCAGCAGCGAAGCATGACCTTCGCTGCTCGAGGCTGGCTGGTGCTCAGCCCCCGCCCGCCGTGACGAGTGACAAGTTTCGGGGCTGCGATTTTATAACCCATTCTCGACAGCATCACCAAGTAATTGTACCCCGCTCGCTGACTGACGTGGACTCCCGGAGCAGGGTTGGCAGGGCAGGGAATAGGATTGGAAACCTACCGCCTGCTAGCCCTCTGCTTTTGGGGAATCAGAGAGAGACCGCGCAACGAAGACCCGGACTCCTGGAGTTCCTGCAGCTTTTGTCCTAAATTTAAGACCCATTTTAGAGAGCGTTCTGCATTCGCTCCTCTCCAGAGTTAAAAGGAACGATTTGGGACTTAAGGTTTGGTTTCATTTGCACAGGCCCGTGCTTACAGTGACTTCCCCAAAAAACCCAGAACCCGGGGGTTTATTCATGCAAACACACACACTTGCAAATTTTGCAGGCCTGATTAATTGGGCCTATTGAAAATTAGCAACATAAGCCTCCCAGAGCTATCGATTTCCTCGAAGAAATGTGATTCTCACTGATTAGTTCTTTCCACGTATCAGTCATGCCGCTATCCATTGTTAACCTTTTGCACTTGCTACCTTCTCTGAGGGTCGGTGGGTTGTTTCTGTGACTGAAATAACACACCGAGCCTCATCCCAAGGGTAGCACCGAATTCAGAGAATGTGCAAAGACGGTAAACTGGTTACGGAAAAAATAGCCGCAGCTGGAAAGCTAAAGGATGGGTATCCCGGCGTCCCCCTGACCCACTGCCCTATCCAGGTACGTGCGAGGAAAAAAGGGACAAAGACGGATCAATGTCTGCATTTTCACACCCACACAACATCCGTAATAGGGGGAGAGCTGCAAAGGTGCAATCCCCGGGACAAGCCGCTGGCGGCAGGCACGGAGGCAACGGGCAATTCAATAAAGCTCGAGACATCGAGCATTTCTTCAGCGTGAGATCTCATCTGAAACAACAGGGAGGGATGCAGTGGCCGGTCACACAGCAGCCAGTGTGGGGGCCTGGCAGTCGATCCATGGCGGATGATTAGCTCCATGGGAAGTTAATAGCAATCACAGAAATGTATCAGTAGGTTAGGACACAGGCACCCTTTGATCACAGGATGAGGGGAGAGTGGGTCCTTCCCTTTTCAGCCCATCTTCCCCCACTTCATCTGGATGGGTGCACCCCTCTACACAGCACTGTCCAACCTGACCTACAACGTCCCTCTTCATTTCATTTTTGGGACTGCAACGCACCGCAGACCATTCACACCCTGGTGACCACCACCGCTGAGCGGTTCTGGGGGTCCTGCGCAGGTCGACCGCTTGGTCTCGCTCTGTCTGCATTGCAAAGCTGCCACCATCCCGGTAGCCCGGCACCGCCAGAAAATCTGGAACTTGACATCCTTGAGCTTTATGGTTACGGTGGAAACCATCTGGGACTCGGTTGGCTTCGGAGGAGTTCTGCTCTGACTTTTGGGATCCGATAAAAACCGAAGCTCCGGGGATGCGAACCTACGCAGGCTGCAAGCAGCGATCTGCGCAAATTGGGCACAAACTCCAGTTGCGTGCGTTTGCAAAGAAGAGGCAAAGATTTGGATGCGCCCTCCCGGTGCCTTTGCTGAAACCGCACCACGCAACTTATAAAAAGAAAAGAGGCAATTCTTCGACGCACGGCATTTCCCAGCAGACCGCTCAGCCAAAACTCAGGCTGCGTTAGACAAAGCTGCTTATACGCCGGCGGGAGGGAAACCGGCACTTCCCCCCTTATCAAAACATTCTTCACAGCTTTTCTACAACCCGGCGCTGCGTGAAAACCACTCAAATCCCTAGAAGCAGGGGGCTGGGCAGCTCATGCAACTGGGAACAGGATACGGGTCATTCTTTGACTATGGTCCAGCCTAGAGAGGGACTGGAAGTCAGGCATATCTGAGCAACAATAGCCCGAACGGTGTCCAATTGTATTTTGGCATTATTTCAATATACGGCAGGCCTGGTGCGCCGGGAAAGGGAAGTTTTCAAAAATGCCTGAATGATGGCCCCCGAGAAGCATGTCTTGTATTTGAAAGTTTGAATGTCTTGCATTTGCAAATCTAGTTGGTCCAATAAAAGAGATCACCCATGCCTCTCGTGTCATTCCTGGACCATCACAGCTACACCATCATTCCTAAGTGACTAAGGCTCATTTTCAGAAATGGGCAAGTACTTTTAAAACAGGGACGTCGGCTCTGGAGACTTAAGTGCATTTGAAAACTTTAAATTAATGAATAAGCAGCAGAGGCACCCCTGTACCCCCCTGTAGAAGCTGCTGTTTCCCTGGTCGATAGTCTCGCTCCTGCCCTTAGACAGCAGGGACCCTCGGCACAAAAGCACCAGCACACATTAACATCATGGGGCAACATCAGAGTTAAAAGCCTGAACCAGAAACGGAGAAGTGAACCGTTTCCAAATGCATCCGTGCCCCAGGAGCGCAGGGACTTAGGGCCACGTATCAACCGATGTCTGGGACATCGCGTCTTCATAGATCGCAGGGCATGCTCCACCCAGGCTGACGTCCTTCTCTGTTGGTACGTGGCGTTCCCAGCAAACACGACCTTCGTTATTGATTTGGACTCATTAGTCATTTTTTATAACTGGACCGGCCTTTTTACTGAAAGCTGTGACTAATTTCCCTACCCCAGGCCAAAGGGGTGAGGGCATGTTTAACTCTCTGAAAACATGATCCCCAGATTATGCTTTAGGGCATAGTCCAGGGACCCAAAAGTTCCCTCAAACCTAGGAGAGCGCACTGAGAAGCGGCAAACCTCCCTCATCCCAATCAGGGCAACCCAGAGTAATTCCAGTCCCAATCAGGGCAACCCAGTCAGGGCCCACACTAAGGTTTCCACCTCCGATTTCCTCCTTTTCAACCACGCTAGTAGAAAAGCAGCAGCAATAATCACTGAGATCATTTGTCCTGCCATCCCACAGACCTGAGAAACAAAGTTTTTCTTCCTGAAAACTTCAGGCCAAAGCAAACCATCACCCCAGCCTGCTTCAGCTGCCTTCTGCACATTGTTTGGAAGTGCTTCCCTTTGCCCGGTGGTGTGGGGTTGTCTTCTGCGGCTGGGACTCTTTCATGTTTCCTCTGTAGATATAATGAGTAATAGAAAACAAAAGTAGTTGGCCAAGGGGTTGGGTGTGACTAATTCCCTCGGTGAAGTCCCCAAGAGGTTGCCTGAGCTGCCCGACTATTGCCTTCCACCACCTCTGAGACAGCCCTCAAGCAAATAAGATCTCTTTGGGCACCTACAACTCTCAAGCAAATAAGATCTCTTTGGGCGCTCATAGGCAACCTGGAGTTTGCACACAATATGTTGAGACGCACGGTTTCCGCCGAGTGATTCAGGCGAGGGCTGCACTTTCTCTGACGCTGCGCAGATTTGCATCGAGGGGCAATAATAGGGTTAGCCTGTTGCTGAAGCTGTCACATTCAGCCTTACAACTGCAGGTGTGTTTCCAACCCATCCCTCTCTGTGGGTGTAGAAAGGAAAGGTTGCTGGACAAGCCCTAACCAATTTTGTCGCTGAATTGTGCCTCCTGGTATCTGGCACAGAAGTACAATCCTGGCACGCCATGCCGCCTCCAGTAGCCAGCGAGCGCAGGTCGGAGGATCCAAGAAAATGGCCCAAACCTGCTTCTCTCAGCAAGTGTCAACTCCTAGATCTCTTGTCGGGTAACGAGGCCGGCCAGCCAGTGCTAACAATCACATCCCGGCCTATAATGGCCTCAGTGATGCATGATGAAGAGGTTGCCCTTAACAAGGGTGTCAGCAGATTGCTTCTCCGCCCCCCTCCCATCCCACGATACAGCTGTAGCCAGCCCAGGAGCCACTCATCTGCATCCAAAAGAGACCTCCTCCCCGATGGAAAAACAAGCCAAAAAAAATCAAGAGCCTCCTTCGGAAGCCAAGGAGGGGGTGTCCATAGACGACAGGCTGCAGCTCAGCGTCTTGAACGCTAGAAGCTGAAGCTATTCGTGCGGAAAGCCGCTCACACTTCACCTTGGGCCCAATTCATTCAGAAAACGTCAACTTATGCTTTCGGAAATTCAGTGAACTGGGAAAGCCTTTCGCACCTCTGTTCCCCGGTGCAATCCAGCAGCCAAGCGGAGACCCTCCCTTTCAGAGACGCGCGTCGAGAGCGGGCGAAAGCACGGTCCGCTGTCTGGCGAAATGTGACGTTACGGCTAGGAGGGCGTTTCAAACTAAGTAACCCCACCGCCACTGCAAGTTGGCTGGTGTCAGACTCTCCGTACCTACCCCCACCGTGGGCTGACATCTCTGGTATCACAGCCAGCAAAGCCACGGCTGCATCTAAACCTCTCCCTGGACTCAGTGATTCCCAGGCTATCAACGAGATCCACTTCCATATAGTGATCCCTGACAGCCAAGAGCTCCCGAATCGATAAAAACACCAAAGCGCACAAAGATAAAGATACGGACGCTGTTTTTGTCATACAAAAGACGCGATTCCCCCATGCACTCACTTTGTTAAGCATGCGGAGACCGTCGGGGGCAGGAACGGCACCGCGTCTATGGGAAAGTCTATGAACCCACTTCTGATTGCTTTCACTCCTGTTTTACAGCAGTAGGAAGCAGATCTTTTAGGACTCCCCTAAAGGTTCAGCCTCTTTAGGGCCAAGGACCCCCAAATCCCACCCAAGCAGAGCACTGAAAAAATGCTATTTAATAAAAGCTCCCAGCCCCAATCTCCCAGTAGGATCTCACTCCCTAATAGAAGCGTAGACCCGTATCTACTGCACAAATCCAAGTGCTAGACTACACCAGAAGCCTGCCTAATTCAATCTATTTCCCTCTGTTCCCTCCCCTGCTTTTGGCATAACGTGAAATTAAAACGATCCCCACCTCCTTTGGGGGCATGAGACATTCATCATCTATCCAAGCCTGTGGGCAATGGGAAAAATAATCCAGTGGGCTGAGCGAACTCCCCAGAAAGCCCCTGAACAATGGAAATTTGGAAGGGAGACAGCAGGCTGGATCCACTCCTGAACGTCTTCATACGTCCAAAAGCACATTCTCAGCAAAGAGCGTGTTAGGAGCCAACTTCTACGGGGGGGAAGGCACATGGAGTTAAATGCTGCCCATGGCATTTTCAAAAGGGCTGGAAATGCTTAGTTCTTATAATGACATCTGTAGCCGTGCAAAGTCAGAGAAAAAAAAAACCAGAGCTCATGCTTCAGGGCATGGGCTGTGGAGTACACGGGTCAGGAAGGAATTTCTTTTCCCTTGCAAAGTCATGTATGAGCAGATCCACGCACCGCGGGAAGGGCCGGGTCCCTGCTCCTGAAGCCCCTGGTGCTTGTCCACTTCAGAGCCGCTCGGCCCCTCTTCACACTTGTCCCCTTAGCTTGGCTGCTCCAACACGGACCTTCCTTCTCCAATACCATTTGCTCCTAATTTCACGTCTGATGCTTAATTCCTTGTCCCGTTAATATCTCAGTTATGGCCTTTAGGGTCCTCCTTGGTGTTGGTAAAGTACTATGCCCACCTCTGGCATTATTTAAATACTAAGCCACAGCAGTGAGACAACCCTGGAAAGCAGTTGCACGGAGAGAAAGGTGGAAGGGGGAGGAAAGAGCAAAAATTGCTAATTGCACCGGCACAGATTGCAGGTCCCTTAGCCGGGGGGGGATCGAATCACAGGCGAATCTGTGGGGAGTGACACCATGTTCTCGCGAATCGCCAAAGCCGCGTGGCTCTCCCCAGAAACGAAGGCTGCTCCTTTTCAGCCCCGTCTTCTTCCTCCACACACAGCACTTCTTCGCCGCAGAGCTCGTTTCGTTCGGGACTGACCCAGCCACAGCGAGGGGCTGGCGTTTCAAGAGAAAAGCAAGCAAACAAATCAAAAGATCTTCGGTGAAGAGTGTCTACGGGGGGACCTCGCTGGGCCACGCTTTGCCAAACCACACACTTGAGCATCGGAACAAGTCATTATTGGTCTTTTCCTACTGCCTGGCAAATATTTAACAGCAGGCTCTTTCTTGCAAAGGGCGGCACTTTCAAACAGGGCTTTGTACGAGTCTAACACGGCTTCCCACTGTCTCCCATTGATCGCAACAAGATGAAAATTAGGTCAGTGCCAAGCACCTTTGGAAAGCCTCCCAGTACTTGGGTCCTTGCTGACTGATCTGTAGCACGCAGAGCGTAGTCGCTGGCAAGCAGCGTCCCAAGCGTGCACCAGTTAGCAGGGGCCCATTGCTGGATGGGTAGGGATTTTCATATAGGGGCACGCTGTAGTAGGAATAGGGCACATCTGCAGTGTGCGTGCGCACACGCAAAGACACACAAACAGATGCACAGGTGCGCTACGCATAGGTGCCTGTGTCTCTGCATACAGTCATGGCTTTTATAGGCGAGTGAAGCAGCCTGGATTGAGTTGCAGCTTGCCAGGGGAAAGAATCCAAGGTGTGAAATCTGCTTGCATGTGGATCAACCTGTCCAAACCTGATCCCCAAAATCCCGAGGCTGAGCCAACAGACATCAAAGCAGGCGCAGAAAGCCTCGGAGCGGGCCGCATAGGAGCAAACACGCTGCAAACGAAGGGCTGTATTGAGGGGCGCCGTTAAAGAAGCCTGGGGTAATATCCCCCCGGCGGCAGATCGCTGTTGCCCATGTGGCTGCCTCTCGGATGGCCACAGGGATGGGGTGAGCTGGCACCCCTTCTCCCAGGCTGAGGAGCAATGGTTAGGAGTAGGAAAAACAAAGCAATGGGAGAAATGGCAGGAGACAAGTGGTGACCACCAGGCATCTGGACGGTGGGATGAAATGGAGACGACGAGGGGCTGGGAATACATGCAATTAAGGGCTGGGGTAGAAGACGGCTGTTGCAACTGGTTTGAACTGGGAGTCAGGATAGTGGGACTCTGTTGCTTGCAAGCTCCTGTCCCGACTCCCTCCATGCCCTGCATTTCAACATCAGTTGGGAGAGCTCGTCTTTGCCCCCTGCTATGCCGTGCTGCCCAGGGCTGCTGGGGTATCCAGGCACCTTG
The DNA here is from genome assembly GCF_052110815.1 of Crocodylus siamensis. Taxonomy (NCBI): domain Eukaryota; kingdom Metazoa; phylum Chordata; order Crocodylia; family Crocodylidae; genus Crocodylus; species Crocodylus siamensis. The sequence goes on from NC_143405.1 coordinate 5,990,128, forward strand.
GCAGTGCCAAGAGAAACTAACTGTGAAAGCCTGGGATTAAGTTGGGCAACAGCTTCCATCACCACCTTGGAAAGGAGAAGTCCTAGTCCCGCTTTCTGCCAGCAACTGCCCACGCAGCACCTTCACGCTGCAGTGCCAGAAGAGCTCTGGCATAGGGAAGGAAACAGCCCCATCCGAGATCCTTCCCCAAAGGCTTCCTCTCCCATCTAAAAGGACTGCAAAGAGTCATCCCAGAGGGCCTGTTCCTACCCACGCAGAGCCGCCGAGAGACTCAACCAGGGGCTGCACAAAAACAATCACGCTGGTGTTAGCTGGCTGGGAAATTTTCATCAAAAAGGGATTTTTTTTTTTTTTTATTTTACCAGAAAATGTCATTTAAGCAGATTCCTGGTTTGGCAGAATTTCCCCATCTGGGGAATTAAAAAAAAAAACCAACAGGTTGGAAATTGTCCAAACCTCCTCTTGCAAACTGTCCATGGGGTCTAAGCGTCTGCAAACCCAATGTGAAGCACCTGACTTTCCATGCACGGCTGCAACCCCAGCCAAGGCTGGAAGTCAGTCCTAACGTGCTCAAAGATGCCCTAGCAAAGCACCCCCATAGCGAGGCACTCAGTGGGCGCGTTGCCCATTTTGCCTGCGCGGCTCCAAGGCGCATCCCAGAAATGAGACTCCCTTTCCTTCCCCCATCATCTCTGCTCTCACACTCTCCCCTGGTTTCTATTACAGCAGTTAAATCTGCCATTTGCCACAAGTCACTGACTGAATCTGCTTCAAATTACCAAAACAATGCTGGGCCCCAAGCGGACATGTAGAGTGTCTCAAAGTTATTGTAATTTTAAGCCATTCCTAAAACTCCGCAGACATTGCTGGAATATTTCCGCCTTCTTTAAGGCACTGTGATGACTTTGCAACCCAGTAAGAAAGAGGCAAAAAGCAAGGGATGGGGGAAGGGTTGGGGGGGGGGGATGACTGAATCCAGCTGGTTTTCATACCGGGGGTTTTGTTTGGCTTGCCGGCTGTGGTGGGTTAGATGAAGAAAGCAGCAGGATTCCCAGAGGTGAGAGGCAGTGGAGGGTAGCTCTCCTGAGGGTATAAGGTGAAGGACAGGGGCAGAAAGTGCATGCAAGCCCAGGAGAAGACTGCTGCATTATACTTCAAGCAAAGAAAAGGTCTGAGAGAGGCAGAGGGACTTTAGGAGACTCTGACAGAAGGAGGAAAACCAACAGTTTTCCTAGGGACTGGATTCAATAGAGATCCTCCATCAGCAACGGTCCTGCCAACGGAGCCACGATCTCCAGCATCACAGCAACCGCCCTCTTGCCTTGAGCTCCAGGCTAGCGGCACTACCCCGCGAGGGGATGGTCCTTCTTGCACGCTCAGCTACTCCATCTGCACCAGCCAGAGCTCGGTCCTTCTCTGGAAAGGGGAAAGATAGCTCTTGGTGTTGATTTATTGCAGTCCTTGGATACAGGGGTAACGGATGCCTTCGCTTCTCTGGCAGCTAATTATTACTACAGGCGAGAAGCAACTCCCCCCATCCCAGTCTCGCACGAGCCTTTTCACCGTATGGGCCTCCCTGAGATCTCCATATGTGATCACACATCCTAAAGCCCCAGGGCCATGATGAGGACTGTATGGGTGCAGGACCCCAGCAGAAGCCATCCTGTGTCGCTGTACTGGCAAACCTGGGCACTAGTGACCCCTTCCTCTGAGCTGAACAAGTTAGTGCAATGCCGACCTGCTGAAATAACCTGGATCGGGACCCGGGGCTTCTCTGCAGAGCAATGCGAGTCCGAGAGTGCACCACGCCATGCGCTCAAACAAATAGGCCTGTGCCAGTGGAGCCTGGAGTGTGGATATAACCAAAAGCTAGTCGCTGCTCGACTGCCTTAATCCTTGGCCTCAAGTCAGCATAATATTGTCACACACAGACTTGGGAAACTGTATGAGACTTAATTGATCACACACGTACAGCAGCTGGAAGTTGCCAAGCACAGATTATGACCTTTTATTAGATTCTGTAGATAATCCATTATGCACCGATTGGGCGTGAAGAAGGATCTTATAGCCTTAGTCTGATTCACGAGATACCCTGGATACTCCACTCAAACCGGAGCAGGTGAGGTTACTGTTCTTTCTTCTAATCCCACCCAGACTGTGACTGCTAAAAAGCTTTCCAGGCCTCCGGGAGATCCTGGAGAAAGGGGCACATCCCAAATTTTGATGCAATTTGGAACCATCGCCCTAAATGCTGCTGGGCTTGGTGGGAAGGTCTTTCCATGGAGCTGAGGTCAGGAAGGGATAGTAACAAGCCGAGGAATGGTACTCTGTCCATCCATCACTGTATGGTGGAAACTTGGCAATTTCTGTCTTCTGCTTCTAGTCTCATACCAGGCTCAACCCACAAATGTGAACCCAAAAGGGGAAGCTGCATATGTAGGGCCTCATCCAAGGATCATGGGTTTTGGATTATACCCCTCACTCAGCCTTTGGTGGAAGCCCCAGAGAGTGTGTCACCAATTGTCCCTACTTCTGCCCGATTGCTGTTCACAAACAAAACCAAACCTGCCTGAGACTAGCCCTGAGCTTGCTCCAAACTTGCCCAAAGGCTTCCTGTAAATCTGGCCCAAGTTTCTGGTTAGTACCATAGACTCGCAGAAAATCTGGGTTGCATCATAGAAAATTAGGGTTGGAAAATTAGTCGCAAAACCTGAGATCCAGGCAGTGGGATTCCCTGTGGAAATGGGAGTCACTTCCTCCTCACTGAATGTATTTTTAGCATCTCTTCATCCTTGCAAAGGGATTTTAAAAACCAACAATTAATATTTTGATTCCTTGATTGTTTTATTATCGTTCCTGGTTTTGCTCGGGTTGCCAGCTCCTCTAGGGCTAAGTACAGATAACCAAAAAAGTCTGAGGCTGAATCAATTCAATCTTCGCAGGTTAGTCTAAGCTGCGCAGATTGAACAAATAAGCAAGTGAACAGACATTCACTTTTGATTCTGGAAATGCAGCCACAGGCCTGCAGTGGCCCAAGCCAAAAGCTGTGGGGCACTAGAGCACACCTCCCTGCTCAGCTGGAGCAGACAGCTTAGCCAAGGCTAGCCCCCACCCCTTGCAAAGCATCCTGGGATGCTGGGGGACTGTGAGTTAACTTGAATCTGGAGAGGATCTGGGACAGAAGTTCAATAAACCGATTTAACCTAAATCAGTTCAGTCCAATACTATATACATCCAAGTTTATCTTAAACCAGTTTCAGCCGTTTTGAAAGCAGTCTATGTGCATTGAACTTCTGTTGTGTTACAGATCTGAACAGGTTTCCAATTGCTTATTCCGATTTGTGTGTCATTTCCATCCCTAGCCTAGATGGGCTGCACGTTTTTGGAGAGTTCATTTTGAAACAAACAAAAAGTTCAAAGCATTTGATACAAACTGTCTTCAGGATCCTCAGAACTGGGGGTGGGGGAGTGGATCAAAGTTGGAAGGGACTGCCAGCTTATAGTGTCCGGCCTGCTGCATAGAACGCAGTGATCCCTGCTTCGAGTCATTTACAGTGCATTTGCAAGCTGTTTAGCTTGTGCCTTTTTTTGGAGATTTCAAGGCATTTTACCTAGGAAGGACCATGTCAATAGCTGCATTCTCCAGGGGCTCAGGAAGTTGCCATGGCTTAGCCAGAGCTGAAACAAGAACCTCAGGGTGCATCTACACGTGACGTGACGTGACGTGACATGTCCTTAATGCACATTAAAAATGGTGAATTTAGGCTACTCGCATTTAAATTTGATACCTACAAATGCAGATATCAAATTTTGGCGCAAATAGTTAAAACGCTTTAATGCACGTGTAGACACATTAAAGCAATTAATGCTGTGTGTGGACTCACTAGAGACTAAAGTTAGTCCCAAGTCAGTCCACACACAGAACGTTCATGAGCTTTAACACCTGCACGTGTAGATGCCTGCTTAAACCAACTTAATGCACATTAAGCTAATGCGTACTAAATTTAGGTGCACTTAAATGCATGTGTAGATGCACCCTCAGTTTCCCGAGTTTCCGGCCACTTACCCAAACTACTGGATAGTCTCTTTTTTGCATCAAGCCTGGCACAAGCTATCCCGTTAGGCTCTAGGGCTTAGAAAAACAAGTTGGAAACTCCTGGGAAACAAGCTCTGTGTGGAGGTTGCTAGCACGCCAGGGCCAGGTGAGATCCAGGAAGTACATCCAGGAAAGCTAAAACTACGGATTGATTTGATCATTAAAGAAAAAAAGGGGGCAGTTTGCATTGCACTGTGGGAGTCATTCCAGGCTAGTCTTTATTTTATCCCTGACTGCCCTAATTAGCAGTAGTATCACACCAGCTACCCCAGTCCCCCGAGGTGGAGACTGTGCCATTAGTTGCGCGAGGCATGTTTGTAGCCAGTCGAAAAAAAAAAAAAAATAATAGATGGCTGCAATCATTCCTCCCTGCACCGAGGAACCAGGCCTTTGCTGCTAGCTCAGCCGCCGGGAGGGCAAAGTGTTAAGAGACATCAGCAAGAGAGATAGGCCTGCCTGGCTGAAGGGAAGCAGACTTCCTCTGGAGGAACAAGAGCTGCGAGAGGAGAGCCCCCTCCGCCTGCCTGGGTGGGTCCAGGGGTCACCTCCCCGAGGGAAAGGTCGTCTCCATAGGTTAGGCTTCTGCGTCAGCATGTCACAGTAACCAGCAGAATGCCCTTTGCTATGTCCCTCAGGGCTCGACATGGGGATGGCTGCAGAAAACAGCAGGCTTCTTAAAGGGGCAATTACTCAGCTTGTACAGCAGCCTGCGCGCGCTCCCTCCGCCCACTATGAATGCTGGTGTGTCAGGGCAGCGGGGCTCCGATCCAGCCCCCCAAAAGCTGTGCTGAAGCTCTGCCATTATTCCCTCTGGCAGTGCCCAAGCCTCACCCACTAGTGCTGGGTTGGCAGGTTCACTGCAAAGACCGTCTTTCGGGGGTCTGTTTAATGTGGCCAGAGAACAGCAGCTGTAGTGTGGGAGGCTGGTATTTACACTCCAGACATCCCGATGGGGCTGCCGTACAATAGTAAGGGAAATTTCTTCCTCCTCACCTTCACTAGAGGTTGGCTCATCCCCGAGCGCATGAGCATTTATACACCACCCAAAGCTTTGTTTCTTCCTAATCCTCTTCCATGTAATTACGTGAATCTAATCCCCACCAAGAAAAGCACCTAATCTTTTTATGAAAGTTGTTGAGTTCTTGCCTCAATGATACCTTGTGGCAATGAGTTCCACAGATCAATGATGGATGTGTTGTGAAAGCAAGAGTGATGCAAGAGGAAGATCACCTTCCCCCAACTCCAGGCCTTTAAGACTCAAGCGGGGGTTTGATTTTTCAATCCAAAGCAAACCGGTTCATGATCATACTCCAATTCTATCTTATTTCTAGTCTGTTATGCTCATCAGCATAATGTCGGAGCACCTTCTGGTTGTGCATTAAGCAACATAGCTAACATCTGTCACCTGTGGTTCATTATCTCTCTCAGTCGTTCTCCAGGTGGAAAATTATATATTCAGAGGAAGGTTGGAATGGGGGTGACTTGGTTCTTTCCATGTCTGTCTTTATATTTCTCGAGCACACCTGGCACTTGGGGCATTTATGCACATACTTTTTGGTCCTGCGATGCACTGGAGATCCGCCATTTCAGAGCAGACTCAATTAATCGAGCCTATTCTGCATGACAGCTCACGTGCACCGCGCTGCGTCGCATGCAGTTGTATAAGCGGTGAAATGCATGTCAGCATGCAGCAAACGGCCACAGCGTGCTTTTGAAGTAAAGCACCTTCTCTGCGTTTTAGTTCAAAAGCGCGCCGCCGCCACTTCCTCAGTGCTGACGCGCACTTCGCCACGTATACGACTGCATGTGTCGCAGCGCCGCGCGCTTTGGAAAGCCCCAGTGCAGCAGCACTTGCATGTGTAAACACACCCTTGGAGAGCAAAGCAGGGAAGCTGGTGATGGCCCTTCCCATGGGGAGTTCATTTTGGAGCCTCGTGCCAGTCCAACAGGGAGCACTGAACTCCTGCACAGTTCTGCCTTTACGTTCGAAAGTGCCACTGCGTGGAGTCGATACCCTCAGTCCAGAGCTTTGTCTGTCTTTTATCTACATGGCAGCTCTTCTGACAACCAGGAGGCGACTTCAGTTCAGGAGAGAGAAGCAAACTGGTATGAAGTAGATGCTCACCCTGTTCACTTGGGGCTGGGGCTCTGCAGTCAGCACTACCCTCCGCTGCAAGTTTTAACAACGGCAGACCATGGCAGGTATGTGTGTTGCACCACAGACCCCGACAGCCCCGCAGGAACAGGCATGTCTCTCAGATAATAATCTCCATGCACGCGGGCCCGGCTCTCTATTGACGGTGTGCCTGTTGTGCAACTTCTGTACAGCCAGGCCAGGGGTGTGTGCATTAGGGAGGGATGAGCTGAGCTCCCAGCTGACATGAGCTGGAGCAAGGGGACTGCTGGCTTCCAGAAGGAACATTTTTAACTCTAGTGTCTTCTCCCCCCCTGCGGTAGTTGCTCCAGAGGGAAGCTACAGATTCCCGTGGCGGCAAAAGTCGAACCCTGCTGTCCTGGCCTGAAGTGCTTTATCCCCCGTTAAGGGCAAAAACATTTTCAGAATACAATCCAATATATAACGGGAAGCAATTTGCAGCATTGAAAAGAGCAAGGGCCTTTATGGTTTCCCAACGCCCTTTCTCTGCCTGGAAAAGTCCTCTGGGCATCTGCAACTCGGGAAACTGAGGGCGTGTCTACACTTGCATTTAAGTGCACCTAAATTTAATATGCACTAGCTTAATGCGCATTAAGTGGGTTTAGCCAGGCATCTACACGTGCAGGTGTTAAAGTGCATTAATGCTATGTGTGTGGACTGAAGTGTCCAGCCCTCCTACCATCCTATCCGTCCACTCTCCTTCCTGCAGCTCTCTGCCACCTGCTATTTATGGCTCAGGGGGCGTGTGCCTCCCTCATCCCCTCTCTTGGCACAGCCTTTCCTTACCCCCTCTCTTATTTCAATAGCACCACTGCTTTCCTTTGCTTCTGCCTGCTGCGGGCAGCCATAGTAGCTTGGTAGCTCTCAATTTAGAGCCCTATAAATAAACCCTGGCGGAGCAGCCCAGGCTCATCTCAGCTGGCAGCTGTGCATTCTGGGTCTCGGCTTGTCTGTCTGCACACAGGAGTACCTTTTCCACTTGGCACTTACTCTACTCCTGTCGTCTCCAGAATTAAAAGCAAACCTCCCCTGATTTTGCAGGCAGGGTCTATTGTAGCGCTAAGCCCCAAGCATCATCCACGGAGAAAGCAGGTATGAAACAACTCTCCCGTCACTGAAATAATAGACTAGAGCAGATGTTGAATGAAGGGAAGAACGGTATATCTCAGAGTCCTAGGGTAGGCTCAAGGCTTTATAAGGCCTCCCCTTCTTGCCCTTTGATCGATAAGGAATCCTGACACTCTGATTTCTTTTTAAGGCCTCAAGAGACTGTGATGATGATGAGCCAGAGCTCCCACGGGACACGGGGTAGAGGATGCAGCCCAGAGATCCCCACATCACAAACAGTTATTTGGGGTTGAAGTAAAGCCTGTCTTTTCATCCGACATCCAACCCTGGATTCAAACCTCTCCCTGCTTTGCAGCCACTCAGGGCATGTTGATAGACAGACAGATGGACAGGCATGCATATAGCAAGTGACGGCAAGACAGAAAGAGCTCTGGAGTGATAAGGTTTTACAAGCCTAACCCTCCCCTCAGCCCACTTCCTGACCCGTCTTTAATGCACATATCTTGCATGTCAGAATTATTTCCAGATTTACGCTGTGACAAGTGAATCTTTCCAAGCACTGGGGAGGCGTGAGAAGCAAATCATTTTAAATCTCTTATTTTTACAGCCCCGGACGACAAGTACGTGCCACGCTGCGTGCCATGCACAAGGCCTCATTAGGTCTGAGCTAACAACTGTGATCTCGAATGGACTTACCCCTGTCCCTTTAAACCAAAAGCAGGAAAACTTCCTTAGTTATTCACATTTGCCATTTCTTTTAGGCAGGAGAGCGGTCTTATGTCCAAGTATCTCTTTATCCACGAGATATAATACCAATGAGTGTTTTTTTCCTCCTACCTGTTCAATGTCATCACTAAACTATTGGGATAGTATGAGTCATGCCATTTCCTTCCCCCTTTCAATGCGTTAGTGTCACTCTCCCCATGCGTTTCCTCCGGGGCTGTGAGCCCAGGCGTTTTTCGGCATGGGGGGATCACTTGGAAGGACGTGAATGTGGGATCTTGGCACCCAGGACGCGGCCTGGGCTCAACTGCATGGCAGCTACTGTTTTCAAATCTCCGAACACAAGAGCACAGGTTGGGAAGATGCTGGGGGCTTGGAACAAAAATCTGCCTGCAGGCAATAGGGGACAGTCCCTTATGAACTAACCTCTGTGATGATCAGAGGCAAGGCTCCAGCTGCAACCCACAGACAGAAAAGAGAGTGGGGAAGCATTAATTATTCTAGCATACAAACAAGCCCTAGCACAGGACATGCCCAGGCACAGAAGCAGAACCCCTATTTCCTCCTGGCCTGATAACCTCAGGGGTTAATCAGCATCACGAAGGGACTTAGGAAGCAGGGAATGCAAAGCAAGGAGGGTGGGGTGGGGGCAGGTGGAGGGGAGGGGAGGAAACCCTCCTGAGATGATGCATAAAGCCCAAGAAACCAAGAGCGCAGAAGCAGGGTGCCTGCAGTTTCGCGTGAGCTTATTAATCCTGCATGCTCGTGACTGCCTGCGTGCAGGATGAAGGAGATTTACTGCCCATTAAAATAAAGCCCTCTCTGTCATTTATAAACAATCTCACTGCTCGGTGGGAGGTTGGGCAGTTTAGTTCATTAAGCAGCAAATAATCTCTGTCACTTTTTATTTTTAAGTTTATTTACATGTCGCTTTTTTCCATCCCCCACCCCTCTCCACCGCTCTCCTCCTGCGGCCCTGACAGCAGCAGGCTGGCTTGTGAGTGAACCATAATGCAGCGGCGACTGCTGAACAAGCGGCTTAATGGCCTGGCTCCAAGTGCGCACCCCCCTGGAGGCACTGGCTGCTGGGATCCTCAGCTATTTACTTATGAGACTATTGGCCAAGTCATTAAAATACCCTCGTCCCCATCCCCTGACCTGCTAAGACGGGTGGTTACCGGTTGGTCCTCAGTCATGGACGCAGCCTAACAGGTCTACCAAGAGCCAGGAGCTCAGTTCATCCTTTGGGGTCCATCCACCAAAGCCAAGAGAGTTAGGATCAGATGGGGTCCCACCCATAGGGACGGTCCTGGGGAAGATTGCAAAGGGCAAGCCTGGACCACGGGAGCAAGAAAGCGCCGAATGCATCAGAGCAACCTGCCCACGGGGATGTGGGCCTTATCATTATCAGGTGGAAATGGAGCCAGAGTCACTTAGGGAAGGGTAGGTCAGGTTACTCTATGGAGACTGACCAAATGCCTCTCCCAGCTCCAACAGCCTGCCCTGCCCCAGCTGCTGCACAGCTGGCGTGCATCCCATCAGCCTGCTCTGGGCATATCTATAATGCAGCCCGCCCTTGGGAAAGGACAGTGCCCTGTGGGGGAGCCTTACTATGGAGCTGGGACCCCGGGAATATTGGGAGCCAGAATCCACCACCAGCACCAGCACGGCAAAGCAAGGGCTGAGGCTTTCATACCAGTGTCATGTAAAGTAGCTGAGGCCTGCCTGCTCCTTAGTTTCCACTGCTGCCGTCACTGGTGCGGGCTGCACTGAAATCCAGATTTTGTAGAGATGGGCGAGCTCCCTGGTCAGGGGAAGAAGCTCCTGTGACTCCTGGCAAGGAGGAGGCAAACAACTCCCTATCCTTGTTTTACCCATGCTCACATACGAGCCATGATATCCTGCACTACTGCATCTCCCCTGCAGTTTTAGTCTGATGCTACATCATTTATCACAGGTTATCAGGGCATGTTGCCACTCTTGGCTGCAACAACTGCCCTGATTCACCCCAGAGCTGGCTGCACTTCTGGGGCGGGCGAAGTGATGGCAGGATCCAGACAAGCGAGTGCACAAGTCATCGTGTCAATCATTCACCAGGGGCACTGACTGACCACCCCAGAAGCATGTGTTCCCATAATAAATCAAAGAAATAAAATAAGAGATGATGCGTTGAACAGGGGAAGGGGGAAAAAATAAAGAGCTTACGGTTCCCTGCTGTGTGTCCCCTTTAGATAACAGATGCTCTCTTCTTAACCTCTCACTTCATCAGATCAGCTCCAGCTGTGTTTGGATCAAGTGCACAGCCTGGCCAGTATCCAGCCTCCCTGTTTCCTGGGTCTAATGCCAGCTACATCATTTGGGTTCAGACTCAGCAACCAGTCGCTGGTGCTGAAGGGGTGACAGGGCAAGGGAAAGAGGCTGGGCGGAAAGGTGTGGGCAGGTGGGAAAGACTGGGGAAGTCATGCCTCTTCCTCTAATACAGCCAACAACCCAAATCCTGCCTTAAGAATGTCCAGCAGAGCAGAAAGGAGGGCCTGCCAAGACAGAGCACCCTGCGTGCAACCAAGATGCTTCAGAGAAAGGTGAAAGCAGCTTTGCAATGCGTATTCAAGGCATCCCCTCCTCCCAGCAGCTCATCTCTCTCTATCCCTGCCAGCTCCTAGGCCAGTCTGGTTTAATAGCCAGAAGCTGACATCCTCAGTAAACACTTTCAATGGGCAGCGCTTAATGGCTTGATATCATCTCAGGCATAAATCACAGGCCCACCACCTGGAAAGGCCTCCGCCTCCCTGCTCCTGCTCACACCACCCACCTCTCTATTTATTTGGAAATGTCGCCTCTTCTCCGCCCTTTGGCTCCTGGCCCAGAGGAAACCCCCTTGATTAATTGGACTGTAACGGCACTGAAAGGGGATCCCTTCCCGCAGAGCTCTGCCAGTGCACTGATGGGCAAATGCACTAGGATCAACCCCCCCACCAGCAGCTTGTTGCTCCCGTTGATCTTATTTGCCATTGAGCTGCAGCCTGTGCCAACAGAATTGGATGCAGTTGCTTGCTGGGTATTACCTGCATCGGCTTATCATCCAGGACCCATCTCCACCCGTACCATGCTAGCCCTATATAAACACAGTCCTTCCATTCACCCCTGCAGAGAAGCCTAATGAGCAAGCGGGAGCTGCTAGGAATGCAACAGGAACATTGGATATGATAGCACATGCTGCTGCTGTCATCGTAAGACCGAATCCTCTGCTGGGATCGACGGGAAATCTCCATTAAAGTCGATGGTGCTACATCCACTTCCACCCACGCATGTGCATGGCGGAAGATATTTAGTGCTAGGCTTACAGCAGTTGACACCAGGCATGTCTACACATGCATTTACACCGGCTTAAATTTACTGTGCAGTAAGTGTGAATGGGTCGGTGTCTACAAGTGCAGGCATTAAAATGCATTTAGTCCCAAGTCAGTCCACACGCATGGTGTTACTATGCAGTAAGGTGTCTACATGTGTGTTAGTGTGCAGTAATTAATTGGGCGTAAATTTGATGCCTGCATGACACAGGTATCAAATTTATGCTCAAGTCATCATAAGTCGCAATATTTACAGTGTAGTATGGGCATGCACGTGAAGACGCGCACCCATACTACACAGTAATTTTGGCTACTGCCCAGTAAATGCACACTTGTAGATGTGCCCAATGTCACCTAAAATCTCTCTTCCCAGTTTAGATCTGAGGCCGTGCGCACAGGGTGAATGCACTGTGCCTGCTCGACATGGGCCTAAACTGGAACTAGGGTAGTTGCATCCACACAGCACTTGAAAAGAGGGACTGTGGTGTGTCAAAGCCAATTACTCCCGCCCAGGAAGCAGCCCACACATATCCGCACAGGCTGCCTGAGGACAGCGCAAGGAAATATGGGACTGTCTGAGCTCTTCTCTTGGCACCAATTCCAGGACTACCCTTCTGATCCTTCCTCTGCCCCTGACCAAAATAGGGAAGGCCCCACAGTTGAACCCAATGCCAGAAACCGGGGGAGGCAAAGCAACGTCCCCCTGACCAAGATGATAATATGCCTCGTCAGCCAAGGCCCTTAGCAGAAGTAAAGCCTGAGATAGATCCCAATGCTTCTAATTCCCCAACAGCACAAAACTAATGAAGTGTTATCTCATCAGAGCTTTAACCCAGTAATTACCCAGCGGGGCATCTTAATAAGAAAGAGACAGCCACCTGCCAAAGAGCACTCCAGACTGGCTCCTTTTCAAGCACACAACACGACTGGTGGGGAAAAGTGGTCCATTTGTGGCAATCAGGACTCATAGCAGAGATGCTGTCTTTTATTAGATCAACAAGATTTTTTGCAAAAAAAAAGGCTTTAATTGCAAGCTGTCAGGCACAAACACCCTTCATCAGGCATTGGAGAAAAGATTGTAAAACTTCTTCTGGGTAGAAATGAAAGTTCATATTTCATAGGATTAGCATTTATACCCCTCTTCCCACCCTCCACCCACCTCAGCCAGCTGCCTGGCTAGAGGTAAGGAGTCAGTACAGCAATGCAAAAACCTTGCCACCTCCTCCTTTTTAGGGCTTCATGGGTTCGTGGAAACTAGAGTCTGATACAGCTGCCGGTTGCTTTGTGCAGCCAAAACGGGAGATGTTCCCAACTGTGAATGCTGATGACTTCCCACCCCCTCCAGCCCTGAGTGGCACCAGGCTGAGGGCAACCCCGGGGAACGTCTCGAGTAAAGCTACCTCTGGCAGGCAAAAAAGGTTGTTAGCCAGCTCATCCTCTTCCAAAATCCAACAAATCTCGGTTGGCTGATTGCTTCTTTTTTCTGTGAGCGGAAGTGATTTTTGAGTCACCCTAGAGGCTCGCGGAGGCACCCGCCCTCCTCTGCCTCCCCCCCCGGCGCGCTCGCACACCTCGACTGCTATCATTTCAGCCCTTCAACCACCACCACATCCTTCCTGTGTTGGGGCCCTTCTCAAATAAACATGACAGGCAGGAGAAAGTGAAGGCCTGGGGCTGAAGGAGAGCCATGAAAAGGGGAGGCCCCACATGCTTTCTGGCACAGACGGGACGCCCCTCTGCCACGGGGCTCCTCCGGGCTCCTTCATGGCAGCCTGGATCCACCTGGCAGTGCATCTCTGCTGGCACTTCGCAGCCAGCATTGGAGACAGGGATGGGGCACAGCAATTTTGAACCCAGGTCCAGGTCCCTACTGCTGGAGCCGCAACTTCGGCAAGGCGGGGAGGTCGTTACAGCACATTTAAGGAGATTACAGATGCCAAACAGCCTGGTCCCAAAGCTCTTCCCTGGGTTGTGTCAGGTATCCAGGATATAGCCATATTGGTCTAGTGGCAGAAGCAATCAGGACTCATGGTAGAGGTGATCTCTTTTATTAGACCAACTAGATTTTTGCAAAAAAAAGGCTTTAATTGCAAGCTTTCCGGCACGAACGCCCTTCATCAGGCATAGGAGGGTTGTCACTCAAGCTCCTGTTGGCAGCTGGTGGGACTTGAAGCCCAGGATTTTTCAGAACAGATTTTGATTGCCATGACTTCCAGTACCTGACTATAATGAGCTTCAAGAGGATCGATTTTTTTTTCCTCCCCCAAGGCATAGCTGCACTAGCCTTTCTGCAAACATGGCCTCCTTTAAGCTATTTCCAATGGGCTACCTGAAAGCAAGAGCTCGTTTTTGCAAATCTTGGCCAAGGCTTGAGCTGGCAATCCACACACGCACATTGAATGTCACTTCAGCATGAAAAGTGAGCCAAGCATAGACCAGAGCTCTTGGGTTACCGTTCAGAGCGGCAGCCTGAGGAGAGAGCCTGGAGCCTGTGACAGCTACTGGCTACTCTCTGAGCTGTGATATCTTGAGATCTTTTACAAATAAATATCATTGCTCATTATCTCAGCATTAAAGTTACATGCCAGGTAAGATGGGCACTGAGCTTTCTCTCACTAATCTAAAACGGATGCCAGGGCTTCTATTATTAATCTCCCCAGTCTCACTCTTTCTCCCTCCTGCCTCCCGAAACTCTCAGACGAGCTGTGATAATGTGGCCGATAGCTTATTCCCCGAGAGGAGCCGAGCATCCACCTCCAGCTCTCGCCGTCCCTGTCCTTTCTTCCCCTGCACAAAGTACGAGCACCAAGACATGCACGCACTCCTAAATCCCCCAGCCTTTGTGGTTACCCGGCTTAGCAAACTGCTCCAAGCACCACACACCCTCCTCAACTCCCACTCACTGCTGCACAGAGGGTCTCTGGGGAAAGCTTTCTGAGTTTTCAGTTTTCTGTTGCACCCGTTTCTGAACAGGCTCCCTGAGCTGTCAAGCACAAGGTCCCCTGGTTACAGCACCACGGGGCTTTCAGATGTGAACAAATGCAAGAGCAGCTGCCAGCTTTAAGTCATGACCTGGGATAGCAAGGGACTATATACTAGACCCAAAATAGGCCTGCATAAAAAATAGGATATATTTGCATGGTAGACCTAGGTCCACTGCCCCCCACCTCTCCCAGGGGGCTCAGGTGGGCAAGCCACAGTAGCTAGGGAAGCTCCACACTGTATCAGTGCATCATGATACATCATGGGCAATTCAAGCTTGTAGTGAAATGCTCAGCACTGGGGTTTTACCCCCCGCCTGCATAGCTAACAGAGTCCTGATTTGTGCCAGAGCTGCAGATCTTGCTCTGAAATCTCCACGTCAGTCTGAAACCGAGATAGGAAAATACAAAGGGTACCCACGCAATGTTAGACTTGTCAGGGGCCATGAGCCTTCCTCAGGACCTCTTTATTTGGGCTTGATGTTTAAAACACACCTCCAGTGAGCCTGAGCACTCATCAGGCCCCCATTATCAGGGTGTAACAGGCTCTCAGTACCCAAAACGGCCGTGTTAATAAGGCCAGGCTTAAATCCCCAGGCAGACAAGACCTAATACCCTCCATGTGCTCCACTGTGGCTTTTTGCCTCAAGGGCGGTACAAACCCGGGGAATGCATTAGACACAGTCTGTGCCTCCAAATACACACATGAACTTGTGCCTCCTAGTCAGGCAGCACTGACAGCTGGGTATAGCTGCAAAGCCAACAACCCTTCTGAGTTGGGACTCGTAGAATCACAAAAAATGAGGGTGTGAAGAGACCTCAGGAGGTCACATCTAGTCCAACCCCCTGCTCAAAGTAGGACCAGCCCCAACTAGAGGGCAACGAATATTAGGGGTGTAACTGATAGAGATTTTTTGGGCTGATACCAATGGCCGATTTTTAACAAACCATCCTGGCTGATACCGATCCGATTTTAATATGCAATCGGGCAGCTTGGAGAGCAGTGCCTGGCTGGTAAGTCTGTTGGGATGGAAGGGGAGCTGGGGGGGTGGGAGGGAGGATGCAGACTGAGGCCCGTGCAGTGAAGGAGGGAGTGGAGCTGGGGCTGGGGAAAGTGCTGCCCAGCCGGGGCGCAGCATGGGACGGAGTCGTGAGTGGCTCATCTGGGAGGCGCAGGGAGAGGATGTGCAGCTCCTGCCACTGCATGCACCCCGGGAGGGCATGGGGAGCATGTGCCCCTGGATCTGCACACGGGGCAAGGGCGGGCTGCCACTGCGGGCTGGGGCCAGGGTTGCGCCAGGCTCTTCCCAGTGGGGGGCTGGGCCCGGTAGTGCTCGGGACAGACAGTGGTAGCACTTGGAGGGGGGCTACAGGGGGGTCTACAGCCACCCCAAAATTCACCATAGCTCCCCTGCAGCCCCTTCCAAGTGGCATCACCACCCGCCTCAGGCACAGCCCAACCCAGCACCCCCACCAGGAACAGCCCAGCACCGCCCCAGCCCTTGCTCACAGTGGCAGCCCGCCCTTCCCCACACACAGATCTGGAGACACACACCCCCTATGCCCCCCCACCCCCCAGACAAGCTGTTTGTGGCTCCATCCTGCACTGCCCCTGCCTCTGCCCTACTCTCTCCCTCACTGTGGGGGCCTCAATCTGCACCCCCGTCCAAGCCCCTTCCCCCTTGACAGACTTAGCAGACAGATGCTTCTCTCCATGCTGCTGGGCTGCACTCCTGGCCACCTGCATGCTGCACTGTGGCTGCGCACACACACGGGGCATTTATCGGTAACATTATCAGCCACATCAGCCAAGAAAAGCTGATTGCCCATACTGACAATTTTCCTTATATTGGTGCCGATCCAATATGGGACCGATGTATCAGTACACCTATAATGAAAACAGTTAGAGGCTGGGCACCTGATTTGAGGAGAGGCTGAAGAAACTGGGCTTATTCAGTCTGGAGAAGAGAAGACCGAGGGGGGATTTAATAGCAACCTTCAACTCTCTGCAGGGGGGTTGCAAAGAGGATGGAGCTGGACTGTTCTCAGTGGGGGCAGATGACAGGATAAGGAGCAATGAGCTCACATTGCAGCGAGGGAGGTTTAGGTCGGATATTCGAAAAAAACTCTCTCACTAGGAGGGTGGTAAGGCCTGGCTCAACAGAGCCCTGGCTGGGATGATGTAGTTGGGGCTGGTCCTGCTTTAAGCAGGGGGTTGACCCCCCAAGGTCCCTCCGAACCCTTATTTTCTATGATTCTGTGATTCTACATCATCCCAGCCAAGGAAAACCTGGGGAAGGGTTCTTCAATTCAGTTATTCATCTTCCACATCACATCTCCTGCAGATTTCAGGCTGCACGCAGCATCAGCTGCAGAGATGCAGACCGAGACAGTCTGAATACTTCATAATGGGCTGGATCAGGGTAGGCAGAGGCCTGTGATAAGACCTGTGACTAATTTGGACAGAGACATCTTTATTCGTTCATTCTCCCTCTGTCTCCAGTGTCTATTCCTGGTCCACAGGCTCCCTGTGGCTGCTGGGGGAGCGCCACACAAGTCTGTGGGCTGCGAGTGAAGAACAGCCCTGCTTCCTTCTGTATTTCGGTTAATTCAACAACCACTTCCTCAGAAGCCAGGGGACACTGAGTCACTGACACACAACCACTTGAGTCATGGGCTGGGCTTGGTTTGTCATTTTGTTCCCTCTCTGTCTCTCAAACTAGAACGGCCTCTTATCCATTTGGAAGGTGTGAACTTGGAACGGCCGGGCTATGGGAGATGGAGAGGGCGCTCTGATACCAACCGGCACCAGGCATGCTTAAATCAACAAAAATTATCATGGATCTTTGCAATCACCCCACGCAGTTTTATTTATTCTTTTCATTTGCCACCTTCCACCAAGCCCCAGAACAGCCCGGTTGGCTAGGGGTTGTATATACAAAACGTAAGAGAGACTCCCTCCGACGGAGATCTTGCAGTTTAAAATAGACACGACGGGTAAACCGAGGCAGAAACTGAAGCACCGTTCTCATTTTACCAGTAGAGGCGGAGGTACAAAGAGACAAAGCAACTCGTCCAAGGGTGCACCTGGCACAGAAAGAAACTGGATGGGGTCTCCCAAGTCCCAGCACTTTTAAACCCCAAGCCATTTGCCACCAAGCCCCAGATCACCACGGGTGGCTAGGAGTCGTATACACAAACTTCTCCTAACTGTGAAGTTTACATCCCATAGTACCTGGAAACTGTATTTTATCACAGAAGCATTTTTTTTTCCTCCTCGGCCCACCTACTAGTGATTTGCAAACCCCTGAAGTCAAGATCCTGGGAAGCCGGCAACTTACCTGTAGCACAGCTCAGCCCCAGAAAAGTAGACATGAATCAATACGTCCTCATCAGGATGAGAGGTCTCGTCCTCTAGGTGCAAAAACACCTATTGCCCGTTCATTTGAGGTCAGGAGATTATTCCCGAGATGTTCCCCAAGGCCCGGCCCTACCAGCCGGGATGTCTGGCTGTGCTGCATTGCATTCAGTGCCCCGTAAGGAGAACTGTTGACACGCCGAGCTGGGAAGTAGCTGTGTGTTTCGACACACTTTCGCTCATCAGCTGTTCATTTCAACACCCCGCGCAAAGCTGTCACTCCCTCGCAATCCCTCGCCTGTTATCTCGCTAAATACGGTGACATCAAGGAGCTGTGTTTGTCACCTCTTGATAAATATTTATTAACCAAATTGCAGGTGTCTGTGCTCCCTGCCTTCTGTGCTTTCTACCCAACACATCTCAGTCGCCCTGGATCCAGTGTCATGCTCCGTGCCTTCAAGTGGCAGTGGTGCCAGTACACATTTCTTCAGCCGGCCTTGAATTTGGGGTTCAAATCACATAGCCAAACTCTGCCCCTGGTTAGCAGATTGCAGGACATGGGAAGTGCCCAGTGATACCAGATCTAAAACCAGGACTTAGCTGCCCCGCATACTCCTTCCTTAAGTACCTTGGCAGGATGCTCCCGACAGCCACTTTCAGGTGCTTTGCAGATACAGGACACACAACCAGCCATGAAGGGTGCCCTCCAGAGCAATGTCACCACCGCATCCCTGGATTCAGCATACGTGGGCACGTCTGCATGAGAAGCTTGCTGTGCATTAGCCTAATAACACTGCGCGGTAGCACATCACGGCACAAACCGTGCTAATAGCCTCCTGCGCGGTGTTTGTAGGCTGATGTGCAGTAAGCGTCACTAAATAACTGTGCACCAGCACTACTGCGCAGTAACTCTAGGTGCTGCAGTTAGTCAGTGCTTTATGAAGAAGGTACTCAACTAAATATGCAGTATCTAAGGTGCATTAATGAACATGTAGATACATCCTGCGTCGCTTGCCAGGGCAGGCTAGGAACACGTTGCGGATATACTGCAGGCAGAGAGCCAAGTTGCAAGCCATAGTGCACAGACTCCTGGCCAGCCCTGTGCTGTGTCACCCCCATACTTTGCAACTCCTAATAAAAGCCTGGCACACAGATCTCCTGTGCACCCTTCAGAGAGGAAGCGTGATCCAGGGGTTAGCGCTCCCATCCAGGACTTAAGAGACGTGGGTTCAATTCGTTGCTGTGCCTCAGACGTCCTGCTGTGTTATCTTGGATGGGTCACCACGTGCCTCCATTTATATGTATGCTGGGGGGACTGGCACTAGCCTTGCTAAAACGTGTAAAATGCTCGGGAACTGGAGACACAGAAGTGCCACAGGTAGTCAGTGGCCAGGACCCTCCTGCCACGAACTGATCCTCACCCGCTGCGAGAGGCATATCCCCAGCATATATTGCATCGACTTTTGTAGACATGCACCTCTAAAATAAATCTGCCCTTCTTCAGCCTGAGCGCCTTTCCCCTAGCTTTTCAGTCCTTTATTCGGGAGCAATCGCTGCTATTAAATTGTAACACCTTCATTTCCTTGCAAGTTATAATCCTCCAGAATGTGCCAACATCTTAAAGAGAAATTCCTGGCAGGGAAAGACCCATTATGTCAATACCTGCCACCAAGTCTAGGCTGTAGGATGCTGACTTAAATAGGTGCAATGCTTCCAGCAGCGCCTCTAGCCTCTGCTGGGCTTTAATAAACACCGCCTAATTGCCTTTATGATGTGGAGAGCAAAAGTGACCATGCTGCAGAATTCAGGCCTGGAAAAACAGCCCCTTCCCTTCCCTAAGATCTCCATCCTCCTTCGCTCAGAGGGTTTTATGTCTCAGGCACCATTATCTCCCTATTGACTCTGCGTACAGAGTGATACCATGCTCTCACGCATACACACAAGAGCCTTGCGTGCTTCTCATTGCTTCCAGCTCTCTGCAAAGCACAATAGAAAACTTGTCAGCGCATCGGCCAAGCCGCGGAGTTACTAGCGCCCTGCATTGTCTGCAACGGTGCCCGTTCAAGGAAAGCGCACGGTCTAGAAATCAAAATGCTGCCTTGAACTAAGAAGCATCTCTTTTACCAACAAGAGGAGTCCAAGTGCTACAGCGCAGCACACAAAAGGACCACAGATTCTGGTAAAGGAAGTATTTTCTACGGTTCAAACGGGATAAGCAGAGTCTGAGCTCCCGGGTCCTGTTCCCGGCTCAGCTGTAGGCTGGCTGTGTCACCCCTGAGCAAATCATTTAAGACCTCCGTGGCTCAGTTTCTCCAGCTGTGAAATGGAAAGGAATCGAATTCAGACGTTTGCAATGAGGCAAGGGCAGATGAAAGCTCTGAGCTGTGCCAGCTCTCTTGTAGGTAACTCCTCTGTCTCTCCCCCTCTTTTGAAAACTATTCCACAAAAAAAACCACTAAAGCCACTTAAACCTCAGGCAGTCTGGCAAAATCCCAGTCGGTGCCTTGGACAGCATCACCCATCTAGCTTGCTGCCCGGAGCAAACATTTTCCAGATTGCCCATTGGAAGTGAACCGCTATTCTTCTGAAGCCTGGAAAAATCGCTAATAGGTCTCCCCTTGTGCCTCGAGCCTTGCTGAGCAGTTCTGCTGAGGCCAGGGAAGGGTTTGGGAAAGGCAAATCCAGCTTGTATGGGATCCAGATCTAGATTCAGTTATCTAGTTCAGTCCTATCTCCAGCACATTATGTTCTACAAAATCCAGGCAGGACAGAGCCGTATTTGTCTTCCCCAAATACTATACCCCCCACCACCACCACCACCGCCATATGCTCATTAAAAACCAGATCCAGCTCCCATTGCAAATTGTCAACGAATCCCTAATGGACTGGGAGATTTGAGTTTAACTTTGCCGACCCGAGAAGTCGCAGCATGGAAAGTCTATCCATCATTCCCAATGAACCTACAGCTTTGCTTGCTTAGCAGCTTGTGTGTTTTGCCCAGTGAAAAATGTTTCCTCCTTTTTTCTTTTTTTCTTTTTTCAGTTTGCCCTGATGGTTTTTATCAATTCTTTGTCCTGGGAAAGTCAAAGAGATTCGTGGAAACGCCAGGCAGCAGTGTTTCGCTCAGGCCTTTAATTGAACGGAAGTCTTGTTTTGTTTCTTTGCCACTGGTAATCTCACAAACACACTGCTCATTTTTTAAAAGGCTCAGGTCAAACAGTCCCAGAGCTAACCAAATAATAACCCAGCTACTTGCAATGGGAAAGGGTTTGAGCAGGTCAACTGCTTTCCTGCCTCAAGGAGGTTCTGAACTAAATGCTTGGTTAAACAAAATAGCCGGTCGGGTGGCGTGTCAGCTGGAGTTTCACAAGAGGACACGCTTGCTGCCTTGTCTCTCCCCCCTTTTCCCTGCCCCTGGACTATGCCACTTCAAAAAATAAAAAAAAGTCAAATAAAATAAAATAAAGTGAACACAATGGCCCAGATCCTGTTCTACTGATTAGGTGCCTAGCTGCAATCTTATCCCACCCCAGGCTTATCCCTGCCAAACGATTAGTGAGTCAACTTTTGCTGTGAGCCTGTTTTTTAGCCTTAGGACTAAGTCACAAGAAACAGCAGAGGCGGAAGAAAGAGAAAACCCACCCTCCTCTTCTGCATCCTTGGATTCACAGGGGCTCAAGCAGGAGGGAACGGCATCAAGCACTTAGATACTTAGGTACCATGCACATGCCTAACAGGAGTAATCTGATCTGACCCAATATATATATAGCTTAAGTACAAGTGGGTGGGTTGCTTTCTGTATCCTCCACTGCAGGTCTGTGTGCTGAAAGGTACCTGGGGTCTCACAATAAATCTCTGCTCTAGTGTAGCTGTGCTGCATGCCCATTTTACAGATAGAAAAGTCGAGGGACAGAGGGATTTGGTCCACAATGGGCTTCCTGTATCCTCCACTGAAGGCCTGTGTGCTAGCAGATACCTGGGCCCTCGCAATAATTCTCTGGTCTAATGTAGCTGTGCTACATGCCCATTTTACAGATAGAAAAGTTGAGGGACAAAGAGATTTGGTCCACAGTGTGCAGTTCCTCAGTATTCTGGATGCCAGACTGTGTGGTTACTTCTGTCATGCAGGCCTGGGCTTTGCCCAGGACCCCGGAAATGAGAGTCTGGCAGAGCCAGGATTAAACCCCACATCTCAGTTATACAGCAACCTTTCCCTGCTGCATGCAGCCAAGGATGGGAAGCTTGGCTCCAGGCTGCTGGGATCGCATCTGTCTCTCCAGAGCTCAGAGACACTCGAAGCCATACTGTTGGCAAGTGACATAGGAGAGGCGCCTGAAACCATCCCCATGCACCACGCTCTTCAGCTGGGGAGGGGAGATACTGAGATGCGAGAGACACTGTGGCTGGTACAAGCACTGAGCCAAACTACTGACCACAAATGGACTGTGGCTGGAGTGCCTGAAGGACACACAAGGTAGGGCTTTGAGCCGTCAGCAACAGGAGGGTGCGAACAGCAAGCAGCGGCTTGCCATCCTGCAACCGTCCTTCCCCTCTGGACACGAGCTGTGACTAATGGCACAACCTTCTCTTCCAAAAACTAGCGAGCATCATGAAAGCAATGCACAGATCAGCAAGACCAGGCAGTGTTTGATTAAGATAGAGCTGGGCTGGCACGGTAGGGAGAGCTGCCTGTGGTGTGCATTGAGCTGTAGGTCTCTAGGATAGGCCTATATGGACTTGAGGGGCAGAGCGGGATGTCGGCGTGGTGGGAGAGCTGACCGCCGAGGGCGAGAAGGCCCGAGTGT
The DNA here is from genome assembly GCF_052110815.1 of Crocodylus siamensis. Classification (NCBI taxonomy): domain Eukaryota; kingdom Metazoa; phylum Chordata; order Crocodylia; family Crocodylidae; genus Crocodylus; species Crocodylus siamensis. Next base: position 6,012,664 of record NC_143405.1, read on the forward strand.
GTCCCTTGGAACGAGCTAGCAATCCCTCGCTCCCAGAAGCGTGGAGTTCACCCAGGCGTTCAAACAAGAGACAGCAGAGCGGTGAGTAGCGGAGGAGGAGAGGCGAAAGGAGGCGGGTGCGTTCCAGGGGTGGAACCAGCCCAAGAAAAATGCATTGGAATTCGTATAAAAATGACAGGATTTAATTATCAACTTGCTTTGTTGGCAGGGCACAGAGGTGTGCTGCGAGCGGCCTGACTTGCCTTTTGCAGCCTTCGGCCAGGCTGCACTTTGCCCCCTCCGGGTCCGGTCTCAGGCCAGGGACCGGTGAGTCCCACTGAACCTCTACCGTGAACGGACCGCAAAGGCTGCAGAGAGCAACTCGTCTAGCTGCCCCATCCCACCGGGCATGCATGAGAAAGTCCTGACAGACGCTTCCTGGACACCACGATCTCCCCGCAGTGCAGCCAGTGGAGCATGAATGGTAATAGAGATGTCTTTGATTGCCACATATGTGGATGGCTGGACTTTGCTGTCCTTGAAGCAGGGGGTTCCTGCACATTTTCTCCCCCCTTTCCTTCCCCCTTTCCCCTTCACAAGCCATGATTTGAAGTCCTTGAACACAGGGACCATCCTCCTGGTTGCAATACCCCACTGCTTTACTGGCCAGAATGGGAAGCCACTGGAAAATAAACTTAGTCAAGCCAAGTATTGGGTTAACAACTTCAGCTCTGTACTGGTTAAATTGGCTGTCCACTGCTCTGAGGTTACTGGAGACACAAGCGGGAGGCTTGCAAGGCACTTGTACATGCTTGCCTTGCACATCCAGAAAACACAGGAGGGGGCACCTGAAAAGTGCAGCTGAGATGGATGGATGCAGACAATTGACCTGGCTCCGTAAAATTTGCAGCGTTGGAAGATTCCCAGACCTCACTGTCAGCCCGGAAATCTAACTCCGGGATGGGTCCAAAAACTAAGGTCGGGGCACTGCAGAGTCCAAAAGCGAAACAGCAGTAGGCACAGCGCCTGCAAACTTGAATGAACATGGGGCGGCACTTCTTATGCTCCCCGGTGGGCCAGTCTGTGCCACTTCCCTAGTCACACTTTCCTGTTCACACGGCGACCCAGAGGAGAGAGATTCAGTCAACAGCCACATTTTCTTTCACCCCCCTTCCTGGATTCAAAGACCTTTGCCCATTTTATCCATCCATAACATGCCCATCAGCTTGGCAAGGAGATGTCAGGACCCTTTTAAGCCAGGGTCAAGAAGGGGGACAGAATTGCTGGGGTCCATCCCAGCTATGACACAGGTGCTCTGTGTTATTTCAGTCAGCTCAGTTAAATCCTCGGTGCCTCCCGTCCTCCGAGACCCTCAGCAGAGGGTGATAGGAGCATGCATGCATGATGCCGGCTGTGCTGAGGGTTGGAGGAGCCCCATGTCTGCACCACCATTCACTTACCTGATTTTCAGGGGAAGCGTGTGCGTGCATTTTCAAGCCCGCATTACTGTGCCCTACATTTTGAAGGTGCAATTAAAAAAAAAAAAAAGCAGAATCACCCTGCTGCAACTTTGGAGAAAAGAAGCAATACTGGGAGCATACGCCCAAACCTGCCATGGTGTCTCTACGCCATGGTCTCCACATGGGCCCCAGGGTGGAGGCCCCCACCCAGCTATAACGTGGAGCCCCCCAGCCTTGCAGAAGGCAGCTCAGCTCCACATGGCGAGGGGAGGAGGTTACACGAGTTCCCAGACCCCCCTGGCCAGCTCCGTCACAGTTCATCTCCCTGTCCTGGCCTAATTGGATAAATGAAAAGGGGGGGAAAAAAAGAGGAGAGTCCAAAAAAGACTAAAAAACAACCCCGGGGAGGTTTTTACTGTGGGAATGGAAATCTTCCCAAACCGCAGCCTTGGGAGGCCGGGAGCATCAGCCCTGGGACAAAAGAGAACCACAAAAAAAGGAGGAAGGAAAAGGAGATTTAGAGCCTGGCTGCAACCAGGCAAGATGCACGGCCCGGTCCATGGCACGGCAGGGCGCCGCGCCGGTCGTGCCTCACCGACCCCATCGCTGCCGGTCCTTCCTCCGGAGGAGAAGGCGAAGGGCTTCTCCCCAGCCCTTCTTTCATGGGAGGACCAAACCGGGCAGCGTTTCGTTTCGAGGCGGCTCAGGAGAAAGGCGCACACTTTGTATCCTCGGGGTGTGAGCAGAGTCCCTGCCCGCAGCCAGGGCCGCTGGCATTTTTCAGATTAGCACGCATTGATCTTATCCCTCTGCGGAGCTGGCATTGATACGGTCATGTTTGTTTAACAACAACTCCCATTGATCCGCAGCCTGATCTCTGAAGTCAATACGTGTGCGAGCCGGGAACCTAGGATCAGGCTCCAGAAGGCCCCATCCAGCCAAAATGTCTGTGTGGGCTGATAGGATCAGCTGATGTCAGTACCGCTCAGGGAACCATTCGCTTTAATTAGCTGATGAGGCTGGAGAGTCCGCCTAAAACACTGAGTTGGACTGATCCCTGGTGTAACGCTGTTGACAATGGAGTTACGGCAGGGATCAGCCGGGCCCCCGACATGTCTGCCGTCTCTATAAAACCGGTGCCATTTTCAGCTTTGTTTGGCTTGACTCTGTTTTAAAATCCCCTCGGGAGACGTTCCGCACTTGAAAAACAGCTCAAAATGCAGGATGCCGGTAGACTGCAGGCATCCCCTCTCTGACTCCCCTCGGTCATTAAGGGTGATAAGTCTGGGAACATTTAATAACTTACAGCCCGTGGTAGAGGTGATCTCTTTTATTAGACCAACTAGATTTTTGCAAACCAACTACCTTTAATTGCAAGCTTTTTGGCACAAGCACCCTTCTTCAGGCATAGGAGAAAAGGCCTCTAGACCTATATGGCTACAACCTACAATAACTTAGAGCCACTTTTATTAAAGGACCTTAATGTGCTTCAAGCGAACCGCGCACACCTCCTTCTCAGCCAGGTTGGATACCCCTACTTTACAAGTGGGGAAACTGAGGCACAGAGGCATTCCTTTCCACATGCCCTTCGTTTTAAGGGCCTGTTAGTCCTTTCCAAATGTCCTGCCCTCCACACAAATGCAGTTCCCCCTTCACTAATTTAGGGTTGCATTTCCCTGAAAATGGCAAACATGAGGAATCGAGGTGACCGATATGCCCCAGAGGAACTGAATCTCGTTCCAGAGCATTCAGTTTCTTGCAAAAGTAACTGTCTTTCCCCAAAACCCTTCTCCGCGTTATGCCGCACACTTAGGTTGGGAATTGCACTCACCGAGGAGCTAAGCAACCTGTCTGTGGTCACACAGAGCCCATCAGTAGCAAAATTTGGGACGGGGTTCAGGACCCTTGACTACTCCGGCATCCAATGTAGGTAGAAGACGAGGCCATCATGCTTTTAGAAACCAGCCTTTTCCCTACCCACTATTCAAGCCTATCCCAGGTGAAGTAAATCTGAAAAGTTATCGATGGCAAAGTCTCCAGGGCAGTGTCTGGCTGGTGGATGTGCCTGGAGGGAAACCCCCTCTATGCTGAGCCCCCAAATACGGGGCATGATCACAGCGCCTGTTGCTCTTGGGTGCTGATTGAAGTTGTAGGCATGAGGGTGTAGGACTCAGCAACCCCAGGGCTGCTCTAACGACAGACCCAGAAAGACAGTATCCATCCAGCAGAGCTGAGCCCGAATGGAGAAATCAGGGCCCCTGTCCAGATGAGCCATCCACCCAAGATCTCCCCACATCCCCGCCGGGTGACTCAGCCGTGGGCCTAGTGTGGTCTAAAAAGTGCATGCCGGGACTTAAACCACATTTGGAGAGACAAACCGCATCGCATTGCTGCTGTGCAAGCTAGATAGGGATCTGGATCCAGAGAGACCTCCAACTTCTCCTCCATATACCCCGGTCCTCTGTGGCTCACTCAGCTTGTCTCTTGTGCCTCTTCCTCCTCTTCCTCCTCCTCCCGGGCTCCGGCAGAAAAGATAAGTGAATCTGGGCTTGCAAACTCAGCTCCACGCAGAGGAGAGCTAAGGGGGCAATGGCAGAGAGATCTCCCCCGCTCTCCCTCCCCTTGATTTAATTCAAGGGAGTGAATGCCAGCCGTCCGGCTCCGACGGCTTGACACCCTGGTGTAACACTTTCCAGATGTGGCCGCAGGAAGACAGAAGCAGAGCTGTTCCCTGCTGAGGAAGCTGGAAACGGTTTGAGATAATGTGGAATTCCTGAACGGGAGCCAGGGCCTGCCTGGGCCGGGGAAGGGAAGACAGCGAGAGCGCCCCAGCCGATACAAGAGGGCTCCTCTCTCTTTTGTGCAGCGTGTTGTATTTCGGGAACGCTGCATGTAAAAGCCCTTAATTTATACGCTGTGTGGGTTGATGGTTGTACCCGGCAAAAGGGAACATTTTCTCCATGCCCTTCTGTGTGATAAACAGCCACTCTGGAGAGGCAGAGAAAAGAGCCTTTTTCTTCCTGGTGACAAATCCGCTCCCGGCAGCTCAAAGTTTCTTGGCTTGGAGATTTGTCGTCATTATGATCCCGGCCTTGTCCTCGGGGCTCGTGGACAGCGCTGAGCGCGCTGTCCAACTGTAAGGCGGAAGGACAGGGCGACTGCGGAGGAGAGGGGACATGGGCTCACGGCTTTTGCCACTGACAGAGCTTGAACAAGTCACGTCTCCGCTCTGTGCCTCAGTTTCCTCATCTGTAAAATGGACACACACACACACCCCCATCACACGGAGGCTGCACCTGTTCAGGTATGCACAGCACAGCTTTCAGGGGCAGTGCCGCAGCACCAAGTTGGCACGTGCTGGCACGTGCAGCCATGCACTCGCCAGCAGAGCTAGCCTACTACCGCGGACAGACCAGCGTTCACAAGCAAACCTTGCCGCAGAAGCAAACTGGGGATAGTTCAGCGCGTGCATGATTGCAACAGGCCAGCAGACACCCCTATTATCAATAACCAAGGGTGGATTAGTTACAGCAGCACACTGGGTTACAGGTGTGCAACGGGGGGGAGATGATCTTTAGGGAACTAACCGGCATTTCCATTTTCCTGCTATGAGGAGGAGGGAGGGCGGGATCCCCAAAAATATCTCCTTTTAATAGCAGCATGGAGCAAAGCCCTGTGTATTTACCCGTCGCCATATATAAAAGCACTCAACAATGCAACGTGCGTTCACCTGCCTGCAGAGCAGAACAGGTGGGGTGCCTGCTGCAGGTGAAGGGGAAAACGTGACCGGCACGACCATCCATCCCCACGGTAGCATCTGCTCCCAGCAGAGAATCTGTACAGCGATCGGACACGAGGAGGAGTCCTCCATTCGGTCTTGCTGTCTTTGATTATTTTTCTCTGATAGGGATCGTGCAACGCAAAATGACTTCCTTCGCTGCGTGCACGCTTCCCCTGTTTGCACAGCCGTTCCTGAGAGGCGGCCAGTTAAGCTGAGGATAATGGACTGGCCTGGGAGAGCAGGGGAATAGGAACGGATATTTGCAGGGAGCGAAGGGCCCTCCGAGTCAGCGCTGTGGCCACAGACGAAGCAGCCGCCCGATCCATTACGGCCAAGAACTTCAGTAGCAAACCCTCAGTCAGGACCACCCCGGGTTTTGCACAGCTGGGGAGCCTTTGTCAGGTTTTGCAGCCCGTGCTGACCTACATGCTGTCCTAGTAAAACTCCTAGCAGGGCCTAACTGGTGATTCAAAGTCTGCACAGGTTCATCTGCACAAGCTGCAGCTGTAGCAATGACTGCCGTGTGAACCTGCTCTTGTGCTGCCTGCGACCTGCCAAGGCAATACTCTCTTCCCAGAAGGAGCTAGTGCCGTTCTCCAAAATGCTCGGAGCGCCTCAAGTCCAAACCAGAAGCTGGATCACAACTATTTTATACGGGGGATCAGTGCAATGCTGGCTTTGCTCAGCTGTCCACGATGCATGGAGGCACGGTATAAATTATGCCACGGATTTATTACTTGGGGGTTACTCCCAAGCCCCGTTCTGGAGGAGGGATGCTGCCCCAGAAATTATACCGAAGGCTTCCTCAGATGTATCATCACTGTGGTCGTCTCCCTCCCGTGTCTGCCAAAGCCACATGCTAGGTTTTCACAACAAAGGTCTCATTGCCTCTTTGTACTATTTGAACTTTGTGGGCTTGGAAGACAGGCTAGAAAGCCGCGCTTTTGTGTGAGGTTTCTGGCACTCCGGCCAGCGTGGATACCTCCTGTTAAGGGGGTTTTCCATAGCGTTACAGAGTTTTCTTTCTCCCACAGACCCAGGAGCTGGCTGAATGGCTCCCATTGACTTCAGCCACTTTGGATCCAACCCAAGGGAAGGACAATAACACCAAGGACAATCAAAGGGCTTCAGGCTCTGCTGAATGTCACAAAGAGGTTCATTTGGGTTGCCGTTTCGGGCAAAAATCTGAGTCACGTCTCAGCGGGGTGGGGGATGCTCACCTCCCTGGTCTGAATGATTCACTTGTATATCCCATCGTCCAGGCACAGGCACGCGAAGGGGATATGGCAAAAGGCTGTGTGCCAAAACGGCATCAGAGCCAGAGACTAGCCCAGGGACCTCTCTATGGCAAAGCTGAGAGCAGGAGGGAGGGGACTTCTTGCAATGGGGCCTCCCAAAGCTGCCAATGCTGAAAACATCAGTAATATAGAGCAAAGGTTGTCAAATATCTCCATATCACTCTCCTGAACCTACTGTGACTCTAACTGGATTGTGGTTCATTAGGAAGGTTGGTGACTAAGCATGGTTATAATCCTTGAAACAAATTCAGTTGCTACGATGGCTTCGGTCCTGAGCTTCCTCGCGGGAAGGACGCGTGGTTTCAGGTTGGCTGGGACAGAGATGACTGCACGTGCTCTGCATTATTGTGGTCCCTTCCCTCGGGGTCTGCCTCTCTAGCCCCGTCTAGTTGCTAAAGCAGAGGACTAGGTTCGGGGAGACCAAAGTTTCCAACCTTGGCTCTGTCTCTCATGTACTGCATGACCTTGTTCAAGTCCCTTGACCTCCCCCCTGCCTCCTTGACCCCATTTGCAAACTTGAGACTTGACACCACCCTGTCTGGTGTGAAACCGGGTCCGTGTGTGCATGCAAAGCACTTGCTGAGGTCTTCAGATGAGAAGCGCTGAGCATTAGCATTGTCATTGATAGTAAAAGCATGCTGCAAGAGGGATAGAAAGACGGTCCCTGAAACAAGTAGGATGACCCCCCAGCAGGAAAGACAGACCCAATCTGGATCCCCTCTGGTTTTTGAGAGCCAACAAAGGAGCTCCACAATGCCGATTGGGATGGCCCTTTCTGAACAGACATCTGAATTCTCCCGGGTCTCCACGTTGGAGGATTGCTGCGTCCCAAAACTTCACGCCGTTCCCACCTGCCCCCACAGCTGAGGCAGCAAATGGGGCCAGTCAAGCAGGATTTCACCTGGCTCTGAGATACAAGGAGGTTGTGCAGTTTCTTCCACCTACTTAATGAGTGCTTTAACATCTCCGGAGGTGAGATGGCTCAGGGGATAATGGGGAGAGGTTGGATCTGGTCCACAGGGTGACTCAAAGTCATTGAGATCTAAGGACCATCTGATGGCTCTTTTTCTGTGCAATAAGTCTGGCTGAGGACTGGCCCTCTTTCTGGGGCAAAAGTCTGCATATGGCAAAGCCCTATATCTAGCTGCCCAGCCCTCAACTCCATCTTAGCAAGGGAGGACAACGAGTGACTCCGGCGGCGATTCTCAACCAAGCTGCCACGAGATCCTCTTAAGGGCCCCCCATAATATTGGTGTGCAAATACCAACGTGTGAATCACAAGATAAATCTAGAGATTTCAGACAGGAATCCGCTGTGTCAAAAACCCAGATCCATCATGGGCTTTCTGAGGTCTCTGCAACAGAATTGCTCTATTATTTTTCTGTAGTTAGAGAGAAAGCTAAGAGCTGGCATTTTCCAAAGGGGGGCTTGGATATACGGAGGGGTGCCTGGAGTCTAAACAGGTGGAAGACCCCTGGACTAGGGCATGGAGTAGGAATCCCTCCATCCCTCCTGAAGCATCTCGGTCGGGAGCGGGGCCGGCATCTGCCTCTTCTGCACCTAAACAGAGCACCTGATCCTCTACTTCAGTCTCCCTCTGCCTGTCACTAAGTTCACTGGAGAGTTGAATGCTTTCAGCATGCCTGGGGAACAAATCCCAGCCCCACCATGCAGCCACACAGATGTGCGCACACATGCACACCTCATCCCTGGTCATCTGAAGGCCAAATTCTCCCCTTCATTACATGGGGAGCGTCATGCCCTATCAAACCTGTCAGTGTGTTGAGGCCAGCGTCCTGTTTCTCCCAGCAGCCTGGACCAGACAGCCCAGGGGGCATAGGATGAACTCCCCATCACACAGCCCTCCCTCAGAAACGCACCTTGCTCCTTTTGGGTCCTGAGAAAATTCTGCTACCCCTTTTCCTGGCAGGTTAGACCCGGGCAACCAAACTCCCCCGCCAGCATACGCCGGGCAGTTGGGAGCAACTGCGAGGTCAGAGAATTGCATGCTGTTTCTGCAAACTGAATTCACCCTGCTCTCCTTGATGCAGAAAAGATCTTGCTTTTCACATTTCAGCCCTTATTATCCTGTGGTTCGAGGGTGACCTTTACTTCCAGACACATCACTTTCTTGATGCTTAACATCCTGCATCCCACATCAGGCGAAGGCAGAACGCGCTTAGTCCCATGTTTCCTTCGCCGTGGCACGGGCAACTCCTCGCTGCAATGGAAATAGGGGCTCGCAAGCTAGGAGTGTGCCGGGTGATCCTGACCCCCTCAGAAATTCCCTTGGTCCTGTGCATTATTTCCCATGCAGGCCCCTCCTTATTTCCGGGAGACACAGGCGGGTCAGGATGCCTCAGGCCCTGGACATGTCCGCGCCGCGGTTATTCCTCTATCAAATTGCATTTCAAGCTGTCGCAATGCAATTTGCTCCTGTGTTTGTTTGCAAGGGGGTGGTGGGTGGCAGGTGGGTGGAGGCGGAAAGGGGAGGCTAACGAGCTTGTCAAACTGAAGAGGGGATCATTAATGATTTTCCCAGCAGATCAGAGCGCTCCTCTTTTAATCAGTTTTGGAGCTGAAGTCCCAGAATTGCACAGCCCTGCCCCCAACTCCTCCTGATAGACCCCCTGCCTCCTAAAAGCTTTCCTCCCTTTCTCCGCACCTTCTCCCCATCCACACTTGCAAGCAGACCCATCAGCTCATCTTCCTAGCTGCAGCAGCCCCAGAAGAGCTGGTCCAGAGGCTTTTCCGTCTTGCGGAGAGAGAGAAATGCCAACTGAGGCTTGCAGGCCTGAGCGGCTTAGGCTACAGGCTGCCCTGCCTCCTCCCGAAAGCAGGGCGGATGTTTAAATGCAGCAAAGCTGATACTAATGGGCATGAAGGTCAGCGGAGAAACAAGGTCGTCTCCTCCGGTAAGACCCAGTCACCCTCCTGTGCCCCGGGAGGGAGCACGGCAGCACGTGGGGTCCCAGAGGGCTCGCTGCGTTGAAGGCATCCCTTTCCAAAGAGGATGCTGGTGGCAGGTTTGAGCAGAGCTCCTTCCATGCAGAAGCAAACCTTTTAAACAGATCATCTGAAAACCACATCCACATTTACCTCGTTCTCTGCACGGCTGGTTCCCATAGTTACCCCGCACTTTACTGTCTCCATGGTTCAGGCAGAAGAGGTCAGCTCCTTGCCATCTCCGTTCCCCTCCCGTTCACGCGCGGTCCATCCCCTGCCCACTTCTCCACCGCGGGGTTTGTGGCCTGAAGCTTAGCTGGAAGGAGCATCGCTGGGGTGAGGGTAGCGTTTGGATGGGTTTGCACCGAGTGCATATCAATGTTTGTTCCCAAGGAATTGCCACCGCGTGGGTTTGGGGGGCTCTTTCTCCGATACCCACCGAGGCTTCGGGGCGAAATGGCCTGCAGTGCAATTTTAAGAGGCGCACACTCCCTGCCTCGAGGCAACCCCTGGCCATCGTACCGCAATCCTCGGCCGGTGGTCCCTCCATGCCAGCTGATCAAAAATGCTTTGCGATTAGGTGATGGCCGGGATGAGCTAGCAGGAAGGGAACGCAGAAAGCCTGAAGTTAGCAGGATTGCTCGCGTGAGTCAATACCGCAGGGTTAGGCTCTTCAGTAATTCAGGAGGGGAAAAACGAGTGACCTTTGCATAACACTTTCGCTGGCCTGGCTCCACCTGGGAATGTCTCAGGACGGCGTACCACGAGCTGTACCTCTCTAGCACCATATAAGCAGGCAAGCTGGGCCCAGAGATGAAAGTCAGGAAGAGTTTTAGGTACACCTGCCCCTAAGCCCCTGGGGAGGACGTGCCTACTGTGTGAACGAAAAGACGTCAGAAGAGTTCCCTCTGATTTTAATCCGTCCATGCAATTAGGGGATACAAATTACGGTATGGAAAAGCTCATTGCAAACAACTGGCGTGCGACAGTCGTCAACATTGTCCGATGCCTGACAAATCCGCATGTGTTAGAAACACTTAGCAAGCAGCAAACCCAATTCCTCAAAACTCATTTGTCCAACTTCCTTCTTTCCTCCGTCTTTCCCCCTCCATCCTGCTCTCCCAGCAGTGACAGGCACCGTGGGAGGCTGACCGCCTTGGCAGGTCATCCAGAGGGACGGTGGTTTCCCTCCCGCCCCGGACACAGACCCACTTCAGCCGTGGGCGAGCTGTGGGTTAGGACGGGAGGTCTGGGGCTTGCTCCATGCATGACTCAGTGCTGCATGAAGTCATGGGGCAGTCCCTCTCCTATGCCCTGGGGCGCGGAGGAGGTCACAAGGTGATAGGTAAGCATCAAAGCCTTTAGTCCTATTTATAGGTCAGAGGCAAAAACAGTTTCCGCTCAGCCGTTTTGGCCATGATTCACTTTGAAATGGGGTAATGCAAATCCCACACAGAGGGAACTGGAGGGAAAGGGCTGCATTTCCCCCACGCTGAATGCCAGCAGCTTGACCTTTCTGGGAAGGAAGCTGGCCTAGCTAAAGCAACGGGCCGGGACTCAGGAGAGCTCAGCTGAATTCCTGGCTCTGCCACAGCCACCCTGGTGCGACCTTGGGTCAATCCCTCGATAATAATCCCAGCTTTGCCAATGGGGATCTGACACCCGGGGCGACACAGGGTCGCGCATGAGCTCCAGCATCCGAAACTAGCCCTTGCGCTGCAAAAGCCACTGCTCCGCTCAGCAGCCACACTGAGCTCTGAGAAGACCTCAGAGGAGGAGAGCAGGTCCGTCCCTCACCAGGATCAGTATGACGTGGGCTCAACCCCTAGACGGAAAGCACCCGACCACAGAAACCCAACAGCAGCCTTAAAACATCAACGCATGGGTCTAAACCCAACAGGCCACAGCATGCCCTGAAATCTCCGCCAAGAGCCAGTGTGCTCCTCCATATATTGCTGAAACAATTTACCCAGAGAGGTTGTAGCATCTCCATCCTTGGAGGTTTTTAAGGCCAGGGCAGGCAAAGCCCTGGCTGGGATGATGTACTTGGGGCTGGTCCTGCTTTGAGCGGGGGGTTGGACTCGATGTGACCTCCTGAGGTCCCTTCCCACCCTCGTTTTCTATGAGTCTGTAAAAGCCACCTACCCTGGTTGCTATTTCACCAGCTTTTTCCCCCTCCATAAACAGCGGGTGTGATGCTAAAGCCTGCCTTGCTTGCCAAGAGCCTGACCAATTAGCTACCTAAAAAAAAAAAAAGAAGAAGCAAGAAGCAGCCATAATCTCCTTTACAACATCTGCTGCTCATAGTTTATTCTCAAGTGAGTGAACCCGTCATCTACCAAACACAAGAGGAGTAATTCAAATTAATTGCCTCGGTTCCTGAGCTATGTGCATTAGGGTGGGTATATTTGGGGAGGGCCGGGAATGCAAAGAAACTCTTTGGTGCTCCCGCTAGCGTCGAGCCTAGAATACATACATTATACGTATAAAGGCAAAATAAACACATGCGGTCATGACAGGAGGCCCCTGGGCGAGACGTTACTCATTTTCCAGCGTTGTTCCTGTGGGGCAATGTGTTTTTGGTTCAGGCTTAAGAGGCGTGCAAGCCGGCAGTGGGTTTTTGCTTTTATGCATGGAGAGAAAGAGGAGCGGTGAGTGAGAGGAAGGCAGCCGAGGGGGGGGCAAGGAAAACACAGGACAGTAGCTTGACATGAGAGGCCGAAGAAAGGTTTGCTTTTCTGGGAGGACACAGGGCAAGGCAGCATTGAAAGACGGCTGGGATCTTTGATGGGAGAGGACAGGGAAAGGCAACAAGCTCAAGGGTGCGAGGGGTCCACTTTTGATGCCAATTCAAGGAGATTTAGATGCCCCCGACTTAAGCCGGCTGTGCCTCAGTTTCCCCAGCCTGAACCGGAGGCTCACGACCCTTACTTCATGAAGTCCTTTGGAGGCCCGGGACTGAAAGCCAGCCCCTGGGCATCAGTTTAAAACAATCTCTCCTCTTTCCCTCCCCATCCTTGGACAAGCCAGTGTGCGACTGAAGGGGACTCCAGCAGAGCGCACGTCGCTGGTGATTTATGGTGTTAATTTTTCAGGGCAGGAGGAAGGGTGTCAGCGGCTGGGAAAAGCCATTTCTAGGCAGGCAGCTCCCAGGGCCGGAGCTGAAGGATGGATCCGAGGGCTCGGCGCTGGGACAGAGGGAGGGAGAGAAGGAATCAAAGGGAAGCTGCTGGTCTCAGGCCGCACCACCTTTATTAATATTTTGCCTCCTCGATGGGACTGTCGCTGAGCTCGTTGCAAAGCGCTGGCCGTTCGGAGACACTGCTCCCCCTCTTCCATGCCAGTCCCTGAAAAGCCACTGAGCTGATGTCCACCGTCTCCCTAGCATGTCTCCAGATGCTTTCGGTGGTGCCCAGGCATCGTGCCTCAAGGATGCAGAGGGAGGCCGGTTGCTAAAACTCAGCAGTAGACCAGAGCGCCCCGTGCACGACCACACAGCACGGTGCAAAGCTGGCTCTTGCTCAGGATACGCCCGGTTGCAACAGGGATGGGCATATCATCTCCTGCTGGGCCTGGCCAAAATGCAGTGCCCTCGGGGTCCTTTTGGGTCCCCTGCCCTAATGCACTCCAGACCCTCCCTGCTTCCCTCCCCGCCGTGACCTGCTCCCTAGTTCGGACCCCGCACAAAAAACCCAGGCCTTCCCTTGGTCCCCCAGCTCTCCTGTGCATGGTCTTGCTCCCGGTCACCAACCCGCCAGCTTTTCTCCTTTGGTCCAGAAGAGCTCGAAAACTCCCACCGCTGTTGCAAGAAAGAGCGAGGGAGAGAAGGACTGCCTCTGTTAAAACTGAGATGCATTGCTCTGTCCTGCAGGCATCCCTCTTCCTCAGGTCAGCAATTACTTGCGAGGATATAAGCAGAGGTCAGAAAGAGCCTGCATCCCCCGGGGCTGCATCCTGTCACCAATTCCCCACGCAGAGGCCCAGATCCAGCGCTTGTCTCCTCTGACTCGGAGGAGGACATACCTGACAAACAGAGGCTTTTAAGGCTGGCAATCCTTGAGAGGCTTAAAGACAGGAATATCTTGATTATCCTGACAGGGGAGCCCTCGAGGGACTCGCTGGCCGCTGGAGCGGCTTAGGGGATAAGAATATCGTCTCGACTATTCACAGTTGTCCCCTCCCGCTCTGCTAAGGGAGCAGCCAACTTCAGCCTCTCTCACACACAGACACGCTCTCCCTCCACTCCAGTTTTGAAGGGAAAAAAAATAATCCCCCTAATTGCCGGCTCTGTCCTCCTCCCCAGCCTGTTTCGCACCTTAAAACTGCAGTGATGCATGTGTAATTGGTGATGGGCCTGATAAAGAGTCGGCGCATGGAGCAAGTAACATTTTGCTGGGAAAAGGGCAATTTAATTATCCCATCTTGTGCTTCGTGACAACATGGGAACATGCCGCTCAGACACAGCGAGCGCCGTGCAGACAAATAGCATAATTTAGGGCAATTTTAGTTCCGCCGCTACGAGGAGATGGATCCCTGCTTCTGCCGAGGATTGCTACTCGCCTCCTCTGTTGCAGTTGTTTCTTGGTTGTTTCACCTCTTCCTTTCCTTTCCGTGGTCATTGGAAAACTAAATGGGTGAAGAGATGCAAGTTTTGGGGACGAAGGGAAGCTTTACATCCAGCAGGTCCCTAGGAAGAAAAACCTCTCTAGCTGTAGAGTCAGGGCAGGAGGTGCCCCTCCATACTGCAACAGGAGTAATAAGAGCAAAACTGAAAATCTGGGGTAAAAAAAGCTTGAGTTGAATCAAAACAGAAATTATTTCGAATTTTTCAACCAGAAAAAGACTCCAATAAACCTTCATTCAGGCCAGCTTGAAATGTTTTGATCAACCCTAAAGTGAAATGCATCCTCTCCTTTGTGGGACAATCAAGCTCATTTTAGTGCCCAGCTTTTACTTAAAAAAAAAATACACAGAAAATGCCACTGCAAATCAAAAGTACTGAACATCTGCCAACAAAAAAAACACAAAACCCCTCAAATGAGATGTCTCCGTATTCCTGAAATGAAGTGGTTTCATTTGGAAAATCTCTAAAGGAGAACCTTTGTTATTTTCTCAAAAAATCCCCCCACAAAGTTTTTAGTCAAAATGATTTTCTCAGTTCAACCTGATTTGGGAAGAGTCCAACACCAAACTGCATTTAAGACAAATTTGAAAGGAAAATTGCCCGACTCTAATTGCAAGTGCGGGGGAAAGAGGGTTGCAGTGGGGAAATGGATTGTGCAAATTTTGGTTTTTTGGATACTTTCTGGGCAGAATACCTGGGACCCCGGCTGCGGGCCCGGCTCAGCCCCCACCTCTGTGGCCCAGAGCAAATGGAAAAAAGTCTCCTCTGGGACATGCCTGCTGGGCTTTCCCCCGTGGGGTTAAGGGTGAGATCACGGTGAGCAGGGGGGGAGCACACCAATGACCAGACCTGGGTTTGTTCCAGCTCCTGCGAACCCCAGAGAGGCCAGAAAAAGCCGCACGACTTGAGAGCAGGCAACAAGGCTTAGGAGTGGGTTGGCATCAAGACAGCATGAAGAACAGCAGAGAGAAAACACTTCTGCTCCCAACCCCGGCTGGAAGTGGAAGGAAGTGGAAGAAATGATGTTTAAAAGGCAGGCGACGAAAAACTTCCAAGGAGTGCATTCCCACGCGGGTGAAAGTCCGCACAAACACGCCTTCAGCTAATTAAGACGCACCCACTTACTCAACCGAGGGCTAGCACATTTCAATGAACCTCTTTTGTCAGCAGCCTGGACGAAAAGGAAGTGTCCCCGAGCCTTGATCGGTCTCTAGTGCAGACGTTACACATAAACTGGTCTAAGTGGTGGGAAAGGGGTCTAAACCCATAACCCTACAAAAGTTTGGTGCGCGTAGACCAGTCTAAAAATGCAGAACCCGGTTTAAAATAGACCTGTCTCAATGCGCACCCAAATCTAACTGATTTAGGTGATACCAGCAAATTGCACTTCTGTACTAGGTCTCGCGGTCTGCAAGCCCCCAGCTGGAGGATTGCATGGGGAAGCCCTGGAGTTTTTCATCTGGCGGCTGCCTTTGAAGGAGACGGGGCAGGTTAAAGCAGGA
Source organism: Crocodylus siamensis (assembly GCF_052110815.1). Classification (NCBI taxonomy): domain Eukaryota; kingdom Metazoa; phylum Chordata; order Crocodylia; family Crocodylidae; genus Crocodylus; species Crocodylus siamensis. The sequence goes on from NC_143405.1 coordinate 6,028,254, forward strand.
AGCTTTCCTTTGGCAAGAAAAGCCCTGCCAAGTTCTCCTCCTGCTTCACAAAACAGAACAGCGCTTCCCCGAAGGCGCAAGACAAACCAGTCAAGCAGCTCCCGTCCTCCGCCGTGTCCCAGTTGGCCTCAGCCAGACTGGTAGAGAGCAAAGGAGAGGCAAAGGGTGCAAGAGGCTCGGGTGGCCTCGTCCCCTGCTCCTGCCACCTCTCACCGCTGCCCCGAGGACAAGGCCGTGCCGAGCCCGCGAGGCGGGACACCCCAGCGCTCAACCCCGAGCTCCCAAATCCGAGCGAGCGGCGTGTGTGGGAGCGAGTTGTGACAGCTTCTCTATTAGCACACAAGCCGCCTTCCCTGCCTCTCTCACAGGCAGGCGCACCCCTCCCTCAGGAAGCAGGAGAGGCACCCTAATTAGTACGTTAATCAATGCATTCGCTGGGAGACGGCAGGTTAGGGGGAGGACGCAGACGAGTCCCCCAGGCACGGCGTAACAAAGCAGCGCCAGGCGAGGGGAGAAGCCACGGTCCATGAGATGAGGACTAGGAGATGTCCTGGTTTTTCTCAGGTGCTTGTGCAGAGCCTCCTGGGTCCCCGCCTGGCTCCGGGCAACACAGAGCAATGCACCCCTCCAAGCACTGGGTCCCTGGACTTCACGTCTACCCCAAATATGTGGGCCCATTCCCCCTCTCAATCTCACCGTGCCATGCACTGCTTGGCAAACGGCACCGGGCAGGTTCATGCTCTCCCCCCAGACTGTAATGCAAGCCAGGCAACCACAGGCTCTTCCCAACATCTAGGAGCTTTTTCCCTCTGCAGCCCCAAATCACCCTTTGAACTCAGTTAGTCCGAGGCTACCTCTGCTGAGCCTTGAAGGATTCACACGTGCCCAAGACTAGTTGTCCAGAGCTACCCGGCTTCGCAAACCATACATGCGGGTGCTGGGACAGTGCGTGTCAACACAGGGACAGAGCAACCCTCGGCATGGTACACAGCCTTCTGCTCCAGCTTCCCTCGTTCGGACCGTCGCTGCCCTCCTACCTGAGCCCACGAGACTCCCAGCTCGGAGAGGAGGGAAAGCTAAATCCTGGATAGCTTGGTGAAACATTATTCTCATTTAGCTTTCAGGGCAAAAGCAGGTCCATGGGGAGCAGCAGGCACACGGTGAAGACACCCCTGTTACAACTTGCTGCAATGGCCCTGCTTGTCAAGACCTGGAGATCCCAGTGCAATGCACCCACCCCGTGCAGGCAGGGAGGGGTGATCCCCCTCTTCTCAGGAGTCAGTGCTAGTCATGACACCAGAAGGACTCAGACCTTGGCACGCTCCCGCGCTCTTTGGATGGCAGCCAAGTGGCTGTGCACCGATCGACACGGGGACGCACGTCTCCATGTGCTGCAGGCAGAGGTTCAAAGCTTCACTGCCATTTACCTGTTCCAAAAAGCTGTTATCCTCCCTCCGTCCGCACACCGCCAAGCCTGCAAGCCCCGAGGTACTTCCCCCGACAAGTCACCACCCCACCCATCCCGTCTTGCTTGTCTGGAAGATTAGGTGCTTCCCTGGGAGAGGAGATGCTTCCAGGGGAGGAAACACTAAATCTACCGCAGGATTTCACAGCTCTCCTGGCCCTTTTCTGGCGCTAGCGTGACACGGACAGCGGTGAGACCCCACTTGAGTTTCTCGGCCCCATGGTGACTTGCTACCTAATTGCAGGGCTCAAATGATGAGGATCCTACAATCGGCCTAATACTCCAGAGAGAAAGAGAGAGAATATGCAAAAACAGCTGGAAGCGAGCTGCATGTGTGGCATGACAGCCTGACCGCAAGGCCGCGGCTCCACCTCGCTCACTGCGCGTCGTTCCAGACGGTCAAGGTCCTTTGCATGTCCCAGGTTCAGCGTCCTTTGCAAGACCGAGCTACGGTGATAGTATGTAAGCATCAGACGGAAAGGGACTTCCCAGATAAGAAAGCTGCTCTCCTGCCAGAGGTGGGGAGAGAAAGAAACACCAGATTTCTCCCCCTACATCCTACTTCCACATGGAAGCTACTGCGGAAGTGAAAACACTCATCACAGGGCTACCATGGGACACCTCACCAATGCTGTGCACGGGAAGCCTATCAGCTTTTCACTCCATTATAGTCCCAAGAGGGGAAATGATGCTGTGACCAGATCCTGTCCCTATCCTGAGTCTTCTCGGACCCCCTACCTACCCCAGCCCCAAATTTGGGCCCTAGATGCAGAGCTTGCTGCTCAGGTCTGTTTGCCCCGCAGCCCCACTGCAACCTTGCATCCAGGAGTAAATCTGCATGGCTTCCCGGGCACTAAAAGCAGCAATTTGTACTCGGTGAGCACAGGGGGTCTGACATAACCTCCACACCCAGCACTTCTCTCTATATGTAGGAGATGTGTGAATGTCCCTGTGAGTGTGTGTGTGTGTATACATATACATATATACATATACTTATATACATATACATATGTATGTATATGTGTATACATATGTATGTATACGTGTATACATGTGTATGTGTATATACATGTGTATGTATATGTGTATACATATGTGTATGTGTATATGTATATGTATACAGGGACATTCAAACATCTCCTACCCAAGTCAGAGGGCTGCTGCTGCTCCTCCTTCTCCACAGAGCACAGCACGGGCCCTCCCGAAAGGCGCTTGGCATTTATGACTGGCAAACCAATGTCAGCCCCTGGAAACATCTGGAGCAGGCGAGACAGAAAGAACATGCTTAAAGGCTCCTGTCCCCGCACTCACATGTAGCTGCTCACTTCAGATCAGCAGTGATAATCGACCGCAGAGCTGCTTCCCCGAGTACCCAATGTGAAAGAGGAGGCCCTATAGCAAATGTCTGATACCAAACGGGATGACAAAAGGCATTTCTCTCCTTGGAGAAATCTGTTCCCTCCTGTCTGCTGCCTGGCTCCACCTCTTGAAGCGCTGAAGCGGCACAGACCGAACTTACTCAGGCACAGGCCCCTGCTCAAACCCACCGAGGAGGCAACCAGGTCTGCGTGCTGTGTAAGCGCAGGAGAGATGCTGAAGGGCTATGCTCTTATAAGAGGCTCTGGGGCGCTTGCATGCGATCTCCCAAGGGGCAGCAGCGTTCTCCTCCTGGTGACCGAGGGTGACGCTCAGCCCAGCTGTGCACCTCTGTTTGCCCAGGTGCTCAAGGACTAGGAGCCAGCTGCCTTGATGGAGGCAAGGTTGACCCCTGCACCCTGGGTAAGCCGGGACCAGGCTGAGCTCTCCGTAGCTCATGCTAACTTGCTCTGACTGCAGCTTCTGAACACTATCCCTGGAGGAGAAACCCTGGCTGAGCGCACCTGGGCTCCTTTCCCGCTGAGTCAATCCACCAGCTTGCACTTAGATGCAAAAGGTTAGGTCGTGTACCTGAACTCTGACGTCAGCCCTGCAGTGGGCTGTGTTGGAGCACCCCCCTCCCTCCCCTTTGGGGTCTCCGATGATGGGGAAGGTGACAGCAGGTAAAAGGAAACGATTTTGCCGGAAACTTGCAGGCCTGAATGATGCATGATGCCTGTGACCTTTTCACTGACCTGCAATCAGCCAAGCTGAGACCTCCCAGCCAACACCTGAGCATGTCTGATCCTAGCTGGAAGGGGACAATGGCATAATTACCCCACATCCACTGCATTAGATCAGGTATGCTGGGATGCAGACATGGACAGTAGCCCAGGGCTACGCTTCTGACCATTTTTACCGCAGAGCACATCTACAACGAAACACACACACACACACACACACACACACACACACACACACACACACACACACACACCCCCCCTATCAGCGCATTGTGCAGTTCCCGCACAGTTCTGGCTCTGATGCAGATTAAACGGAGATATCGGGGGTTTCATATTCTCCGGCAGTAGCAAACACAAGTTCATTAGCCTGTGCAATGAGGACTGATTCTGAACTGCATTGAGATTGGATTAAGATGCTGAAGATTGTTGCTGCTCTTTTCCTTTGCATTAATGCTTTACACACAAGATGGCCAAGGAAGCATGGTTTCCAGGCATTAGTCTTCACCCCTACAGCAACAAAACCCAGATTCAGGAAATCAGGACTTGTGGTAGAGGTGATACCTTTTATTAGACCAACAGGATTTTTGCAACAAAAAAAAAGTGTCTTTAATTGCAAGTTTTTTGCGAAAAAATCTCATTGGTCTAATAAAAGATATCACCCCTACCACAAGTCCTGATTGCTTTGGCCTCTAGTGTAGACCATTATGGCTACAACCTGGATACTCAACTGCTCCTGTGGAGCTTTTCTTAAATGCGCACCCATCTGTGGATCTGCTCCAATTTTTATGTAGACCATCGTTTTGTTAATAAGCCCCCTGCTTTACCCCAGGCACAACCTTCATCTGCATCTGCAAACATCTCTGGGCCGAGCAGAGTTGGGATGAAGGAAGTAGTGTTGTACTCCAGTGACATTAGGGAGAGAGGGCTGTTCCAAAAATTAGGTCCTTTACCACTTCAAAGCAACGCTGAGACTGTGCTGTTTGATCGGGATGGGAGCAAGAAAACGGGGCCCAGCGGAGTCCCGAAAAAGGAAGGAGCACATACAAATCATACTGGCGAAGATCAAAGCAGCGCAGGGAAAATGCTCACGCTTCAAAAATTAACCAGGCGTGAAAAGTTATTATTCGGAGAAATTCCTGTTTTTGTTTTGCCTTCACGAAGGAAGAACCTGAGGAGAGAGCGCTTGTCAAGCAATTGAGGATAATAACAGCCATGGAGCAAACGCTTCCTGTTCCAACAATGGGAAACAATTAGTGCTAGTCAAGTTGAGGGAACGTGTTTTAATCTGCTCTGCCCTGTTATAACAACAGAAAAAAAAGGCTTAATGGGAAGGAATATTTTTTTGGTGAAACCCTGCGGATACAGGCGCTGCTTTGCCCATCGGGCTGCCACGGTACAACCTCAATCGCGTTCCTGGGTGAATTGAATGTTAGGCCAGGACTCGAAACACAAACACGTCAATACTTAATCTTGCTAAATTTTTGCATGGTCGCAAGAAAGCAAACGAGATCTCCTTCCGAAGACAGCTCACGGTCTGTAATTCACCCCGCGCACAAAGAGGCAAGCGCTGAACTCCCTTCAGGAAAGAAGGTAGCAGAGCCACGGCCAGTGCAAATCCAGCGAAATGCAGCTCCGGGAGAGCGGCCCCGGGGGAGTCCCTCCACGTCAACGGGAGCAGCGTGCCCAGCGCACCAAAGGAGTCGGCTTTTAAGGGGGGAAGAGGTTGAGTCCACTCCAGTCTCTGCTTACAGACGTGGCCATGTTCCTTCCAGCCTGTTTGATCTTTTATCTGTGCTGCAATTTTTGCCAGTCTGAGGAAGGAAGGAGTTAAAAATAGCACCACCACATCAAAAGCATCTTTGTGCCCAAGGGTAGGGATGGGAATCACATTTACGCCAACAAATCCACCCGGGGCCAGCCATGGAAAGGACCCAGGAGTCAGTTCTTTGCAGGCGGGAGAGACGGAGGCTGCGTGTCCATGCTCACCAGCCACAGGCTCTTTGTCTTATTACTAGAAAAAGACTTGCGAGGAGCTCCAAAATGGCACTAATGCCCTTGCGTGGCAGGTGAATGCACTTCTCCCAAGCTGCCCTTTATCCATCCCGTCTTACTGGCTCCATGGCTTTTTTTTCTTAATTTCCTAACCATGGCTGGCAGTATGCTCCCTGCAAAGCAGCTTCCCCGTGAAATGCAAACAAGGCTCGCTCCATCCATTGAGCTACTTGGGAGCTACATGCCGACAGAAGCAGGGATGCAGAAATCAGGCACGCATCTTTGAAAGAGCTGCCTTCTTGACTAAGGGGCATCCCAAGCATCAGATAATCGGCATCCACCTCTCATGCCTACCGAATGCAAAAGAGGACAGGAGTGCAAGGGGTCAGCCCCCTGTACCTGTATCTCAAAGGCTGTGTAGCTCTCAAGATGTCCGTAAGAGAGAGAGTCTCATGATCCAGCTCCATGCCCCGCTGCCCTACCCTGATGCTCCGCTCTCCCAGTTTATCCCGTGGGATCCAGGTGGGATCGTGGACTACCAGCAACCTTTGAGAGCAGCCTGGAAACCATCACCAGCAAGCTGGTCTTCTGCTGTTGTCTTCGCATTCCCGCTGTCAGAAGATTTCGACTCCAGTTGGAAAGGAATAAATCATGGTCACTAAGTCCTGATTCCAAGAATTTGCCCCTTTTCTTCTTTGAGGTTGTACTTTTTTCCCCCAGACAAAGAAACGTTGTCCTCAAATGAAGTCCCAAGGGCCAGAGTGGAATAAGGCAATACATTTCCTTGAACCTGGCATCATGTTGGGAGAAACCCTGCACTAGCCCATGGAAATAGCTCCTTTGTGCCATATCTAATTCCTGAGTCTGTATCAGACTTCCAGGAAAACTGTCTGCCTGGTGACTGGCACTTATCCTAATTTTCCCTAAGACCAGTGGGGATATATGGAGAAAGATGATGCTAGCTAATGCTTCTAAAGGCCTAACTCCCTGGTGTTCAGATCAATCTGAGTGACAAAAATATGAAATCTCCATAATCTACTGGGTTGAACACAAGGTTGGGATCCCAGAATTGCTGATACCTCTGTGCTAGACATTATGACTCACTGGACGACCCTTTGAAAGCCGACTGGCATCTTCGCATTAGCTTCACTGAAAGCAGGCCCTAAATGCCAGCAACAAGTTACTTACCTCTTAGGCCTCAACTCCCCCATCTGTAAAATGGGGGCACCAATACTGACTTACCCACCTCACAGGGATGTTCATCTGTGACCCCCTGCAAAGTGCTAAATATCACTGTTGTCATAGAAACTCTAACTCAAGCACTGTCATTTTTTATTCCTAACAAGAAAAGCAGTTGCCCTTCGCTCTACAGGTTGCTCTCATCGCATCTCTCATGTGCATTAGCGGAGCTCTGACTCAGACCCTGCCCCTTTAAATCAGTCCATTGGAAGCACAGGAAGAAACACTTGCACTGAAAATCCAACCGTGCGTCATTCAACTCCCATTCTGATGGTTAAAAATTCATTAATGAAAGCAGATTGGTATTATATCGCTGCCTTAATTAAAGAGGGCTACGGAACAGCATTTTAAATAGCAATGTCATTTTCTAATTGACACAGCTACATTATAAAGAAAAATACTTAAACAGAACTTGAAACTGAGCTGGTTTCTTCTGAAGGCAGGGTTCATTTTGGCTTAAATTTTTAATCTGCTCCTGAAATATTTATGGGCAAGGAAAGGGATAATGTGTCTCAAGGTGTACAGTTCCTCTCACCCCGGCTGAGTCCCCTGCACCAGGAAGGCTCCCAGGGTATTGTTGCAGGGGGTGCTGCTCCCTGGACATTAGCTGGTCATTTGTGAAGACGCTTTTGGTCTTCTATGCCAACCTAGCACCATGGTTTTTCCATCACGTAGCAGGAGTGCTGCAGCCGTCAGACGTTCCCACCGCCAATTAGGAATTACCCACCTTCCCTGCACCCAGGAAACCTCATTTCTCTTCCGCATGTGCCTAAATCCCCCAGATTTCCTCAGATAAATGCTCCATGATGGCTTTCTCCATCAGATAACCCAAGAGTCCAAGGCTGAATGATGCTGAGAGCTTCCCCCTGTGGCATTTCACAGCAAAGACTGTTGGATGAACGGCTCTCCTTTGCCTTCACTGCAAGTTGCAGATGAGCAGCGTTGCTCACTCTGGCTTGAGAGCCATCTGCACTCCTTGCCAGCACCATCCAGAGGCCAAACCCCAGGAGAAAACACATGCGTGCGCGCTTGCTCCTCAACTCCCCACCTTCCCCTGCCCTATCCAAGATGCTTCAAATGCTCCAGCCCCTCCAGCTTGCACGTATCACACATTGAATAGCCAAGCTACCTATACAACTGCAGGGAGCTAAGTCGTGCATCGTCTGTGCATCTTAGTTTTCCCGTCTGTAAAATGCTCTCTGTCCATCCCCCATCCAAATAAATCACTCTGACATCTGTAGCCCAACCTAAGTCAAAGGTCTTCCTAAGCCGAGCAGCCCACCGGGCTAGCATAGCATAGCAAAGGCATGCCGGTGTCTGCAGATACAGTGTGCAGAGGTGCGATGTGGCCGGCACCACCTCCGGCTGCCGATCCAGCCGGGTCAAGGGGGAGGGTGCCTTCCAGCCAGCCTCTGGAGCAAGGCACAGACTCGCACCTCTGGAGTTGCAGCCATGCACCCCTCTGCAGCCCCCGGTAATGGCGAGGGTGCTGCGGGGACGTGGTCCGAGGTGATCCGCGGGGTGCAGGTCCAGTCCGCGGGCTGGAGGAAGTGCGGTTCCACCTGTCCGTCTCTGTTTGCCGTGACGCGTGCCCGCTTCCCCCCCACCGCTGTCTCCCCGCTGCCTCGTCACACTCTGCCTTTTCACAACTAATAAGACCGTTCAAAAGCAAAAATGTCAGCAGACCGCAGGGTGGGTTTGTGCTCTTAAGAGGCAGAAGATTTGGAAAGGGGGGGGGGAGAAGAGGAGGCTCGGCTTCATCCCTGCTCCTTCTGCGTTGCTTCCCAAGTAACCAGGGCATGCTCCCCGAGGACCTGAATCACGGAGGCGTTCCTGGTACCCATCGAGAAGCAAGGACGGGGAGAAATCAGCATTTTAAGCAGCTTTAGTGCCGGGTTTTGAGCTCGCTTACAGGAATCGGCAGCAACACCGCAGAAGGCCAGGATGATTTACTCTGGCCTCACCAGTCAGGATGTGTCCCTAAGCATGCATGGCTTTGTAGGCACCTGGTGACCTTTCATCTGACTGATGGGTAAAGCAGAGGGAATTCACCAGAAACCTCCAGGTTTTTGGTTGGTTTGTGCAGAGGAAACAATAGGAGATGCTCTCTGCAGAGGAGCCCCTTGGAAAGGAGGCCAGGAGCCACTTTGGAAACCAGAAGGTCTCTCTCCGCCACGTCCAGTCCCACCTACCCGGCGCACGGCTTCGCCTTCCCTCCCCCAGCGCCTTCCCCCGCCGCCTAACGCCTCGCATGAGCCTGCCCCTTCCTTTTCCACCCTGTCGCCAAAGGTTGAAATCGTCCAGCTGGCTAGCGGGGGATCTGGGCAGGCTGTTTAATCAGAGCGAGCGATTCGGCTGTAATTTCTTCTGATAAAGTATTACAGATGCTGCATTTGTAGCCATCTGGCAGCAGTCCGCGCTTCCTGCTTCTCTGCCTCTCGCGTTCTCAGGAGGAACGGGGAGGCGAGAGGGATCAAAAATTAATGGGAGGGCGGGAGGAGCCGGGGCGAGCGGGCGGAAAATCCCACCATGCCAAGCAGTGCCTTGCCCCTATTTCTTTGTCCTGGGTTTGCAGGCAAAGCGGCAGAAGACCTTGCTACACTAAGGCACGGCCGAGACGCCAACTTGCGGCACTCGACCCTGCTAACCAGGCGAGCCGGCTGGTGTTGCAAGGCAAGAAACCCAACCGGAGGAGAGAAGTTGTGTAAATGGGGCATCCTGTCTTAGCTCTCACTTCTGCGGCCGTGCGTGCACACACACACATGCGCACATGTACACAAATCCAACGTAAATCGCTGGATTCGTTTTACCGGGGTAATCTTCTTAGATTCTGTTTCCTGAAGTAGCTCTTAGGATCCTGAATCATGAACCGTGACTCCGTGGTGCTAGGCACGGGGTGAATCTGGAATAATCGGGTACATATGCCCTTCAATTAAACTTAATTCAGATTTGCACCGGGGTAAATGAATCCCCGTGCCATTGTGTGTAGGCCCATGAGCGAGGGCGGCAGACCCTTCTTCAAGGGGTGCTTAGTCTCAAGACAAGACAGACCAAGAGACGAAAGATATTGCCTCCATTCGGCATATGAGGAAATGAGGCACAGATGGTCAAAAGTGACTGGTATTTTGGGGTGCATAAGTTTTGCAAGGCCCAACTCAAGACTCCTTTGGTTAATTAAAGAGGTGTCTTGATGCCCATCTTGCTGGGGTCGTCTTTCCTGCCCAAGTGCAGGGGGGCTGAACTCGATGATCTATAAGGTCCCTTCCAGCCCCTAACAACTATGAAACTATTAAAATAATTAACTGGAGCTTAACAGGAAGCCTCAGAGCAACAGGCACCCCAAAATAATGAGTCACTTCTCCATGGCTGCAGAGAAGTGACTCAAGTGAGCTCGCCCAGTGGGACCATGGCAGAGCCAGGCACTGACACTAGACCTCCTGAGTCTCAAGTCAATGCTTTCAGCACAGGAGTTTTACTCTTGGACTCCCCCGGTGCCAAAGTGGCTTCGCTGCAATCAGCTGAGTCCCATTACTGGGGTCAGACCCATCTGATGCCATTCAGGTGGTCTGGATTTGCATCTCCATCACTGAGATCACAGACTGGACTCCAGCATCTCCCTGGAGATATCTCATAAGCCTCACGTGCTGATCTCTGGTGTGGGTAAGTGCCAACCTCCCCACTTTACAGCTGGGAAAACTAAGGGACCTACTAAAAGGCCACCCAATAAGCCACTGGTCATGCAGACTGGGGCAACAGTCTCATGGAAGCATATTAAGCTGCCAGTACACCCAAGGGTTTAAATTTGGGGTTCGGCGCATAACCGTGATTGTGTTTCACTCTCTCCGGTCAAACACGGGGGCGGTACTGGACCAGAAGGAGCTACATCCCGTCTTGACATGAAAAAGGACTTCTCAAGTCCTGGAGATGACAGCATGCATGGAGGAGAGGCAATGACAGGGATGGTCAAAGCAGGCAGCACAGCCTGTAGGAAAACACAGCACAACCCACACGGACCAGCGAGCACGAGAAACACTTCAGTAACTTCGGCATTTTAGGCTAAATCCCAAACTGCAGATGCTGTCACTGTTTAGATTAACCGACCACTGGAAGAAGGCACCTCTTCTTAGGCTAACAGGACAGAGAGGGGCCCAGAAACCGATGCAATGGAGCCCATCAAGCCTAATAGCCTCAGGAATAATGTACACAGAGATGATCCGTTCTACAGCTCATGAAACCGCTTGGAGGTGGACTCAGAAACAGGGCGGCACGGGGTTGCTCGCCCCTCTCCTTTGCAAACAAAAGCTGGCTCTCCTATTTACAAGAGCTGGTGCCCAGCCATGGCAGGCTCGGTGCATTAAAAATAACTGAAGAGAAGGGCTCTCACTTCATTACTTCCGACAGAACTGGGTCTTGGTCCTGCCGACTGCTTGCTTTAGAGGAAGGAAGGGGCCGTGTGCCACGATTTCCTCCCGCTGCTCAGGTAGATAGCAAGCACCCCAATTCACTCATCTGGGCCTCAGGGGCTTTTGTTGCCCTGCAGTCGCAGCTCCTTCTCTTCAGCTAGAGCTCACGCCAACTTACTCAAATGCACACTTTGTGTGTGCACGGCCCTGCTCCCACCTCTACCCGGCCACTGATGCTGCAGCCCCTGGCCAGCCACCTACCACCTGATGCTGCCTGCCAGGATACCACCACAGAGAGGCTTTGAGGTTTGGTTTCCTTCTTTTTCCAAGTGTTTCCCTGGATGACCTTGCCACTAGAAGAAGCACAGTGGCATGGATAGGGCTAGCCACGTGAATGCAGCAACATGGGGACCGCTGTACCGGAGTAGACCAACGATGCGCTTAGTCTACTACTGTCTCCGAGCAAGCAGGCCACAAATTAAGTCCCTCCGGGTGCCACTCCAGCCCCTTTCCCCTGCCTAATCTGCTGCAATGCATTCTGCTCCCTGCCTGATCTGCTGCTCTGCTTTTTGCTCCATGCCCTATCTGCAGCTGTGCTGCCTGCCCCTTCCGCCACGTGCCAGCCACGCCACCCCTGCTTCAGAGAAAGGCCCAACAAACCCTCTGAATGAACAAGCATGCAATAACTTATCCGCTTATCCTGACCCAAGCAGTCAGAGGTCGGCTTGTGCCCCGGAGCCTGGGGGTCGTACGTGCCAATGTGTGACTGCAATGAAGCCAAGAGCGTGCATTAGTTAGGATGACTCCTAATAGTTAAGTTACCCTAATGTCCCAAATTAGGCGGGCTAGAGAGTGCAATTCATTGTCACTGCCTGCGTGTCAGCCAGGAAGAACGAGAAGTGGGATAGGGTCCAGAGCTGTGGCCAGACTTCATTCAGCTCCATCCTCACTGCTGAATCGATAGAGAGGAATCAAAGGACAACTGTCCAGAAGCCCGTGCGGAGGTCAGAGCCCCACTGAGACGGGCACGTCTGCCTACATGCACAGCAATACCTGACAGGCCCTGCTGGGAAGAGCTTCGTCGGCCTCTCCCAGATCGTGCGACGCTCTCACGTTACCTTGTGGCGACAAGTTCCACGGGTTCTTCACGCACCGTGCAAACAGCCGTTGCCTTTTATGAACTGTACAAACTTCCCTCCTGCGATTCCACCCTGGCATCCCACTCGTGAGCCGCTGCACCCCGCTGGGCAAGCGTGCGGTTGACCGTGAACGTCACTGGTGAAAAACAGCATCCCCCAGCCCCACCGCGCGCGGTGTATTTTCTCAAAGCAAGGGACCAGGCTCATGACCTTTTGCAGCACCTGGCAATATCGTGTCTTGTCCCACCTCCCTCATGCCACGGGCAGATTGGGCTCCTACGCTTTGGTCCTGAGAGGCATTGCCCAAGACCATTGCAGCTGGAGTCAGATTTTCCAAAGTACTGAGCTGGGAAAGTCAGGCCTCAAGTGCCTCGGTGTGAATCTGAGCCCTTTGGACTATCCGGTCCCAGTCTTGGGAGCTGAGGACATGAAAAGCTGGCCTTGCACGTGTCTGCTGAAAGGGCTTTGCTGCACTGAGTACCGAACGAGCCTCCACATGCACCAGCAAGCATCTGAAGGTGAAGGCATGAACACCTATGGCATGGCACGGTACCCTTACACCACGTCAAGAATAGATAGCCGCACGGGGCACTGGAGCGAGTCCCCAAGGATCCACCACCAGCAGCCATTAATGAAAATGAAGTGCACCCCTCTTTCTTCTCACTCCGGTGTGCACCCTCATGCATCAAGACACACCCATAAGCACAGGCCTGGAAGTGTAACTTTTCACACTCACGTCCTATCAAGAGTTGGGGGCTTCAAGCTGGTCATAGCCAGCCCATTCAGAGACAGACTGTTTTCCCCGTTCCAAACAGGATCATTATTTTGGCTCGATTCAGTAATAACAGAACAGCAAGGTCGTCCCTCCTTTGTTACGAAGTCCTTGCGCCCAGCCCAGCAGAAGTCACTGTTGCTGCAGCACAAGCCCGCACCTACCTCCACGCTGGGACGCTGCCCTGGTCCGGGGGGTATGGTTGCCACTACACCAGGCATTCAGGTTGCTCGTAAAGGGAAGGAACAAAGCTGAACCAGTTTCATGCAGCCTCCAATTAATCTTGATCAACACCATCCAGCACGGTGAGTCATCCGCCCCAAGTCAATTTACATTTTTATTAAAGCATACAGGAAAATCAGTAACATTATTACTTCTCGCCGATCCAATACGAGACCTGAACTCCCTCCCCAGTTAAGGTGTGGGGAAGCATGTAGGCTTTCACATTTAACCATGCCTGACCCTCGACACTGCCTGGGAATACAGCAAAAGCCAGGCACGTCTCAGGAGGCTGGGGGAGAAATCAGTTCTCTCTCCAGAGCCAGGTAGACTGTACGCAAGATCAGCAACCCAGACAGGTAAACTCAGTAAAAGGATGGGTCTGGCACACCTTAAATAAATACCTGAATCCAGATAATAGGCTGCATCAGATCCTAACCACCCCTGATTATATGTTATACACCTAAACTGGTATATCCTTGCCACCCAAGGATCTGTCCCATAAAGTTCCTTTAAACATAAACGCAGACACATGCACCACACGGTAATGGTGCAATCAATACACATTTTATTTCCATCCTTAAAACCGTCCCAGGCTGCCATGTCTAGTGTGTGCAAAATTATATCATCCTCGCCGCTACAATGCAAGCATCTCCATCCAACATCAATTTATTTATGGTCTCCACACAACATGAGCAAATCTGCAAGGAAGCAGGAAATGTATCTTATGAGTAAGATAAAAAATCTGCGCAAGAGTGGGAGATTAGGCGAGCTCTCTATCTGGGAATAGATGTGTGTGTGCGCGCATGCATATACTGCTGTACACTTTTACATGAGTGTATACATATTTAGCAGTGTGTTTAAACTGGAAAATTCTCTACAGCTACTATTATTATTAAATGTTATTTGCTTTAAAGTAGCAGCTACAGCAGCTGTTCCCAATCTTTTTTTTTTCGGGCTGCAAGCTCTCTTTTAGGCTCACAATCCAACTCCCCGTTTGCTCCAGACTGACTGTGATGCCACTCAAGAGGCCAAGCCCATTCACCTACCCAAAAGTGCCCTGACCCCAAAGGGGCTTAGGAGCTCCAGTTTGGGAACTACTCACCTACAGTCTCCAGCTGAGATCCATGGGTTGAGCGACCGCACAAATGTGCAGATAGTCCCTGCCCTGAATAGCTTCCAGTTTGGAAGGGGTCAAAAAACATTTCTCAACCCAGAGTTTCTTCGGAGAAAGCTGTTACGACAAACCCACCATGGTTTGCCAAATCCTATCAATTCGGATGTTATTTCCTGTAGTGGGAGAAAACCTTTCAAACAACATTTTCCACTACAAGTGTTTTGCATTTTCTGTTTTGTGGGAAACTCTGGAAATAATTGATTTTGTTCTGAATTGGGAAGTGTGTGTGGGGGTGGGAACGAATTTCAAAGACTCCAAATTTGGTGTGAAATGGAAAGTCCCAGCTTCAACCGGCACTGCTGCCAACCCAATTCACCATTTCAGGGAGAGCAAAGCGAGGCTGGCTGTCTTGCTCAAGGTAAGCTGAAGCCAAGCCAGGGACAGAGCAGAGACCTCTTGGCGGCTCTGTGTTGAGCACAATACCACGTCCCTCTGTTATCGATGGGTACGACTGTCCACCGCTGATCTCAAGTCATTGGAGGAGCACTGTGTGCTACAGCTTTCCAAACCATTCAGCCTTCAGGCTGAAACTTCCCAGACTTGGTCATATAAAGATCCTTTCTTGGTTTAAAAAATAAAGCCAGGTGTGAGGACGGAGGGAGCCGCGGACGGGAATCTACTTTGCCTGGGTTAAGCACCAACAAAAAGCAGCAGCTGCAGCAGGAGCTTTTTTATAATAACATCTCTTCCTCAGCTCGGGCTGGCATGCTGAAATGTGGCATTTGGCTGGAAAAGACCCTTCACCGGGAGAGGGTTCGTTCAGAGCGGGTTGATGCCTGTGCGCTGCAAACTGCACAGAGCACACGGGCGGTCTCGAAAAGACCAGGCAGAAATCCCAGTTAAACCAACAGGAGTCTTTCCAGTAACTTAAATGGGCCTGGGATGGAGCCTAAAGCATCTAATTACAGCAGGTCACGCCAGACAAGCACATGGGGTTAGGTTATGGAGCCAGCCCTCTGTGAAGGGGGCGTTTGCAGAGGTAGCACACGTGCCTGGTGAAAAAGGTAAGGCCCAACATAGGTGCTTAGCTCAGCGTTGGTCAGCCCATGGGGTGCAACCCAAAAGTGGGTCACAAGAATATATCAAAGGGTCATGAGCAAACTTTAAAAATAGATTCCCCTTTAAAGGAGAAAACTGTGGGAAGCCGTGGGTTTCCCCTTGCAGGCTAGGAGAGCTCCAGGGGCTGCTTGGAGCTCCTCCTGCCCCAGACACCCACCCCCGGCCCCATACACTGGGGGCACGGGGCAGCAGGTTGGGAGTGAGGGGCTGGCCGGTGATGTTTACAAATGGGTCGTGGTACAAAAAAGGTGGAGAACTGCATGTTTAGGTGATTTTAGGTGGGCTTACCACTGAGCTTCCCGGTCACCCAGCTGAACAAGCCGCAGGTGCGACTTGGAAAGGTTGCAAAGGTAAATGGACAAGATCCTCAATAGACCCAGCCAGCCTTAGAGATCCTCAATACAGTCCACCCACATCCACGTAGATTCGCTTGTCCTGCCTTCTGGATGGGGAACCCGTTACGATAACCAGCCGAGATGCATTTTCACCCTGTCTCGATAATGGGGAGCCCACTCCTTCCCACCTCTCTGCACACTCCTCCCTGCCACCTCATCTCTTTGCTGCTGCTTCACCAAAGCAATGCTTGCCCACCCCTCCCAGCCCTCTCAGGGAAAAAAAAAAGTCAAATATAAGCTGCCAAACAGGGTCAAGAGGGAATCCCCTTGCAGGAGAAGGTGCCCGAGATGAGCAGCAGGGACGTGGCGGTTGGGAACGCATTCAAAGCAGGGCCAAGGGCGATTTCTAACAGGAGACCGGGGAGAAAGAAAGGATACAACTTTGAATTTCCCAAGCTGCCTCAAACATCCTTTTGTGAATTCCTTTAATGCCTTGAGCATTTCTGAAGTCCTGTTTTTCCATTCCAGCTACCACCCCCCCCTCTTGTTTTCCTTCTCTGGCTGCTGACCCAGATTTAGTAATGAATGAATCCATGCAGCGCTGTTCAGACTTTAATTATTTTTTCACTTTTTCTCATCATACATTATGCATCAATACAAAAAAAAAGAAAAGAAAGAAAAAAAAAGAACCCAAAGCACAATTAATTTAAGCTTCAATGAATGGTTAACTCCTGCCTGTCACTAATAGCAAAAAACAGATGGAAATTGCAACTCTTGTCTTTTCAACCTGGCATGACAGATAGGAGATGAAAACAAACATTACTAAGAGGCCGATGCAGGCAGGTAAAAGCAAAAAGATGGTCGTGTTTCTTTCTAAAGGTTTATTTTTAAGTTGTTGTCTTTTTTTATTGCAATAAACTGGCACGTACCTGCTGCTTCTGCCCTTGTTCAATAGTATCTCACTAAGTAGTTGGCTCTCTGGGCTACGCAGGAAGTCAAGTACGACTCAAAGCTAAATCTAGCCCCGGCTGCCTCCTTTAACAGGGTACCAAATGCATCCTTTAACAGACAGCGCTCTCCTTATTCCAGCTCTGCTCTCCATATTTGGTGAACCAAACAGCAGGCCACACTTGAGAGGCTTCGTTAACCTGTTAGGTCTTTACTTAGGCAAAGTTCCCATTCAAGCTGATTGGCAAAACCCTGAGCTCGGCTATGCCTCCATCATTATTTGGACGCAATTTCTACCGGCTTCCCCAGGAGCAGATACCTGCCTGATGTGCTCCTTCCCCACGTTTGCCATCGGTGAGAGCAGCGGCACTCTGGAAGTGGCTCTGCAACAGCTGGATTTAATAAGAGTTTTACAGGCCCGGTGGACTTGGCATCTGGAGAGCTCAAAGCCATGCTTAACGAATGAAGCTGGGGGGGCAGAACGGCTACTATTAGCAGGCTTAGCGCTGCAAACAATACACTGCAATACGGTGTCTTCGAAGGACACCGACTCAGTCTCTCTCACTGCGAAGAGGGGCAGCACCTGGGCAGTGGGCTTGGCCAACTTAAAGCCAGAAGTTCAAATCCCTGCTCTGAGCTTTGTGAAATCAGTGCCCTGTGTATGGGTTGTGGGGGGGGGAAGCCATTCAAGACCTGAAACCCTTGTCTAAAACTCAAAGTGGCTGAAGATAGCTGCATCGGGATTATCCAGGATAGTCTCAAATGGTAGGACACTTACATTTAGGGTATGGTAGCCATGGGGAAACTGAGGCACGGGGAGTTTAAGTGATTTGTCAAAGATCACCTGGGGAGCAGTGCGATTCAAGCCCTCTGCAGGGTAGGAAATATGGCCTGGATGCACTGGCCTGGAGTTCAGGGGTCTGGTCCCATTGCTGCTCAGCTGCCTCCTGGCAAGGTGACCTTGGGCAAGTCACCTGTTCAAGAGGGAGCTTCTGCTCTCCCGCAGGAACGTCGACATGGCACCTCCCAGCTTTACGTCTGTGTTGCACCGAACAAGTCTGCTAATGGCTGGGAGGCGTTTGTGTGCGGGAAGGAAACAGCGGGCAAGATGCTGAGCAGAGTTATGGCCCCGATCCCTAGTCCCCCATCACCACCATGGCATCGTCTCCTGAGTGCGGGATGCCGCAGTAATTAAAAACACCTTCAAGACACAGCATTAGCAAAAGGCAAGATTTCCCCGTCTTCTCCGGGCCCTTCTTGCTGCTGTTTATTCGGCTGCTGTAGCCAGGCTCCGAGTGCAGTCAGGCAGACACCCACGCCTCTCCCAGAGGTACAGTAAAGCAGCGATTGCAAAAAGCATCCGAACCCCAAGCCGGCTGAGCATTAAAGTAATGGCTGGCTCATCGGATCAACTTAAAAGCAATGCGGTGTCATGAAACAGGCCCCGCTCGGAGAGGCGAGGCAGAGACCGCAGACGAGGGGGGAGGGCACAGCTTCTTTTCTTTAATTCTGCTTCTGATTCCCTGCTTGCCACCTCGTGCACAGGTTTATTGCTCATGTGAGAGGCATGGAGGGTGGAGGGCAATTGATTCCCTGAAGGATTAGGCCCCTGGGTTTGAGGCACTGCTAGGAAAGACGCCTCTCCTGCTCGGCTATCGGCCTCAGCATCTTCTCTCTGAGCTGCTCCCCGCCGCGCACCCCCAGCTTATCAGTACCGCGCAGCTGGCTCGGTGGTGCCTCACCTCCTCCACCCCGTGCGCTCTGCCCCCACAACACTGGTCAAGTTTTCAAAGGACGTAACAACCCTTTCAGAGCGACCCTCCGGCGAGGCTACCCAGGGAGTGGGAGTCGACGGCTACTGGGTTAAATGAGCCGGCACAGCCAGCTCTTGGAGGACCTCAGCATCTCAAAATGCTTCCTTGGAGGCCAGAGGCACACCATGGCACTGGACTTGAAAAGCAGAGGCAGCAAGACAAACTCAAAATCCCAACCCTTATATCCCTTATTGTGGCTCCTACCAACCAGCTGGAAGCCTACAGTAACCACTGAGGGTGTTTTCGGTGGACCAAGTTGAGTGGATTTGGTGGATTCATTCAGTTCCTGGTTAACAAGGGAGGTTGAGGTTGGATATTAGGAAGAATTGTCTCACTTGGAGGGTGGTGAAGCACTGGGACAGGTTACCTAGAGAGGGGCTGGACTCTCCATCCTTGGAGGTTTTTGAGGCCCAACTAGACAAAGCCTTGGCTGGGATGATGTAGTTGGGGCTGGTCCTGCTTGGGGCAGGGGGTTGGACTAGGTCCCTCCCAACTCTTATTTTTTTATGATCCTAACAGAAACCATCCCAGCAACTGAAACCAAATGTCCCGACTAGCGTCAGACTCAGCAGACAAGTTATGGTCTCAGTGGGCCGTGAAGAGTGAATGATCCCTTTACCATTACGTGCAGGAAAGAAAAGGCACGTTAAGTAGGACATGTGAAAGGCCACACAAGCCTCTCTCTGTCCCAATTCTGCAGTCCCCAGCTGACATCCTGGCTCTGCTGACATCTAGCCGAGTTTCGCATGGAGTTTAACAGGACCTGGATTTCACCCTCCACTTTCACAGCCCCAGTCCGGCCATGTATGCATAAGCATCAAATCCCCTTGGCAAGGTACACATTGGATAAAAGCAAGAAATCCTTAAATTTGAGAATATCCCTGGGTAGTAAAAACACCTTTCACCTAATTTTCCACCCCTCCACTTGGAGTTTACGTTCTCTGGGGTCCAAAGGATTACTACTAAAATAGACAGGCACGCATTAGCAGGGCACATGCACTTCCCTGCCTAGTGACATGCAGTTACATGAGACTTTATCCTTTGGAAAACTGCTACCTGCTTTTGGTCTGCTCCAAGGACTGGGGAATTGCTGACTGAATTGCTTTGCGGTGGGAGCATTTTTGTGAGGCCAAACTCCCCCGGCAGCCTGTGTGAAGGTCTCTCCATCTTCTCTGTCCCTTAGCAAAAAGGGAGAAAGACCAAAATAGTCCACTGTGGTCCTAAACTGCCTCTTCTCCTGGCAGTCCTGCCTCAGCCACTTCCAAGCCGCCTGTCTGCATGCCCGACGCCAAAGGCGCTGCATGGAGGCCGTGCTTTCCCGAGTTTTAGCATCGGTGCCTCTCCATACTTCGCGCATGCCGTGCAGCACGCAGAGAGAACGGGCTTTGCAGCAGAGGAGGGAAGGGAGCGTAAAGAAAATAGGCACGCCAAGTCATAACAGCAGTGCTTGGGTGTATCTAATTTATGCAAAATGGATCTAATTTCATGTTATCATGCGATATTAAATCAACCTACTTTTGAATCTATTCCTGAGCACAAAATAGAAGACAGAAGCTAGGCGAAGCATATGGGGAATATATATTAAGTACAAACAACCACCTACTACGGATGAGTTGTTATCAGCACAACTCTATCCAAAAATGGGGAAGGAGCGCAAAAAGAGTTTGTAACCACAAATAGGCCTGCCCCTTTTTTACTTCCAAAAGCAACCGGAGTCAGTACGGTCCCAACTAAAAGACAGTCCTGCACTTCCGCTTCATTTGGCAATTGAGAAGAGGTACATGCTCCCTTTCTCTTTTTGGTTCATTTGTTTTCAAAGGGGATCATCAGATTATTTTCAATGCAGTCTTTAGCACTCTAGTTCAGTTTTTAAACATCCAACTGGGATTGGACACACCGCAGATCGCTGTGTAATGGAGGCGTGCTTCGTTTGAGGGGAGGCTGCATCAAGATGAAGCAACACAGGATGTCCTGGGTGTTGCTTCTATGTTCTGGGTCCTCCTACCCTTGAGCAGGGGTTCAGCTCCGACATCCTCTGACTGTGTCAGCACCTTTGCGAGAAGTTTCCTAGGGAGAAAGGAGATTACCAGGCGCTGACACATTGATAGGGTGCTTCCAGGATGCCCTATTAGCTGTTGGCTAATACTGGAGCCTGTTTCCTCCTGGATTTGAGAATAATTCTGCTCAGACCATGAGATACACAGAAAGTGAGATTCAATCGCTCCTGGATCTCACTGCAAAAGCCCAGTGCAGCCAGCTTCTGAAGGACCTTAGAAAGCAAGAGAAGACACCGAGAGACACAGCAGCAAAAGGGGGTTAAGGACATAATGGGCTAAGTCACCTGGACCCGCCAAATTTGATCACCCCTCCTGGCAGAAGGAAAAAATAATCCTTGGGGAAAAGATGGTTTTGGAAGCTGCTTGATTTTTCTTGGCACTGCTCAGGGTGCTTCAATTCGCAAGAAAATCCCAAGCATTTTAATGTAGCCAGAATATTTGCTTATGGAATAGTTTGCCCTCTGCAAAATGGTTTCCAGCCTGAAAGGAGCCAGTCCGGTGAGAAAACCTCTCTTTATATTTTGACGCGTGGGCAGAAGGACACCAGGAATGAAACTCTGAATTGCCTCCAAAAGCAGTCGTGTTGGACAGGCTGTCACAGTGATTCACAGCCTCTGCGTCTGGGGGAATTTGGGGCTGGGATGTGGGATGCGGGGGGTGACGTTGAGAAGATTTGAGGTTGACAAGACTGCATGAGCACCACCCTGTCGGCATAGCAATGGACCATCGCTAAGATGCATGAAGCCACCACATCCCAACACTTCAAATTCAGAGAGGCACTGCCATCTTCCAGATTAGTAAGACACGAGACAAAATACCTGTGCAGCCCTATAAGTTTCCAACTTTAAGGAGGCATCAATGAAATATCTGTGTGCAACAGGAGCTCCTGGGAGAAATACGCAACTCTCCTTCCACTGGCCTGGCGAACGCAGCCAAAACGCTCTCATCTTGCTCTTGAGTCCACAGGTCACAAGACACCGAAGTGGAGTACGACCCCCAGCAGGCTTCAGGGGGAAGAAACACCCGTTGTCGTAACCAACAGAGTCGCATGGGAGAAAGTTATGGCAAAGAACCAGTTGGTTGGAGCAGAGCAAGCACAACAAAGTCTCCTCGACAGGATTGCGGTCTGACCGCCTGTTGTCAGGGCCGGTTGTTCCAGATGCCTGAGCAGATAAGCAATGTTATTTGTCCCAATTCCACGAAGCTCCAGTGGCAAACGAAGAAGTGGTGGAGGCTTCTACAACTGAATATCGTCCAAGCCTCTGCAGGCAGGCGAAGGCGCGAGAGCAGCAAAATCGGAAGCAGAGCGAACGCCGCTGATGCGTGTCCATAAAGCCGTGGCAGGACAGACTCGTCCCTCCTCCAGGGGCTGCCCACACATGCGACTGAACCACACGTGGACAACTCACAGATGACTCCGGTGCCTTTTTTTGGAAGCTGTTCTTTACCTTGGTTTCCTGGTGGCTGCTTTCCTTCCACAACAGCGTGTGACCTCGCATGATGAAATGGTTGGTCTATGTTAGGCAGTGGTAATGAATGGTCTAAAAACACCCAGGCTTAGGCCATAAATCCTGTGGCCCAAGGAAAATGTTCCTCTGGCTGTTTTATGCAGCACTGAGCACACTGGTCTGGGACCGAAGTTTCATAAACCGGTTTGACCCAAATGAGTTAAGTCTGATCTCCATTGGCGATGCATAGGAGTGCACATGGGTGTACACCCCCCCCCAAGATCAGCTGTGCACCCCCTGGAAGCGCCAGCCACGAAATCACCACTGGCTCAGCAGTCAGCTATTGGGGGACCCCCTCCCCTGGATTGGTGATCAGCCCCCTGTCAGTGATCTGGTGCCCCCACCAGACTCAAAAGGCACCAGTCGCCCATGCTATATTCACCCAAATTTGTCTTAAACCAAATTCAGCTGTTTTGAAACTGGTGTATGTGCGCTGAACTTCTGTCCTGTTACAGATTTAAACAATTTTCTGACCACTTAAACTGGTTTATGTGTAACTTCTGGCCCTAGCCTTACAGGTTTAAACCAGTTTCTCTGATCACTTAAATCAGTTTACGCGTAACTGCTGTCCCTAGCTACCGACAGTGCCGCTTCGTGTGTAACCGTGATCATCATGGGACCAGTCATGCAAAGTGCTCAACAATCTCCACATCCATTTGATTTCAAAGAACAAGGCCAGGAAGTAGGTGCAGGGTGGGGAAAGAAAGGAGGCTCCTTATTGCCTTGGAAATGGGAAGGAAACTGGATTACAAGATTATTCTGGCCGTGATAACCCTGACAAGACGCTCAAGTCTCATGGCGGTGAGCACAGGACAATGCACGGCCCAGTTGCTCCAGGTATCCGTTCCAGTACTTGGAGACACTGCCCAAAGAGCCCTGACTATTTCCCCATCAGTGAAGTTCCCCCAACCCTATACCTAAGAGGCGTGCCCATGAAAGGGCAGCAATTTTGGGCTGCACGTGATGGCCGGTTAGCACCGTCTAGAGCAGAAAGTTGCTCTTCTATTCTTCTGAGACCTGTGCAAGGAAGAGAAAGCACTCCTCAGACGCACATATCCTGGGCAGCCCTTTCGGTCCTCAGCCCACCTCTAACAGAAGGACACTGTGTAGTTGAGTTGACCTTTGTAATCTGCTGAAACTCCAGAAACCCAACCACCTTAATTATCTTTCGGCCCCTGTGGCTACAGATGCTCCGACCACGCCGTTGTCATGTCCTCGCTCTTCTTTCCATGACACACGGCCCTTGCAGTAACCTTGGCTCTCCGGCGTGTTGACTTTTGGTTGACCACCTGTGAGGTGGGCCCGAGGATGAGACACTGATGTAGCCAGGCAATGTCTGCCAAATATTTTCTCCTGGTCATGGGGGAAGCCTGGTTTCCTTTCATCTATTTTAACATCGGGGAGCTAAAATTAGCTGTGCTTACACAATGGGCCTCTGAGTTTTAAATTCTTCCACGCAGACATCAGATTAAACAAGTTTCTCTACGAGGTTTTAGATAAACAGCTTATGCCACCCCCCCCCAAAAAAAAACAGTAACAACCTTTGTACTACATAATTCAATCAAATGATGTTTGAAAAATAAATCTATCTGCGGCGTGCACACTGTACAACCATTGTTATGTGCCTGAAAAATATTAATTTAAAAAAGGCACTTTTATGTATGTCTTTCGTTTCCTAAGGATCCCAAGCACTTTGCAAGCCCTAGGCATGTGACAACACTGAAATGCAACTGCTTCTGGGGTGAAGGGTGAAGGGAATATTTTGCAAGGGTATAAAAATAATCCCCTACTCCCACAGAAAGTCACATGGGATCTGTAATGTCCCGGGCAGACAGGACCAGCCTCTGAGAAATGAGGATCTCGGTTTATGCCTCTCAAGGACAAACAAGTGAGTCAAGCCAGGTCAGGGCTGGAGTCAACCCTTCCCGAAGAGCCGGGTCCTTCAGTCATCGGTGTCTACAAGAAGCAAACAGGACAAGCTCGGACTGGAAACCCCCTGACACTGTGGACAAGTGACGGCCTCGGTTTCTCCATCTGTGCACTAGGGATAATAATCCATCCCCGTCTCCCTTACAGTGAGCAAATGTGCTGGTGCTTGTCACGTGCTCTGCAGTTAAATGCTCATCCATTAGCCAGATTTGGAGCTGGTTTCAAATCAGGACTTGCTCTGCGGGTGGAAATGCGTTGAGCAGGCCCCGTCTGGGCACACACGAAACAACATCCCCCCACCCACCTCCAACGCGGTTTGACTCGGCATGGTGGGGAGCAAGCCCACGGAGGGGAGCTCGAAGGGACCGATTCATGCCGGAGAATCACAGCGCCAGGAGGTATTGCAAAAATGGGCAGCCCCCGCCGGCACGGTGAGCCGGGTCCTGCACTCGGGAGAAGGGGAGGGCGCTCAGCACCACCTCCCAGCACTGAGCTCTGGGTTGAGCTGCAGCCAGGCCCCGGCAGTGCATCCGATGCCTGCCAGCGTTGCACACACGAGAAGAAATCCAGGGGCCGGCCGCGTTATACGAGCTCCTCTTTCGTGTCAATATTGATGCCATCTGATTCCTCCGGCTGGTGTTTGCCCCAAAACACTGATGTGTTTGCTGTACACAAAGACTCAGAGCCAGCAGCGAAAACACATCTCCGCAGTGAGGCCAACGGGGCACCAGCCTCCAGCTCCAGAGCAAAGCCAAGCAAAGGGGGAAAGCCCCTCGCCAGCACCCACAGCTCCCTGAACGGGCACGGCCTCGCTAGCCGCACCGCGGGTCCCGTACAGGGGTCTGCAGCCTGTCTGGACAGTGCTTACGGACTGGACGCGGCACCTTGCATCTGACCGTGCTGGAGGCCCGCACACCGTGCATGCTAGATGTTTCCATGGGGGGTCCGCAAAGTGGAAGCAAATCCCCATCTGGCACTGGAGCATGGCCATATGCTCCTAATATTAAAGTGTCTGTCTCATGCTTAGTGCAGGGAGGAGGAAGGGGGGGACCCTCCGGTGCTGCAGCTCGCTCCTCTCCCTGCCATCCGCCCTCCCACCCAACAGCCTTTCTTCCAGCGCCGGCTTCCCAACCAACCAAGCGCCCTCCTTTCCATCTCCCGGTCGTTCCTCTGCTCAAAACCACGCTGGCATCTCACCTACGGCACATCGCTGCCAGTCGCAGTTCCCTGTCTTCAGGAGCGGTGCAATGTAGAACAAGCACGTGATGGTATAAAAACCATCTCCAGCTGGGGACCTGCCCACCCCACATCACCAGACATCCTGAATCCTGGACTGCAAAACTCTCAGGACCTATATCCTGGAGCCCTTC